>NC_046659.1:150568663-150593892 GCF_010883055.1 Belonocnema kinseyi | reverse complement strand
AAATTGTCAATAAAAAAGTTAATAATTTTAAATACAAGTATTCAAAAATTTTAAAATTGCTAACTAAAGTTGTATTTTCATAATGTGCAACAAAAAAAAAAAGAATTTTAATAACGAAAACAAGAACTTTTTAAAAATAAAGTTTCTGTACTCAAGAAATATATAAAAGTTTGCCTAAATTATTGAACCTTCAAGCCAAAAGACAAATTTTCTATACAAAAATTAAATTTTTAAATGAAAAATATTACTTTTCAATCAAAAATTAATTTTCAAGGAAGCTGATGCATTTTTACTCAACAAATATGAAAATTTAAAAGAAGGAAATTATTTTTATTGACCGAAAAAGGAGGATTTTTAATTAAAAAACTTCAACCTTAAAAAAAATGGGACAGTTAAATTGTCAGTTGAAAAATTACAAAAAAGGGGTTTCCAGTAAACAGTTAAATTTTCAAAAAAAAAAGTTAATAATTTGAAATACAAGAAGTATTCAAAATTTTAAAAATTGTTAACTAAAGTTGTAGTTTCATAATGTGCAACAAAAAAAAGAATTTTAATAACCGACAAGAAGAACTTTTTAAAAATAAACTTTTTTTACTCAAGAAATAAATAAAAGTTTGCCTAAAGTGTTGAACCTTCAAACCAAATGAATTTTCTATACAAAAATTGAATTTTTAAATGAAAAATTTTACTTTTCAACCAAAAATTAATTTTCAACGAAGCTGATACATTTTTACTCAACAAATATGAAAATTTAAAAGAAGAAAATTATTTTTTTTACCGAAAAAGGAGAATTTTTAATAAAAACTTCAATCTTAAAAAAAATGGGACAGTTAAATTGTCAGTTGAAAAATTACAAAAAAAGGGTTTTCCACTTAATAGTTAAATTTTCAAAAGAAGTAGTTAGTAGTTTTAAATACAAAAATTTTTATAATTTTTAACTAAGTTGTAGTTTCATAATTTGCAACAACAAAAAACGAATTTTTATAACCGAAAAGAAGAACTTTTTAAAAATAAAGTTTTTTTCTCTCAAGAAATAAATAAACATTGTCAATTGAAAAATTAATTTCGAACAAAAAAAAGGGTTTTCCACTGAACAGTCAAATTTTCAACAAAATAGTTCAACTTTCAATGAAAGAGATGCTTTTTCAACTAGAAAAATAAATCTTAAAAAAAATTTAATTACCGAAAAAAAGAATTTTTAAAAATAAATATTTTTCACTCAAGGAATAAATAAAAATTTAGATAAATTGATGAAACTTCAAGCCAAATGACAAATTTTCTCTGCAAAAATTAAATTTAAAAAAAAGTAATACCTTTCAGCAAAAAATTATTTTTCTACGAAACTGATACAAATTTGTTAATATTTTTTTACCGAAAAAGAAGAATTTTCAATTAAAAAAGATCAATCTTAAAAAAATTGGACAGTTACATTGTCAGTTGAAAAATTAATTTTGAACAAAAACAGGGGTTTTCCACTAAACAGTTCAATTTTCAAAAAAATTACTGCACTTTCAACGAAAGAGATGAATTTTCAACTAGAAATCTAAATCTAAAAAAAATATTTCTTAACAAAGTAATTGAACTAAATCTTTCAAAACAAATATTTGAATAATCAAGCACAAACGAATAATTTTTAACCAAAGTTGTTGTTTCATAATGTGCAACAAAAAAAAAAGAGTTTTAATAACCGACAAGAAGAACTTTTGAAAAATAAACTTTTTTCACTCAAGAAATAAATAAAAGTTTGCCTAAATTATTGAACCTTCAAGCCAAATGACAAATTTTCTATACAAAAATTGAAATTTTAAATGAAAAATATTACTTTTCAATCAAAAATTAATTTTCACGGAAGCTGATGCATTTTTACTCAACAAATATGAAAATTTAAAAGAAGGAAATTATTTTTATTGACCGAAAAAGGAGAATTTTTAATTAAAAAACTTCAATCTTAAAAAAAATTGGACAGTTACATTGTCAGTTGAAAAATTAATTTCGAATCAAAAAAAGGATTTTCCGCCGAACAGTTAAATTTTCAACAAAATAGTTCAACTTTCAACGAACGAGATGCTTTTTCAACTAGAAAAATAAATCTTAAAAAAAATGATTTCTCAATAAGGGTATTCAGCCTAATAGTTGAATAATCAAGCAAAGAAAAATAATTTTTAATTATACTTGTAGTTTCATAATTTGCAACAAAAAAAAAACAAGAATTTTAATAATCAAAAAGAAGAATTTTTTAAAAATAAAGATTTTCCACTCAAGAAATAAATAAAAATTTAGCTAAATTGATGAAACTTCAAGCCAAATGACAAATTTTCTCTACAAAAATTAAATTTTTAAACAAAAGGTAATACCTTTCAGCAAAAAATTATTTTTCCACGAAACTGATGCATTTTTAATTTTTTACTCAAGAAAAATGAATATTTAAAAGAAGGAAATTTTTTTTACCGAAAAAGGGGAATTTTCAATTGAAAAAGATCAATCCTAAAAAATGAGACAGTTACACTGTTAGTTAAAAAACTAATATTGAAAAAAAGGGTTTTCCACTAAACTGTTAAATTAAAAAAAAAAGTTAAACTTTTAATGAAAGAGATCAATTTTCAACTAGAAATATAAATCTTTAAAAAAATGATTTCTTGACAAAGTGATTGAACTAAATCTTTCAAAACAAATATTTGAATAATCAAGCAAACAAGAATAATTTTTAACCAAAGTTGTTGTTTCATAATTTGCAAAAAAAAACGAATTTTATTAACCGAAAAGAAGAATTTGCAAAAATAAAGATTTTTCACTCAAGAAAGAAATAAAAGTTTGCTTAAATTGTTAAACCTTTAAGCCAAAAGACAAACTGTCTCTACGAAAATTGAATTTTTAAACAAAAAATATTACCTTTCAGCAAAAAATTAATTTTCCACGAAACTGATGAATTTTTACTCAACAAAAATGAAAATTCAAAAGAAGGAAATTATTTTTTTATCGGAAAAGGAGAATTTTCAATTAAAAAAGATTATTCTTTAAAGAAAATGGGAAAGTTACATTGTCAGTTGAAAAATTAATTTTGAACAAAAAAAAGGGTTTCCACTAAACAGACAAATTTTCAAAAGAAAAGTTAAGCTTTCAACGAAAGAGATGAATTTTCAACTAGAAATATAAATCTTTAAAAAAATGATTTCCTATTAAGGTTATTCAACAAAATCTTTCAAGCCAAATAGTTGAATACGCAAACAAAGAAGAATAATTTTTAACCAAAAAGTTATATTTTCATTAAAAAAAAAAAAGAAATTTCTACTAAAAAAGATGATATTTTAAATCAAAAAGATAAATTTTCAAAAAATGTTTTAATTTTATTTTAAAAACATTTCAGTTGACTTTTTACGAACAAAATATAAATGTAAACATATAAACATTTTTTTTAACCAAGAAAGATCAAATTTCTCTAAAGACAGAGGAATTCATATTAAAAAAAAAAGTTTAATTCTCATCAAAAAAAAAGATTCCATTTGACTTTTCAAGTTCAAAATATGAATTTTTTTAACAAAAAAGAAGTTTCTAAAAAAATTTAATTTATATAAGAAAAAAAAGATTTCAGTTGACTTTTCAAGATAAAATATAAATTTTTAAACAAAAAATCTGTTTTTACGAATGAAAATCGAATTTTCAATCTAAAAAAACAAACTTGAAAAAAAGAGTTGATTTTTCAACCGAACAATTGCATTTTTATTCAAGAAAGGTGAAATTTCTCCTAAAATAAATGAATTAAAAAAAAAAATTAATTGAAATTTTCATCTAAAGAAGATTCTAGTTCACTTTCCAACACTAAAATAAGAAATGTAAACAATAAGTTAGTTTTCTACCAAATAGTCGAATTTTTAACCAAAAAGTATGACTTTTTAACAAGATTGTTAAATCATCTACCAAATAGATGCATTTTTCTACCAGAAAAATGAAAATTCTACTAAAACAAGTGAATTTTTAAATCAAAATGAAAAATTTTCAACAAAACGTAAATTTTCTAGGAAATAGTTGAATTTTCAACAAAACAGTTGCATTATTTCTACTAAAAAAAATGATCTTTCAAATCGAAAAGACCAATTTTCAGAAAAAATCGTTTTTATCCAAAAAAGATTTCAGTTGACTTATCAGCCACAAAATATGAATTTTAAACAAAAGGTTGATGTTCTACAAAAAAAGCTGAATTTTTAAATTAAAAAAAAACGAATTTTGAACAAAAAAATTGAATTTACAACCAAAACGTATTTTTTTAAAGAATATCCTTTAAGATAATCTTCAGGAGAAAGTTTTAGTAGGTCATTACGAAACTTGCAATATGCTAAAGTAATAAAATGCGCCTGTTACCTATAAATTTTTTATTGCAACTGACCATAAAATTTATTTAAATGAATCTAAAATATTCAGCTTTAACCAATTTTGTATATACATTTTTGAAAAAATATGATTCCTGATGTAATATTTTGTTTAAAAAATCACTAATTGCTCTTAGTTGAAAATATGAATATTGCACTAATAATAAAATATGTCTTTTATATATATTTTATTTTTATATCATTTTCAAAATCTGGTTAAATTTGTAATTAAAAAATTAATTTTCAACAAAAAAACGCATTTTTAATTAAAATGATGAATTTTTAAACAAGCCGTTGAACTTGCAACAAAAAGATAAATTTTCAAGCAAAAATATGAACTTTCAACCAATAAAATTAACTTTCTGTCTGATAGTAGAATTTTCAACTAAAAAATATCAATTTCTAAGAAAAAAATAGAATAGGTCAATTTTCAGTAAGTAAATAAATTGATTTTTAATCCACAAGATTATTTTTCAATAAAGAATTTTTAACTAAAGAAGATAAATTTTTACTGGAAATGAAAAGGTTTCATTTTCAGTTTAAAAAATAATTTTCAAGAAAAAGAAAGAATATTCAATTGAAACAATGAATCTGTAACAAAAAAATTACTTTTTAAACTAAAAAAGATGAATTTTCAACTAAGAGAATCCATTTTCGGCCTGACAGTCGAATTTTCAACTAAAAAATATTAATTTCCAACAATAAATGAAATAAAAACATTTTCAGTTACAAAATTAGATCTTTCACCAAACATTAATTTTCAATCAAAAAATGGAATAGTTTAATTTTCAGTATAGAAATAAATTGGTTTTTAACCAAGACGATTGTTTTTCTACAAAAATAGGCAAATTTTCAAACCAATTTTTGAATTTCCAACGAAGGAAGTTGAATTAACAAAACTGAAATAGTTAAATTTTCACTTAAAAAATGAAGTAAAAAAAAGAAGAATTTTCAATTGAAATAATGAATCTTGAAGAACAACAAAAACTTATTTTCTAACAAAAACGACGAATTTTTAATAAAATACATGAATTTTTAGTAAAATAGCTTAATTTTCAAATAAAAAAGATAAATTTTAAAGCAATAATGTAACAGACAAATTCTTAGTTAAGAAAATGAATTTTCAACAACAACAAAAAACAACAGATTTCCAACAAAATAATGAAATTTACAACTAAACAAATGAATTTCAAACGAATAAGATGAAATTTCAAACAAGAGGATCCATTTTTGGCCTGAAAGTCGAATTTTCAACAAAATACATCAAACTCAATAAATAGTTGAATTTTCAAATAAAAATATTAATTATAAAAAAAGTGAGATAGTAAAATTTTCAGTTATGGACTTCAAATATAAAATTATGAGTTCTCAACAAAATCAGTAAATATTCAACTTAATAAATGAATTTTCGACTAAAAAAAATTTCAACAACAAAAGGAATAGTTGAATTTTCAGTAAAGAAATAAATTGACTGTTAACCAGAAAGATTATTTTTCTACAAAAAAGGCGAATTTTCAACCAAACTTATAAATTTTCAACTAAACAAAATGAATTTTCAACAAAAATAAAATAGTCAAATTTTCAGTTAAAAAACAAACTTTCATCAAAAATAAAAGAATTTTAAATTGAAATAATGAAACTTCAACTAACAGAAAAATTCATTTTCTAACAAAATACATGGATTTTAAATAAAATAGCTCAATTTTCAACTTAAAAGGATCAATTCTGAAAAAATAAAATATTTAAGTTCTTAGTTAAGAAAATTAATTTTAAACAACTCAGACTTCCCACAAAATATTTAAATTTTCAACTAAAGAAATGAATTTCTTCATGCTTGTTCTTCAATAAATAAGAAATACTTTCTGGGAGAAGCTGTAAAGAATTTTTAAAAAATAAAATGAAATTTATGAAAATCTTTTTTCATTAAATAGCAGAAATTTAGAGAGTAGAGTTTCTAAAATTAAAAAATTATAATTTGTGTTATATTTAAATCGGATTAAATCTTATTCAAAGAATTTAAAAAATAATAATTTTCTATTAAACTGATTAATTTTTACCCAACAAACATGAAATTTTAAACCAAGAAAATTATTTTTTTTTTAACAAAAAAGGAAAGTTTTAAACTAAAAAGATCAATACTTTACAAATCGAAAAGTGTCGTTAACAAAAAAAGGCTTTTCCACTGAAAAGTTAAATTTTCAATCAAAGATATAAACCTTAAATAAAAAAATGTAGAATGTAAACTTTTACTCAAGTTGTTCAATTTTCAGTTACAAACAGATCAGTTTTGAACAAAATAGTTCAACTTCCCACTAAAGAGATATATTTTCAATTAAAAATATAAATCTTCAAAAAAAAAAACATGATTTCTTAACAAAATAATTCAACCAAATCTTTCAAACAAAATAGTTGAATACTCAAGCAAAGGAGAATAATTTTTAACCAAAAAGTTAGATTTTTATTTTAAAAAATGATATTTGTACTAAAACAGATGAATTTTTAAATCAAAAAGATAAATTTTCAGAAAATAGATGAATAGATCAAAATATGAATTTTTAAACAAGAGATAAGTTTTAACGAAAATCAAATTTGAATTTTCAATCCAAAAAGACGAATATTTAACAACAAAAAAAACCTTTTAACAAAATTGTCAAAACATCTACCAAATAGATACATTTTTATCTAAAAAAGATTAAATTTCTCATAGAACAGAAGAATTTTTTTTTTAATCAAGTATTCAAAAAGGCACTTGAATTTTCAGCCAAAAAAGATTCAAGTTGACTTTTCAAGATCTAAGAAAGATTAAATTTTTACTAAAACAAATTAATTTTTAATAAAAAATGACCCATTTTTTTAAACGTTGAACTTTCATCCAGAAAATATTTCAATTTATTTTCTAACAAAAAATATAAATTTTAAACATAATAGGTCAATTTACAACAAAACAGTAGAATTTTCGTCCAACTAAGATAGGTGAATTTTTAAATCAAAAAGATCAATTTTGAAAAAAAAAGAGTTGAATTTTTATCAAAAAAGATTTCAATTGACTTTTCAACACAAAAATACAAATTTAAAAAAAAAATTAAATTTTCTAATAAATAGTTGAATATTTGATTTTAATCTAATTTAAATTTCTTAAAATTTATAATAATTAAATTTGCAACAAAATAGTTACATTTAAAAAAAAATTAATTATTAACCTAATATAAACCGAATTTTCGACGATAAAGATGAATTTTTAACTTACAAAGATGTATTTTCAACAAAAGGTCAAATTTTGATGCAAAAAAGATTAAACTTCAACCAAAAACAGTTGAATTTTTAAACGGAATAGTTGAATCGCCTAGCCAAGAAGAGGATTTTTTTAGAAGAGTTTAATTTTTAACGAAACCTTTTAATTTTCAAAAAAATATTTTAATTTTTAACAAAATAATTAAATTTTTAACTAAAAGATGAATATTTAACAACAAAAAATGAATTTTCAAAAGAGAAGTTCAAATTTTACCCAAATGATTGAATTGTCAATTAAAATGGACCCACTTTCAACAAAAAAAAGTAATAGTTGATACACTAACTGAAAGAAACATTTTTATTTAAAATGTAGAATAGTAAAATTTAACCGAAAAAGACTAACTTTTAACAACAAAAAAAAGTCGAATTATTAACCAGAAAAGTTGTTTAATTTAAGAGAGAAAAAAATGTCTACCAGAATCTTAAAATTTTAAACAAAAAACGCGAATTTTTTACAAAAGAGTTGAATTTTCAACTGGAAAATATGAATTTGCAAATAAAAGGTTTAGTTTTCTACGAAAATAGTTCAATTTTGAACCAATAAATACATTTTTCGGACCGCATAGAATTATTTTCCACAAATATTGTTCAATTTGAAAAACAAATTATTTTTTCAAACAATCAATTTTTTAGACAAAAAAGATGAATTCTCAAGCAAGAATAATTGGGTTTTCAACCAAAGAGATGAATTTTGAACTAAAATTATGAATCTTCAACTAGAATAATTAAATTTTCATTAAAAAAAATTAGTGTCCAAACAACAAAATATGAATGTGAATCTGGTTGAGTTTTTCCGAAAATAATAGAATTCTCAACCCTAAAAGACGAATTTTTAACAAAACAGTAGAATTTTTTATAAAATAGTTGAAATTACAACCTGAAAATATAAAAGTTCTACCAAAAAGTTAATTTTTAAATCAAATATAAAATAGTTAAATTTGTAGTTGAATAAATTGATTTTCATTAGAAAAAAGAATTTTCAATCAAGAATATTAATTTTCTACCAAAAAAGTTAAATTTTCACAAAATACATCAAACTTCCACGAAATTGTTGAGTTTTCAACTGAAGATCAATTTTTGAAAGATAAATTTTCAACCACAAAGGAAATATTTAAATTTTACCTTAAATTTATTAATTTAAAAAAAAAAACTATTAGATTTCAACAAATGAGTTAATTCTTTAACCATATTTTGGAACCTTTTACTTCTTGAGGCCCCTGGAAATCATCGGTAAATCGGAATTTATAAACAGAATTCTGCTCGCTTCTGACTTTGGACGAACCTAACGATAAATTGAAAAACTAGCATGAACTTGGTTCCTGAAGGATGTTATTTTTTTCGGTTTGCCCAAAAGCAGGCAGAACCGAGCAAAATTCAGTTTATAAAGTGCCAATGATTTACCAATAATTTAGCGATTTTGCAGTTTAAGAGTAACATAGTAGATGGATGATGAAAGGAAAGAACCTGTCTTGAAATTGTTGAATTATTTTTGCAGCCTTCTTTTTTCGTCGGTGCACAACAATGACTCCGCAGAGAATAATGAAGATGCATATTGTGGCACCAGAGGCAACTCCAACAATAACGGCTACTTGACTTCCAGTGAGACCAAACATGTATTCGGTTTCTCTGCAGATTCGACCCATATATTCATCTCGCGTTGACCAGTCCGCAGCGTGACCTGGTGGGCAGGTGTCAACACAAGAGCCTTGATGAAGCAGGAAGGCGCAACGGGTACAAGAGCCTCCTCTGCATCTTACGCAACCGCCCTCGCCTTCGGTGCATCCTGAAAAAGGCTTTTATTAATCAAACCGTCCTTTTCAAACAATACCCTACTGAAAATTCCTATATCGGATCTTATATCATATATACACTGGTAAAAATTTCGGTTGGAAATTTCCACTGTATGTTTTTGAAGTTTGTTTCCAAAACGTAAGGTAAGGCTACAATAAATAATGTTGTAGCTTCTAAATGCTGACATTGGTATAGGACCTCACATGTATTTAAATTTTATAATGCATGTCCAGTATCCAGTAACTCGATATCTGTGGAAGCAAAAAATAAATGTAAATCATTTCAAAGAAGACTTAAGTTTTTGTTTGGAATAATTAATCCAAACAAAAACGAAATTTTCTGATGGAGCCAAAACTTTTGTTACTGTATAGTGTATGCCGCGCGTCTTTATAAAATTCAAGGAATGCATGGACTTTAAAGAATTCGTGAATTTCATAGAATTTACGGAATAAACGAAATTCACGGAATTCCTATAAAGCCCGGAATTTACGGATTTCATGGAATTAGCGGAATTCGCGGAATGTCCGGAATACAAGGAATTCACAAGATTCAAAGAATTCATGGAATTTAAGGTATTTACGGAATTCAAAGAATTTACGGATTTCAAAGAGTTTATAGAATTCGACACTTCATGGAATTCACGAAAATTCTGCAATTCACGGTATTCGTGGAGTACACGGAATTCAGGGAAACCACGGAATTCATGGATTTCACGAAATTCACTGAATACACGAAATTCATGGATTTCTCGGAATTCATGCAATTCACGGAATTTAACCAATTCGCAAAATTCATGAAATTGAATGAATTAATCAAATTTAATCAAATCAATGAATTGAAGGGATTTATGGTATTCATGGACTCCCATGAATTCCTTGAATTTAATCAATTCCGTGACTTCCTTGAATTCAAAAAATTTCATGAATTCCGAGAATTCTGTAAATTCCATAAATTTAGCAAATTCCCTGAATTTCGCGAATCCTTTAAATTCCATGAATTCTGAAATTCCCTAAATGTCGTCAATTCCTTAATTTCCCTATATTCTTCCTGGATTTCTGTGAGTTCCATGAATTCTATAAATTCTATAAAGTAAGCGCAGTTCGTGAACTCCGCCAATTCCTTCGATTTCAGGAGTTTCGAGAAACCCGCGAGTACCATGAGTTCCATGAACCCCATGAATATCTTAAATTCCATGAATTACATCCCTTCCGTGAATTACATCCATTCCGTGAATTACATCCATTCCGTGAATTATATCAATTCGGTAAATTCCTTCACTTCCATCGTAAATTTTATTACCTACGTGAATTCCGGGAATTCGCTGAATTGGGTAAATTCTTTAAAAGCTTCATGATTATATGTTTCATATATTTTACAAAAATATTTTTGTTACCCAAAATAATAATGCAATTTTTCCAACTTTTTTGTTACAACTTCAAATTCTTGCATTTCTAAAAATTTTTTTTACGATTTATACTCATAAGCTGTTGTATAATGGTGAAAAAAAAGCTTCAAAATGAGCCAAAGAACATTGAAAAATGTTGACTATTTGGGAAGTTATTGAAAATTTAAGAAAATATTGAAATTTACACTATTTTTGCAATATCTAGTTCAAAACTAGAACGATTGGCTTCATTCTGGGGTAATTTTATACAGAATTTCCCAAAAAAAATCAACCTTTTAAAGAGAACTCTTTTAGCTCTGATATAATTAAAATCTAAAGAATTTATTTAATTATAAAAATAGGTGGCCTAAAACTTTTGCAATATACGTCTGTATAAATAATAGAGGAATCCCAAGCTTAAAAAGATAAGATAACTATATAGAAAAATAAAAAAAATAAAAATTCTATATAATAATGCAAGATTTGAACAATATTTTCCTAAATTTTCATTGAAAAATATTGAAAATTGAGCGAGTGACATTGATCATAACTCGCAACAGAATAATGTGAAACAAAAAAATCAAAATGTATTTGTTACAGGATGTGTTTCTCGAGGTAACAATGGAAGGATTTTTTTTTTATTTTAAAATTTTTCGTAGCACTAGGAAGCCAAAAACCCGATTTTGGCTAAAAAAAATCGGCTAATTTCTTACGATCGACTTGAAATTCTAACACAACAATGTTGCGATATAATGCATTCATCTAAAAAAAAAATTAAATGCAAAAAAAAAGTTTCAATATCTTGCCCTCCCCCACCCCCTTAAGAAAACATTGCTAATAACGGTAGAACCCATTTAAAACTACGCCACACTATCAGGGAGGTGGGGGATTAACAGATTTTGTGACAATTTGGAACGTTGGGAGGAGGAGTTTGCTCAGAATGTGACATAACAAATGGAAAACATTTAATATAAATAAATTTAAAAATAAATGTATAAGAATTTATTTAGATGTTTGAAAAAATAAAAATTAATGATTTCTTTTTTTAATTTTGAAAGAAATCATCTGTTCTCCCTTGGTTTCAAGAAACGTCCCCTTTTTCTTGTTCATTTGCTTAAATGCTAATTCAATTATGTAATAGAACCTAATCATAAACTCCAATTACTTTTCGTTGAAAGTTATAATTCTTTCTAATTGAAAAATCTACTTTTATATTTATCGTTTGAAATTAATCTCTTTTAGTTCAAAATTATAATATTTGGTTAAAGAATAAACTTATTTGTTGAAAATTAGTTGTTTTTTTGTTGTTGAAAATTAATTAATTTAAGTGAAAATTTAAATGTTCCGTTTTTGGTTGAAAATTTATCTTTCGAAAATTGGTCTTCATCAGTTAAAAACTCCACAACTTGATGGAAGTTTGATGTATTTTGTGAAAGTTCACCTTTTTTGGTAGAAAATGAATCTTCTTCATTGAAAATTCCTTTTTCTAATGAAAACCAATTTTTTCAACTGCAAATTTAACTATTTCATATTTGGTTCAAGATTGATACTTTGTAGAGAAAAATTGAACTTTCTGGAATAATTGTAATTATTCCAGTTGAAAATTCATAATTTTAGTTGAAAATTCAGCTCTTCGGTTGAAAATCTAATTATTTTCCGTTGAAAGTTCATCATTTTTAATTAAAAAGTCTACTTTTATGTCTATAGTTGATAATTCATCTCTTTTAGTTAAAAATTATATTATGGGGTTGAAGAATGAACTAATTTGTTGAAAATTAGTTGCTTTTTGTTAAAAATTAATTTATTCAAGTGAAAATTTAGATTGATAATTTTTAGAAAAGAATTGAACTATCTGGTTGAAAATGAACTTTTTGGTGGAAAATTTATATTTTCAGGTTGAAAATTCAACTATTTTATAGAAAATTCTACTATTTTGTTAAAAATTTGTCTTTGTGGGTTGAGAATTCCATTATTTTCGGAGAAAACTCAACAATTTAAACGTTCACAATTATTTGTTTAAAAATTAATTTTTTTCAACTAAAAATGTTATAATCCAGTTGAAGAATCATAAATTTGGTTGAAAATGTTGTTTTTTGGTTGAAAATCCAACTATTTTGCGATACAAGTTCATTCTTTTTAATTTAAAAGTCTAATTTTATATTTCTGGTTTGTTTAAAAATGAATTTTTTTTACTCAAAACTTTATTATTCCAGGTGAAGATTCATAATTAGAGTTGAAAATTCAGCTCTTTGGTCTAAAATTCATCTATTTTTGGTTGAGAATTCATCTTTCTCGGCTAAACATTTTTTTTGTTTGAAAATGTAATTATTTTGTTCAAAATTCAACAATATTTGTAGAAAATAATTTTAATCGGTTTAAAAAATGTATTTTTTGGTCCTAAATTGAAGTACTTTTGGTAGGAAATTAAACTATTTGTTTGAAACGTCAACTATTTCGTAGAAAATACGCCTTTTTTATTTGAAATTTCAAGAATTTGGTTGACATTTTTTCTCTCTTAAATGAAACATCTTTCCTAGTTGAAAATTTAACTCTTTTGTTACAAATTCGCCTTTTTTGTTAAATTCAATTGTTATTGATTTAAAATAAAAATATTTTTTGGTTGAAATTTCAACTATTCCTTTTTTTCGTTGAAAATTCATCTCTGGGGTTAAAAGTTTAATTATTTTGTCGTAAGTCGATTAATTTTAATTGAAAATTGAATCATTTAGCTAAAATTGAACTTCTCTGTTAAAAATTAGTTTTTTGTTGGTAAATATTTATTTTTTAGTTGAAAACTTAACTATTTGGTGAACATTTACTTACTTTCTTCAAAATTAAACTGTTTCTAGAAGATTCGTTTTTTTTTTTTGAAATTCAACTTTCCTAAAAAAGTAATCTTTTTGGCTAGAAAATTCAACTATTTCGTTGAAAATGCAACTGTTTTTGGTTGAAGTTTAATCTTTTTTGTATAAAAATTCGACCTTTGGTTAAAAATTCATCTACATCGTTGAAAATTCATCTTCTTTGTTGAAAATTCGGTTGATATTTGGTTGATAATTGATTTTTTGTTTTAATCTAACTATTTTGTTGAAAATTTAATTATTTTGTTAAAAATTCAACCATTTTGTTGAAAAATCATATCTTTTGTTTGAAAATCTTGGATTGAAACTTTATATTTTTTGGTAAAAAAAAGTTCTGCGTTTAAAATTCTACTGTCTTCTAAGGAGATTCGGTTAAAAATGCAACTTTTTGATTGAAAGATAAATAAACAAACCGACTTTATTTTGCCACAAGTCATTTTGCAAAAAAATTAGAGTAATCTCTACTTTCGAATTTCGATCGGTACTGAGGTGCTCTATAGCCTGAGGCAGTGGGCCATCTTGGGCCATATTTCTTGTCTACAGAGGTGAACGCATAAGATACATCCTGGGCGTGCATGGAAGAACGTACCCGTATGTAGCTTCACTTTTAAACTTTAATTGTTAAAACAAGTTCGAAAGGAGACTAATGTGGGCAGATACGGGATTCCATAAATTTTGATCCTGAGTCCACAGAAAAACCGTGGGATCATTTTTGTTACAGCTTATTTGTAATCTTCTCGAAAAAACATGTTTTTTTTCTCAACAATGAGAATACTTTAAGTGTGAAACTGTTATATGAATATCAAAATTTAAGACATTTCAATGAGATTAAAATCAAATTTAAAATCCTATTTAACTTCCAATAATCAAGTTAATGTGCAGAATTCCTGAAAATAAAACCAATAATCCAACGAGAAAATTTGGACGACCACCACAAAATGATCCTATTGCAGTTGAAAAAAAGATGCAAATTTTTCTGAAAAAGAAAAGCAAAAATGATTTTTTTTTGGACAAAAATAAAAAAGAGGAAAGAAAAATGAGAGGGCAACAACGAGTAGCAACGAAACAAGTCTTGATTCTCAGGTATCAGGGAGAGAGCATCTTGGGTTTCGTTGCTGTTCCTGACTTCCTGCCTGCTTTTTATTGTGATTTTGTAATAATACAAATAAAAAAAGGCGAAAAGAAAGAAAAGGAATTTGGGTATATTTCCTTCTCATTTTTCGTTCCACTTTTTTATTTTTGTCAAACAAAAGAATTTGTTCTTTTCTTTTTTAAGAAAATTTTGAACTTTTTCAAATTGCAATAGGAACATTTTATGGTGTTGTTCAAATTTGGTCGTTGGATTCTTGGCTTTATTTTCAGGAAATCTGCACATTCGATGAATATAGATGGGGCATTTCATTTCATATGAGTGCACTGCCTAAAATAAATGTTTTTTCCATTTTCCTCAAACTGCGATAAATTGTAGAACTACATGGGCCGAATTATGAATATAAAACCATAAGCCATCATCTTGAATGGTTAAATTGATATGAGGGATGGCAGTTGATACAATTGGGCGTGCGGACCATCTTTCATTAAAATTTTATTGAATTAAAACCAAATTAAATAAGGTTCGGAACTAAGGAACTCGAAAGGAAATTGGTAGTATTTACGAGGGAGGTAACCATTTCTCAAAAATATATGTGTCTCTTCTATAGTTTTTTGAAATTGAAAATTTATATTCCGAATATCCCAAAATACGTATCCTCAGATTTGGATAAAATTACCAAAGAATGCTTAGAATTTCTAGTTTATAATTCAAACTCCTAGAGGTTTGAAATTAAATATTACCTTCAAATACTATATGAGAATCTCCTGAAATGTAAATCACATCCATTTAAGGTTACAAACTAACAATTCTAAGCTTCCTCTTAGGATACATTTCATCAAAATCTGCGAGGATACGTGAATATGAATTTCCAGAATTTCAATATTGAATTTCGAAAAACCATGAAGAGAACATATTTTTTATAAATGCTCAACATCATTGTAAACCATGTCCGATTTCCTTTAGAATCCGTTCATTGCATACATTATTTGGTTTTGACATAACAACAACTATGTAATTACCTATTAAAACTGACCCAAGGATTTATAAAAATATTTAATACCTTTCGTTTTAACACTTTATAATATTTTATATTTATAATATTTAATAATATTTTTATATTTTAATAATATTTATAAAAGGTCCATTCACTCGAGAAGCATCGATTGACCCATAATCTTAATACATTTTATTCAAGGAGTAAGGACATTATGGTAATTTATAATATTTGAAATATATTTGTTAATTAATCATAATTAGGAAGCAAACTGCTTATCAAGTGACCACCATACAATTGTAAATACAAGCAAAGTGGAAACAGAGTTCGAATTCATTGCTAGTTTCAGGGTGGCCGTTTTTATGGAAGAAAAAACTTCCCGGTCATTTCACGGTTTTTACCCGGTTCGGAAACATTTTTCACGGTCAATGAAATTGAAAAAATCAAACTCTACTCTAAACATTTTTCCATTTAAAGTAATAAACAATAAACAACAAATTAAATTTACAAGTATGAAATGGAAGGTACGAACACTTTTCAATAACAATTTTTTTAATGAAATGCAGATAAACTGCAAAATTTAGAACTTTTATAAATTATAGAGTTCAAAGATTCAGATTAAATTCCAAAAATATAAATCCACGTTAACATTTTCAAGACTCTAAATTAAAGAAACAAGCAATGAACTTTAACAATTTTCAAAATTATATTTTTTTAGTGATGTTAAATAGTTTAAGCATACTTCAAAAGCTAAAAAAATTTATTTCAAAATATTTAGAAATCTAGAAGTGGTTTTATATTTTTACAAATTTAAAATCATTGTTGAAATTTGTTCAAAACGTTTAAATATAATTGTAAATGAATTACATTTATCCTACAACTTTTTGAAAATCCTGCAAATTAAAAAAATCCTTAAAATTTGAATTTATTAATAACAATAGGAGCATTTATTATGTGTAGAAAAAATTATAGTAATTTTCAGAGATATTTAGAAGTTGCTAAAAATATAGAAAATTAAATTTAGAACTTCAAATGATTTCAAATCATTTATACGAAGTTTGTGACCCAAAAAGCAGGGATATTCGTACCGAAATTTTGGTGCAAATACCCAGAGCCTAATTTAAAACAAAATGCAGATTTTTGCAGATTTCAAACAAAAAATTTAGAAACTTTTCAAGAATTGTGAAAGGCTTAAAAAGAATGAAAATATTTTATTAAGATTCCTACGAAAATTGAAAATGATTTTCCATTTTGAAAAAATATTGTAACAGAAAATTTAAAAAGATTTTAAGAGATCTCCAAAATGATCAAAACGGAACCTGGAAGATTTTAAGGATTTTTTTTTAATTTGCAGGATTTTCCAAAAGTTGTAGGAAAAATTCGGTTAATATTAAAATGTATTTAGCAGTTCTAAACAAAAATGTTAACACACTTCTTTTCAGTTACTTGAAGACATTTCAAGTTTTTAATTAATTTTGAATCTTTTCAAAACTACGAAATATCTCTTGAAATTATTCAAATTTTGTTTACAAATAATAAGTGTTCAATTGCTATTTGTACGTTAAAATCTAACAATTTTACTTTCAAATTAATCATATTTAAACAGAAAAATTCAAATTGTATTCAATTTACTCCTCTTAAATGAACAGTTGCATTTTTAATGGCTAAGAAAACTAATGAAAATAATATATTAATTAATTTATATATTCAATTTAATATAAAAAATAATATAAATGAAAACCCGGTCCAGCGGACACCCTGTAGTTTATTATGTAATATCGTATTGTGTAATTGTTATATAATATTATATTAATTAAATAGATAACCATTTTTTAAATCTTCCATGAAGTCTCGTAGGATCCCTCGAAATCTTTGAAATCCCATGAATTCTTTTGAAAACTTTGAAATCCCTTAATTTTTTTAATCATTTGAACTACATGGATGTCGTATATAATATGACGTGAAGGGCCCTTTAACAAAAAATGTAGGAACTTCTTTAAAAACTGTGAAAATCTCTTAAAATTCGTTGAGAATCCATGGAATCCTTGAAATCGCTAAAGATCTTAAAAATCCCATAAAAGTAACTCAGAATCCTTTACAATCCGCGAAAAATCCCTTAAATTCCTTAAATCCGTAGGAACTCTCTTTAAATCTCTTGAAATTCCTTAAAACCTTTTCAAATATTTGCAAATATTTTGAAATCCCTTAAAATTTCTTAAAATCGTTTCAAAGTCATTAAAATTACTCGAAATCCCTTCAAAATCTTTATAATACTTGGAAATACTTTGAAATCCTTGTATATACTTTTGAATCTTTTAAAATCTCTTGAAATCCTTCGAAATCCCATGAAATCATGGAAACCACTTTAAATCTTTTAAATTTATTAAAATCTTTGAAATCCCATTAAAATCCACTGACATTTATCAAAATTCGGTAAAATACTTCGCTATCTTTTCAAATGCCTTCAAACCCCTTTAAAATCTGTGGATACAACTTTTTAATCTTTTAAAATCTCTTAAAATCCTTTGAAATTCCATGTAATCCTCGAACACCCTTAAATCTCTTAAAACCCATTAAAATTATTAAAAATCTTTTCAAATCCGTTAAAATATTTTTAAATTGATTCGAATTACTTGAAACCCCTTAAGATTCTTTACAATGTTCGGAAATCTGTTTAAATCCGCAAATATACTTTTGACTCTTTTAACAGCACTTGAAATCCTTTGAAATCCCATGAAATCCTCGAAATAACTTCGAATCTCTTAAAATCCAGTAAAATCCCTTAAAACCTTCGAATCCTCTGACATCTGGGGATATACTTTTCAATCTTTTAAAATCTCTTAAAATCCGTTGGAGTCCATTGAAATCTTTAAACCCATTTAAATGTTTAAAAATTTTTAAAAACCTTCTAAAATCTTTGCAAATCTTTAAAAACCCTTTAAGTATTTTAGAAAATTCATTAAAATTACTTGAAACCCCTTAAAATACTTTATAATATTCCGAAGTCCTTTGAGATCCTTGAATATAATTTTGAATGTTTTAAATTCTCTTGAAATCTCATGAAATCATTCAAACCATTTAAAATGCTCTAAAATCCCTTGAAAAATTTAGTTTATTTCTGAAATTGTATTAATTTCTTCATACGCCTTAAATCTGTGCAGCCTCTCGCAATCCTATAGAATCGTTCGAAATACTCTAAACCTTTTATAATCCCTTAAAATCATTCCAGTTATTAAAATTACTCAAAACCCCTAAACATTTCTACAATATTCGGAAATCCTTTTAATCAGATTAACATCGACTGACATTCTTCAAAATTCATTAAAATACTTGGGTATCTCTTAAAATCCTCTAAAATCCGTGGATATACTTTTCAATCTTTAAAAATCTCTCAAAATCATTTGAAGTCCTATGAAATCTTCAAACCCTTTTAAATATCTTAAAACCTTTTAAAATTATTTAAACCTTCTAAAATGTTTGTGAATCTTTTAAAATCCCTTAAAATATTTTCAAAATTCACTAAAATTACTCGAAATTCGTAAAAATTCTTTATAATATTCGGAAATCTTTTGGAATCCGTAACTATACTTTTGAATCTTCTTAAATCTCTTGAAATCCCATGAAATCATCGAAACCACTTGAAATCCCTTAAAATTCATTGAAAAATGTAGATTCTTTCTGAAATTGTATTAATTTCTTCAAACGCTTTAAATCTGTAAAACTTCTCGCACTCCTATATATAGAATCGACCGAAATACCCTAACACTTTTGTAATGGCCTGAAATCTTTTAATCCCTTTTCGGTTAGAGACAATAAAAAATGTAATTAAACAGAAATAATTGTTTAAACCATTTATTATTATTTAGAACAAAATTCTCTTAAAATAATACTGGAAAATTGCAATTTCTCTTAAAATTTTCATAAAATCCCTAAAAAGTTTCGGATATCTAGTTCAATTACGTAAAAAATGTGTAATTCTTTGACATACTTTGTAGTTTAGTCTAGAGATAAAAGAAAAAAAGAGGAGGAGGGGGGCAGTCCCAGAAATCTTAAGAATCCTTAAAATAGGGGCGGGGGTTCTACAATTTCAAAAATCATCCTTGGGTAATTAATGAAGGTTCCAAAATCAATTATATGATTCGATATTCAATTTTGTCGACCAGTGTAAATAAAATATGAGAGGTTCAAAAAGTTTTCGATCTTCTGGTCTATCAAAAAGCTACTTTATTGAGCTATATTCGAAACGCTTTCACAAAAATACATATAGGAAAAACTTTTGTTTTATCCTATAGCAAACATAAGTTTTCTTCTTCATAGTTTTTTTCTGTCCAAAATATAAAAAGCAAACACCTGTTCCTCAAAAAACTCCTGTGTTTAAAGAATAAAGAAGTTCACGAGGTTGTATAAGATGTGCACAAAAGATATTACATTTTAACAAGAACGAAAAAATCGGTAAAAAATGGTAAGAGCCTACCGGTACATGAGAAGAAATTTTTATAAATTTTTGTAATATTATGGCGGAGTTTTGAGATATTATGGACTATACCCAAACCGCACACATAGAATCCACAGGCATGTTTTTACTTTTATACCCATTTCTTTGTTCTGTCATCAATTTTTCTGCTTTCTTTTTCAAATGTAACATATTTCGCACATTTTATATAACGTTCTACACGGAGAAAAATGGAAGGCTTGTTTGGCCATATAAATGTGCAGACAGATCATATTGCAGGGTCGACTATAGAACAGCTCTTGAATATGGCTAAAGCTGCTATCTCTAGAAGATAAAAACGAGAGGTCCAAATCAACAATCTCAGAAAGACGACTCGATTGTCTCAGACCGTCATCTGTCTTTGCATGAATCTCAGCAGTTGATGTCAGAACTGAAAAATAATGATTTAGTTTCAAATTAATGAGTACATCTCAAGTTTATCCTAAATCGACTAATGCTATAATTAACAGTGATTACTTAAATAACTATAATCTATTTCAAATTTACATTAACCTCAAAAAGATTTTAATTAAATGTCTTAAATCTCACATTACTAATAGAAAATATTAACGTTACAATTACTTATTTAAAACAGGTACTTACAGAATAAGATATTTCCAATGAATCCTCAATAAATACACTTCACTTTACACTGAAATAGTTGGCAAAAACCTTCTTTTTTAACAGATATCACTATGCGGTCTACGATTTCGTTATGCTATTTGGAGCCAATTAGCGATACCCTTTAAATTTTCACGCGTATCATTGACGCTCAAAAATCAAGCAATGGACCATACGCAATGGTTTATCTGCTCCTTCTTGGGTGGTCGAAATGAGTGAAAACAATATGTGCGTATTGACCATTCCGAAAAGGATACCTTAGTTAACCCTGATAGTGAGTGTAATGCTCTTATAAAAGTCAGACTGGCGATAAAATAAGAGTCTTTTTAACCATGTCAAAAAAAAATATGAAAGGACCGTTCGACCATGCAGACAGACTTGCTGGCTCTCTAAATTTTGACCATATAATTTTCACCATCCATTTTTCTCCGTGTAAACTTTTCTAAACACATAATTTTTTTAAGGAATAGATGATGGTTGTTGTTTATATACTTCAGACAGAAAAACATCTATTATGAAACTGATAATGTTTGCCTTTTTTGCAACTTCACTTTCCGTTCGAGCAACCATTCAAAAACAATCTTTAAATAATTGACTTGATTAGACTTAACGAACCTCGTCAGCTCACTTGCATAATAAGGCATATAAAACTCCCAATTTCCCATGACTTCCGGCAGTCGACTTATAATAATCTAGGTCATTGATCCTCGTGATCCTTCCGAGTTCTATGAATTCGTGATCCTCGCCAAGAATTAAACTCAGAGGGAAATACTTGATATATCAATTGAAGCAAGTAGCTGCTGAGCTGAGATCTTATTATAATTGAGCTCTCATGCGTATTCCTGTTATTTAGTGTGAGTATGAGGAACAGAGGAATGCGGTTGCCGGTTTCTCGATTATGTGGGTCTCCCGATAGTTTAAGACTTTATAAAGTCAGCTTAGACTCTTAAGAGTCAGCCACTTGTAATAGTTATCTTGCAAGTTACATTCTCCAAGTTGAGAACACGCTGTCCAGTGCCAAACTGAGGTCGCCGATTTACTTTATCACGGAATCGCACGGAATCGGTTGGGACTTGGCAGTTGAGACAGCTGTTGTGCCATGGATCGCGTGATTTTCATTTTATGAAAATTGCCATATGGTCGCCGCTACGGTACTACCACTCCTATATACAATATCATTAGATACACACACATTCATCATCATTCACTGCGGCTCGATTACAGAATTTCTTTCCATTTCCAATAAGAGTGAACATATTTACATCGGTGAGCGTTTTCCCGCAAACTCTTCCGCATCAATTCTATATGGGAAAAGGTCATGGTTACGCCGCCGCCGCTGTTGCAAATAGACTTTGTAAAAGAGAAAGAGAGAATGAATATCAGATACGACAACTTTAATATATTTCTCATGTGGGAGTGTCCACTGTCCACATATTACGTGATACTATTTTCAGTGATTTCTTTAACTTTTTCGGTGAACCCATCCTCAAAATGTATAATGTGTCATGAATACGAAATGTAAATGTAACTTTATATAAACGTCAATCGAACAATCAATAATAAAGAGTTAAAACTATATTTGATAATAACATGAAAATACTTTTAATTCAATTCTTTACAAATTGTTTTTTTTTTCATTTGAGAACACTGATATAAATAATGATTAACTTAGACAGCAGATTAACTTGACAGATGATTATTTTTAGCCTGTTTTCAAGAAACTTTCCATTTTAGTTGTTTTCTCTCTTAAATCGGAAATGATTTAATAGAACTCAATAAGAATCCAACTATTTTGGGTTAAAAGCTATTTTTGTTGTTGAAAAGTCTACCATTATATTTTTCGTCCGGACTTCATCTCTTTTGGTTAAAAATTCTATACTATTTGGTTGAAAATTTAGTTATTTTGTTAAAGAATTTTTTCATTTTTGTTTCATTTTTAAAATTCAAATACTTGGTTAAAAATTCATCTTTGTTACTTGCAAACGCAAGTGAGTGGTAGAAAATGCATTTAGTATGTTGATAATTTATCTCTTTTTGTATACAATTAATCTACTTGCTTAAAAAATAAACTTTTATATTAAAAATTCAACTCTTTGGTTGAATGGTGAACTCTTTTCTTTAAAATTCATTTTTTAAAGATTTATGTTTTGATATAAAAATTTATTTTTTTGCTTGAAAATGTAACTATTTCATTTTTGATTAAAAATTGATCTTTTCTTCTTGAAAACTCATGAATTTAATTAAAAATTAGTATTTTCTTGGTAGAAAATTACTACCTGGTTGAAAATTCATTCTTTGCGGTTAAAAATGCAACTGCTTGGTTGAAAATTAATCTGCTGTGGTCGAGGATTAAAATATTTCGTTGAAGTTTCTTTTTTGTTGTTGTCGTTGAATTAACTGTTTTTGATTTGAAATTGAAATCCTTTTTTTGTTTGAAATATTAAATATTACGTGTTTTCTTGAAAATTATTTTCTGTGGTTGAAAAATCAACTACTTGGTTTAAAGTTAAATTACTTTTTTTTTATATTATTTCTTGTTTGCTAAATATTCATCATTTTAGTTGAAAACTCCATTATGAGGTCGTAAATTAACTTTCTTATTGAAAAATCAGGTGTTTTGCAGAAAATTCGTCTTTGGATTAAAAATCCAATAGTTCGGTATGGAAAATTACACTATTCGGTTAACAAATTAAACTATTTACTTTAAATTTTATTATCTATTCTGTTGAAAATTCATTTTGTTTAAAAATTATTTTTTTTTGTCTAGAAATATAGATATTCTATTTCTGATTGAAAATTATTTCTTTTTAAGTTGAAAAATCAAAGATTTGCAAGAAAAGTCATGTATTTTGTTGAAAATTCGTATATTTGGGTACAAATTAATCTTGTTTATTCAAAATTCATTTTAGATTAAGATAAAATAGTTTTGTTAAAAATTCGTCTTTTTCCATTGAATTCTACTTACAATTGTTATATAATAATAAACATTTATTCGATTTTGTTGTTGTTGAAAACTTATCTTTTATAGTTAAAATGTTGAACTATTTGTTTAAAAATTCGTTTATTTGATTGCAAATTCGTCTTTTAGTAGAAAATTATTCTTCATGGTAGAAAATAGTTTTTTTTGTTGAAAAGTTTTACTATTTTGTTAAAAATTCAACTATTTTGTTAAAGTCCTCTTCTGAGATTCAAAATTCAACTGTTTTGCTGAAAATTCTTCCTTTTGGATTGAAAATTCATATTCTATGGTAGAAAATTCATCTTTCTTGGCTGGCAATCAATTTTTTTTTGTCTTAAATTCAACTATTTAGTTCAAAAAGCGTATTAAAATGTTTAGAAATGTGGGATAGCATATTTGTAAAAACTGTATTTAATTTTTATCAAATAACGTATAGAAATATATAGGAATTATTGGAATTTTTGCTCATTTCGCTTCAATATAAATCAATAATAATTTACATAGCTATTTAGCGATTTGATAGACTCTTTATAAAAAGCATTTGATAGAAAAATGAAGGAAATTTCTAAAATTGCGGATACAGACAACGTTGTTGAATGAATTTTCAGCCATAGTAAATGAAATTAAAAAAGTTCAAAATTACACACATTCGGATTTTTATGCATCTCATATAATAAGAGTTGTATTCACAGTACAGATTACATGCACAAAAGGAAAAATGTACTATACTGCTAAAATTCCTCTAAAATCTAGCACTCGAAAATTGGGGATTTAATTAGAAAATGTCCTGACCATAACTGGAAACTATGAAATTTATGTAACGAGAGCGACTACATCACTTTATAAAAAAATCTCTATTCACCTATTCTATGAAGTGTGGAAAATATGTTAGTAGGGTATGATTAAAACTTTTTTCCATTTCTTTATTGACAAATATGATAATTTTTGTCTACATAACGTTTGTAAATGTAATTATCTGCAATGTAATTTCGCATTGATTGCAAAAAGTAATACTACGTATGTTTTCTCTTCTCATTGTCATAAGGGAAAAAATATCAAGGTGTTCACGCAGGTCTTAGATATATATATCACAGTTAGGTACATTTATGCGATGTAATTCGTGCAGAGTCCTTTCGCTTCAGCAGAATAATAATGCTCGCTACAGGGTCGTATCTGGAGATCTTTCTAGACCAAACACGGCACTATGAAGCCGTTATAATTCTCCAAGCATGCTTCCCTTCAGCGAAATCTATATCTCATTCTCAAACCTACTTTTCTTTCGAATACAAAAAAAGGATCCTCATTTGAATACTCACAAACAAAAAAAGTGAACATTTTGATGTCACACACATTAGAAAAATATGAACTAGATTTATTAT
>NC_046659.1:150562296-150568563 GCF_010883055.1 Belonocnema kinseyi | reverse complement strand
GTGTGTGTGTGTAATAAAAGCAAGAATGTACAACAGGAAATTAAATTAAAAATGCCAGCGTAAAGTAAATTTAGTTTTAATCTGACAATCAAGTTCGTCCCAAAGAAGTTCAATTTGGTTGAGATGAGACTAACTCAGGTGACCATTCCATGATTTCCCACGTACCTTATTTTTTTTTACGGAACAAGCGGTTCCTGCTGCAAAAAAAACTTATCGGCCCAGCAATCGCGATACAAAACGGTAACGATTCGAAACACACAACAAAACATTGTAAAAACTATTTTCCAAATAAAGAAAAAAAAAGTACGTGGGAAATCATGGAATGGTCACCTCAGTCTCAAGCCAAATAGAACTTTTTTTGAACGAACTTCATCTTCAAATCAGAAAACAGTAAAAAACCGAGGAAAATATTCTGGAACATGTTGAAAAGAACGTGGGGGAGCAGCTTGAACCACATGTGCCAGAAAAGCTTGCCAACCGAATGCCACGAATCGTCACAAAAGTGTTGAAGTGTTGAAAGTTAAAGGTGGATTTTATGATAAACAAATTTCTAACTATTAAAAAAATATTACCTGTAGTTATTTCAGGTATTAAATTACATAATTGTAATAACAACTATATTCTAATTTTCAAACATTTTTAGTATAGAATGTTTTATGAATCGAATAAAACAATTTTTAATTCACATTTTTAATTTCTAAGGCTGCCACATTAGGGTGGCCTAAATTTTTTTCGGATTTTCGTGTTTACCGTCCACAAATTTTTTCGAATCGATACAAAAATCAAGTTTTTTATGAAAAAGAAAAAAATATTTAAAGGTTCCGCAAGCCCCACAAAGTTTAACACGTATTTCCAATTGGAAAGACGTTCTTGTACATTTTATTCAGAATCACCAATACTAGGTAAATCAAGTTGAAACTCAACATTAATCTTAAAATTAGCCCCAGAATACGAATAAAAAATTACTTTTAAATACAATGCCAAAGTCGAGGGTTTTTCCTAATTTTTCAACTTTTTTTAAAATTTTTCGGTTAGATAGAGACAATAAAAACTGTAATTTAACAGAAATAATTGTTTAAGCCATTTATTATTATTTAGAACAAAATTCTCTTAAAATAATACTGGAAAATTGCAATTTCTTTTAAAATTTTCCACTTTTTGTCCACTTTTCAATTTAGAGTTCGTTCATAATTAACTCAAGTTAACAAAAATAATTGTTTGAACAATTTATCATTATTTTTAAGAAGATTCTCTTTAAATAGTAGTAGAAAGTTGCGTTTTTTATGAAATATTCAACTTCTTGTCAACTTTTCATTTACATTAGAGCGTGGCAATAATTAATTCAATTTAACAAACATAATTGTTCAAAACAACTATTATTGTTTATAAATATTTTCTTCTATATCATTGCTAGACAGTTGAGTTTTTTTCTGCAATTCTTGGTCTAATTTTTACTTTGTGAGATAATAATTAATGCACGTTACGCTACATAATTGTTTAAACAATTTATTTTTTATAATTATCTTCACTGAGAATAATGCTAGAAAAATGCAGATTTTTTTTAAATATTCAGCAAAAAGAAAAAAGGCTCTCAATAAATACTTTTAGAAAAATTTACATAATATGATCCATACAGAAAAATTGAAAAATGTTTCAAATATTTGTTTTATTTTAGAAAAAATTGACCACATGAAAGAAAGAGATTCTTTAAAAAATACTCTAAAATCTTTAAAAACTTTTGGAATCACTTCAAATTATTGAAATTTATTTAAAATACCCTAACATATGTGAAATCCTTTTAAATCTTTTGAAATCCCATGAGATTTTCTAAAACACTTTTAAATTTCCTTAAATTTTTAAAAATAGACTAGAATGTTTGAATTATTCAAACTTCTACCAAATTATTAAAATAAAATGTTGTAAGCCTTGGGAAATACCTGAATCATGTGAAATTACATGAATTCTGATATTTCCTGACATTTTGGAAAATGTATTCAAATTGAACTTTTCGCAAATCTCGTAAAATCCCTTCAAATATTTAAAAATATTCTGAAACCTTATAGGTCCTATAAAATCTTTTCATATCTTTCGAAATTCTAGGAAATTTTATAAAACTCCACGACAATTTTTTTGAAATTTCTTGAAAATTTATAAATCACTTGAAAAATCCTAGGAATCTTTTAAATACACTACAATATTTTATATCCATTCAACTCATTCGAAATCACTTAAAATATTTTAAAATCCATTTATATTTTTCAAAGCTCTGATAATTTTTTTGATTCTTGTAAACAAAAACCCTTAAATATTTCAAATTCTGTAAATCGTTTAAACTCTCTTTTGAAATTTTTAAAAATATCCTACGCAATATTTAAAATACCCGAAAAACCTTGAAAATCCTTTCTAATCTCTTCATATTTTTTAAATCTGTTAAAAATTCTTCGGAATCTTCAAAAATACACTAAAATTATCTTCTCATTTTTTTTTAAATCCCCGACTTTTCCCTGACTTTCTCTGGCCAACAAAATTCCCTGCAAGTTTTCTAATTTACAGGTTTTTCCTGGCCTACACGGCCGCCATAAATTTTTAAAAGGTTTCATTTAAAAAATTTAATTTTTTTTTTCAATGAATTTATTTTAATCCGTTGAAACCCCTTTCTTAAATTCGTATTATAATTATAACTCCCATGCAGGAATTTTACCGTGGCCCCGATGTGCAACAAATCGGGAAGAAAAACAATTTACTTGTTAAACTATTGCAACAGATTGCTCAGCAAACCTATGATTCCGAAAAAATAGTCGTAAAAAGTACAAACGTCGCAACGAGATTGTAAAGTGATTCACTTTTTAAGTACACCTATAACGATTTTTAAAGCTTAGTCAACATCAGATAAAAACCTACAGAAAGTATTCATGAAAATTTCCCAATTTTTATTTACGTTAATAATCATGTTCGTATATTAAGAATGCAAATTATATTATAAATAAATAGGTAACCTATGGTAAAGTAATGCTTTCTGAAGCGATGATTGCAACAAGCAACAAGCAAAAAAAAGTAGAAAAAACTCCAACGAGTTTTCCTCGCTAACCATTTCTCTAAAGAGAAATGGAGGAAGAAATCACCTATTAGTTTCACTTGACGAATGATAAATAGTAATTTTAAAATTAAAAGATGCGGTATTCTTTACGAGCATAAAGTTTCGAAACTGTGCCTCATAAAATCTATAGAAAAGGCTCCTACGATCTAAAAAAAACCATTTGAATCTAAAACAGTTTCTTGCTCATCGCAGAGAAAGCTAACGAAATACTTTTCCTAAGTTCCGGAACAATATTTACGAGTTTAAAGGCGGAAGCGTAAACGTTACGGTTTTCATAATTATTCAGTTACAATTATTTTAATACCTAAATGGAATCTACTTTCTTATGAACCTTTTTATGTACAAAGAAAGATTGCATTTTTACCAAAGAAGATCAATTTTTTTATATTCAAAAAACAAATTTTCAACAAAAGCTGAATTTTCAAACAAGGCAAATTTTTTTGTGAATAAATAAGAAATATTTCATCAAAAATGTCAAATTTTCAAGTCAAAAAGACTTACTTGCTATACGAAAAGGTGAATTTTTAACCAAATAATTTAATTTTTAACTGAAAATATCAATTTTCCACACAATACATACATTTTTTAACAAATAGTTAAATTTTCAACCAAGAAAATTAATTTTCAATAAAAAAAGACTTGCACGAAAAAGTTGATTTTTTAACCAAGAAGATTACTTTTCGACCAAAAATACGAATTTTCGACAAATTACATATATTTTAAAGGAAACACTTAAATTATTTTTAAACTAAAAAGATAAATTTTTAACAAAAAATGGAATAGTTCGATTTTCATCTAAAAAATTAATCTTCAATGACAAAACGACTTTTCTACAATACAGTTGAATTTTTAACGAAAAATATTAATTTTAGACTAAAAAGACGAATTCTCAACAAATACATACGTTTTAGCCAAACAGTTTGATTTCCAAACAAGAAAATTATATTTTTGACAAAAAATTCATTTTTAAACTAAAAAGATCATTTTTAACAAGAAATAAAATTTATTTAATCAACTACCGTGGCAAACAAAATAACATCATTACTTCAAAAATGAAATAGTTAAATTATCATTTAAAAAATTGATTTTTAATGTGAAAAAATCGATTATTCTAAAAAATAGTTGAATTTTCAACAAAAAAATTAATTTTTATCCAAGGATTGAAATTTCAACCAAAAAGATGAATTTCTTTATCAAATTCAATACATTTTCGACAAAATAATTGAAATATTTCAATCTTAATTTTAAAAAAAAGTTATTTTTAATGAAACAATAAATGATATTTCTGCAGAATAGTCAAATTTTCAACTATTAAAATTAATTTTTTTAACAAAAAAGTCGATTTTTCAACCAAAAAGATTAATTTTGTACTGAAAAAGATGAATTATAAAAAATACATAAATTTGTAGCTAAATAACTGCATTTTTAACCATAAAAAAAGGAATTTTCAACAAATTTTTAACTAGATGAGTGAAATTTAACAAAAAGAAAAATCTTTAACCAAAAGAATACATTTTTAACAAAGAAAAGACGAATTTTCACGAAACAATTTAATTTTCAGCCCCAAAATGTGAATTTTTGACAAAAAAGGATGGCTTTTGAACATTATTCTTGAACTTTAACAATTTAATACAATTTTTAATCAAAGAAGATTAATACTTAACCAGAATTGTCAACTATTTTGGTAAAAATTCTAATTTTTGGTATGAATTTTTTTTTTTTTTATAAATAAAACTGTTTTAAATTTAAAATTAAAAACTTTTTTGGTTAAAGATTCATCTCCTAGGTTGAAAATGTAACTATTCTGTTGAAAGTTCAGCTGTTTTATAGAGTTCGTTTTTTTTATTTAAAAATTCGACATTTTGGATGACAATTTTTTTTATTTTACTACACTAAAAAATCTGTCTTAATGAAATATTCAACTCTCATTGAAAATTGTTTTTTGTTTTTAAATTTATTTCTTTTGGTTAAAATCTCATCTTTTTTGGTTAAAAATGTTACTGTTTGGTTGAAAATTAATCTGTGTTGTTTGACTTTTCAGCTGTTTTTAATTAAAAATCATAATCTTTTTTCATTTAAATATCAACCTTTTACATTTCTCGTTCAGAATTATTAACCTTTTTTGGTAGAAAATTTAACCACTTGGTTACAAATTCACTTTTTGTTGTTGTTGAACATTCATTGTTTTAGATAAAAACTCATCTCTTCGATTCGTGAAAAATCTACTTACTTCATGTGTTAGTGAAATCCATTTTAAAATATCCCAGTCCTAAATTTCTGTTTACAATTCTTAAAAAATAAATCGAAATTCCTTAAAAATTTTCCCTTTTTTATGTTTCGAATAATTTTTTAAGAATCGTGTTTTAGAGGATTTTTTTAATTTAAAGGGGGAATAGGGGAATTAAGTAAAAAAGTAAAAAAAAAGTTGCTTTAACGCAACCTAGAGACAAACAAGTTGAGCAATTAACTCGAAGAAGCCGAAACTAGTGAGATAAACTTGTACAATTAGTATAGCCGACCAGGCAGATGCTCGTCTCTGAAAACCCGCGCATGTGTTACTCAAACACGTAAGCAATAACACATTTTAAACTAGGGAGACATCTGTGTAAACATAAATATTAAACCCAGAGAAAAAATAGTTTTAAAACAAAAGTTTTTTTTAAAGGCCTAATTTAACACCTTTAAAGTAGGGGAAAACATCCTACACTAGATAATGAATCTACAGTAGATAATCATCAATTTAAAATACCAATTTATATAAAATAATTTAAAAAATGTAATTAATAGTTAGGAAACTATATGCATTAATAAATTAAAATTGGAATTAATTACTTCAGGTATGTTGGGACTTTTAATTCTTGATTATCTACTGTAGCGTGATCTAACACCTGCCTAACACCTGCCAAACTTCAACCCTACATTGCAATGAACCAAGTTTCACGTTAAGGCAGTTGTGGCAAAATTGAGATATTTTACAACAAAAATTAGTTTTACTACGATATTACGAGTTAAAACAATAACTACTGGTGTTATTTGAAATAAACAACATTAACCCTTAAGGGCATGCGACAAAATTTTTTTGTGAACCATAGAACTTTTTTGGTAAATGAAATATCGAACTCAAAATTTGAGGAGAGCATAAGAAGACATTATTCTACGTTTATGTACTG
>NC_046659.1:150554864-150562196 GCF_010883055.1 Belonocnema kinseyi | reverse complement strand
TTGCAAAAATTGTTCATATGCAAAATCCAAAATTTTGCTCAAAACGCTCCGAAAAAATTCAGGCGTATTCCTCGGCTGATTACAAGAACTTTTTATTCTTGATGATTTTTCCGAAAAGCGCATCGTTTATTGTGAAAAAATTCATGAATGTTTTCACAAAAATTTTGCCATTAAGACGCCATTTTGAAAATACTAAAACGAAAAATCGATCTTTGAACCATGGATTCTCAAAGTTTAGACATTTATTCCACCCGTTAGTGAGATTCCAGGTTAATTACAGACTCGAAAAGCTTTGGAAAATGGTTCACAAGAAAAAAATAGTCACGAAAAATCACGTTTTTTTTGGTTTAAACTGCATTTTGGGATAATAAGAAAATTTTTTGAGGAATTTCATTGGCACCGTCGGAAAGAGGAGATCTTAAGCAATAAAAATATATGTGTCTCAATTTTTTCTAGTGTCGAATAGTCTTAGTTATTGGCCGTTGAAAAGCAGTGTACCGGTAGTGGCGTTTTGGCCGTTTAAGGGTTAAAATGAAAAAAAATGTTAAAATTAATAAACAAATTATTTTTTTTTTTAACTAAATTTTTTCTTACTATCGCTTCTTACCAATTTTTGAAAAATAGTTGAATTTCAATAATTGGTGGCTTATTTTTGTGAAGAAAACATTCTCTACAATTAAATACTTTTTCCAACTTTAAAAGTAAATTTTTCTACGGCTGAAATCGTTACAACATTTTTTTAATGGAATATTTTTTGAAGCAAATAACTACATTTGAAGAAAATCATTTTCATTATTAAAATAATAGAAAACTTGCTTTCCCCAGAAACCTGATTTTTGGTATAAGTCATCTATTTTGAACAAAATAGATGAATTTTTAATCAAACAGTTAGATTTTCAACCAAAAAGATAAATTTCCAAAGAAGAGGATTAATTTTCTACCAAAAAAGACGAATTATCAACCAAATAATAGAATTTTCATAAAAAAAAGATTAATTCTAAACGAAAAGTGTAATAGTATTTCTACAAAAAAGGTTTTAATTTTCAATAAAAAACATTTGAATTTAACAAAAAATCATCAACCAAAAGATAATTTAAAAAAATATCTACAAAACAATTCAACTTCCAATAAAACAATATGAGTTTCCAACAAAATAGTGATATTTTCGATCTAACAGTTTGATTTTCTAATAAATTGTTGAATTTTTAAGTCCAAAAGATAAAGAATTATTAACAAAAACGCAAATTTTCAACCAACCAGTTGAATTTTCAAATGAAATTGTTGAATTTTCAACTCATATACACGAATTTTTAACCAATATAGTTACACATGTTTAAGGCAAAAAAATGCAACCAAAATAGTTGAATTTTCTACCAAAATGTTAAATTTTTAAATTAAAAATTTGAATTTTTAACAACAAAAAATCATTATCGAATAAATATTTGAATTTTCAATTCAAAAAGACTAGTTTCAACAAAAGTTTGATATTCAACCAAAATTAAAAAAAAAATTATATATAAAATAACTAAATTTTTAACACGAAATTATAAAATTTCATCAAAAAAGTTAAGTTCCAACCAACCAAATTGTTGTGAATCTTCTACTAAAAGGGTTAAAAATTGGCTTGAAGCACACACAAATTTGGTAGAAAATTCAGCTTTTTCTTTCAAAATTAACTTTTTTGTTGAAAATTAAACCACTTAGTTAGAAATCTAAACTTTTTGGTTAAAATTAGAGTATTTGTTTAAAATTTTCACTCTTCTGTTGGAAATTCAACTAATTGGTAGAAAAATCATTTTTTCTTTGTTAAAACTTCGTCTGTTTCAACTCATTGAGAATTCATTTTTATTTTATTGAAAATAAATTTTTTAAACTGAAAATTTAATGATCCCATTTTAGTTCAAGATTGACATTTTTTAGTTGAAGATTCATCTTGTTGAATTGAAAATTAAATTTACTGTTAAAAATTCGTATTTTTCATGGAATTCAAGTGGCGCTTTTTTCTTGGTAGAAAATTACTTATTTTTAACTGCAAATTTAACTGTTCCATTTATTATTAAAATATTACCTTTGGTAGTTCAAAAATCGACTATTTTGTTAAAAAATTGTCTTTTTGTAGAAAATTAATCTTTTTGGTACAAAATAGTTCTTCATGCTTGAAAATACATCTTTGCAGGTTAAAAATTCATCTATTTGATAAAAAATTAATCTATTTTTCTGAAAGTTTAAGTATTTTCTTGAAAATTTTCCTATTTCGTTAATCATCCTTTTTTACTAAAAAGTCAACTGATTTTTTTAAAGTGCCTTCCTTTCGATTGAAAATTCATGTTTTGTGGTAGAATAGTCATCTTTCTTGTTAAAAAATTCATCTTTTCTGCTAAAATCAACTACAACAGTTTCAGTCTAGTGCCAGGGGTTGCCTGCAAATAGTTTTGGCCACAAGACGTGTGCATCCAAACGTAAACAGTCAGAGCCATCTGAACTGTTTACAATTGGAAAACATAATATTGAACAATCCCCACATGTGAGTACTCGCGCAATGCGTCTTTTCGCTGCGCTGTTTTTCATGCATGATTCACAACCGCCTTTCACCCCGCGAGCTTACAAACTTCGTGGGCCAGCAGTTCTAGGAAGGCCAAAACCGGGGGGGACAGAAACCGAGAGTTTTATATATTTACGGCATATTAGTTACAATATTGGGTACGCTATTTGAAATTTTGAAATTTTGATAACAGATTTGGAATCAGGGACCCATGAAGTAGTTGAAAAATAAATTTCACGTAAATTAGACAATACTTCGACTTTTGATCACCTTTTTGTACCATCCAAAGTCCGAACCACTGCGTGGCGACTGGCGAGTGTTCGAGCTCTGCATTCAAGATTACTGACTTTCAAATGAAACTGAAATGTACACAAAGTGGTAAACATTGGCTCGAGAAAATACTGTAATGTATGTAGAGAAAAGGAAGGTGTGGCATGTGAAAAGCGTTTCTCATTTTCAACTGGTGCGCATCTGGGTACTGCACTGCCGAGCAGGAAATGAATGTCCGTCATTCACCGGTTTGCTACTTATTGGGCTAGTGCTAGTCGTATTATATAGGAAGGAGCTAAGGTAGGTATATAGAAGCATAAGGGTTAATATCCGCCTGTCGTAATTTATAGAGTGCCACTGTAATTGGAGAACGTCAGAGTACCTCCGTTTAACGGCATGATCAAGACAGCTTCTCTAGATCAATTATGGGGCCATTCATAAATTACGTAACTCAATTTACCCCTACCTGTCGAAAGGGTTTGCCGATTTTCCTTCAAATTTGTATTTACCCTTTGTCTAACAATCAACTATACTATAGAAACCCCTTCCCAAATATGTTAGGTAATTTGTATTTAGGGTGACCGCAAAACTTTATTTTCGAAATTTCATTTTTCCTCACCATTATTAATCCAAATCTAGCATTTTAATATTGCATAATTTTTAACACAAAATCTTTTATAAACGGAATCAAACAATTTAAGATGAAAATTTGCCAATTTCAAATCTAGAGATTTATTTCAACCAAAAACGATGAATTTTCTACCATAAAAGAAGAGCTTTCAATCCAAAAGGACGAATTGAAAATAGAAAATAATTGAATTTTCAACCAAAGATGATGAATTTTTATGATAAATTCTTGAATTTTCTACGAAATGATGAAATTTCCACAAAATGATCGAATTTTCAAACAAAAAAGATTAGACTTCAACCAAAAACGGTTGCATTTTCAGCCAAATAGTTGAATTTTGTAGAAGATAGTTGAGTTTTCAACAAAATCAATTTTCAATCCAAAAGGATGAATTTTCTATCCGTATACGAATGTTTAATAAATCAGCTGCATTTTCGAACCAAAATATTATTTTTTCACAAAATACTTAAATTTTGAAAAACAACAAATTACATTTTCCACGAAATACTTAATTCTTTAACCAAACATACCTACTTGAATTTTAAACCAAATGGACGAATTTTGAAATAAGAAAGATTTAATTCCGACTAAAAACTTTGAAACCCAAAAATATGACTTTTCAACAAACAAAAATTAATTTTTAACCAAGCAGTTGCATTTGCAGTCAAATAGTTGCACTTCAAAAGCAAGAGACGAATTTTACAAAAGTTTTAAATTTTAACCAAATAATTTATCAATCAACCTTATACAAAGATTAATTTTCAACCAAATGGATGAATTATTAATCAAAAAGATGATTTTTTAAACAAGAAGATTAACATTCCACAAAAAAGGACGAATTTTGAACAAACTGCCCGAATTTTAAACTAAACAAAAAATGCAACCGAAAATTGAATACGTAAACTTTCATTAAAAATTTTTTTTAATTTTCAACTAGAATGATGGCATAAATAACTCGATTAGTTAAGTTTGCAGTTAAGCAAATTAAGTTCTAATCAAAAAACAATTTTTAACGAAGAGATAATTTTTCAACTAAAATGATGAATCTTGAACAAAAATATTAATTTTCAACAAAGTAGATTAATTTTAAACTAAAATCGACCAATATTTAACCAAAAGTTGAATAGGTAAGTTTTCAGTCGAAAAGACGAATTTTCTAGAAATCACTGGAATTTTTGTACATCTTTCAACCAAGAAGATTAATTATCTAAAAAAGCGAATTTTCAAGAAAGTACATGCTAAACCAGAAGTTAAATTCTCCACTCAAAAAGACAAATTTCAACTAAAAAACATTTAAATTTTCAATAAAAAAGGATGACTTTTTAACAAAATTGTTTAATTCTCAAAAAAATAATAAAATTTGTAACTAAAAATATAATCGTCAGAAGAAAACTACTGAAAAAGAGAAGAAATAGAGATCTTGTAAAATTTTGAATATAAAACGTTTTATAAGCGGAATAAAACAATTAAAATTAAAATTTAGGAAATTCAAATGCATTATCCTTGTCAGTTATTTAAAGTACTTGTTATGGAAATTCCCTGACTATTTCCAGATTTCTTTTCGCCTATGGCGTGACTTATGGTCATCCTGTTACATCCTATAATATTTGATCAAAAATTTAACTACTTATTATTATTAATTTTTTTTTGAAATCTCGTTTTTGCGGGGGGGGGGGGGGGGGGGGGGGGGGGTAAAAATTAATTTTTGTATTTGAAAATGCATCCTTACCAAATTGAGAATCTAAGTATTTTGTAAAAAGATTCCTTCTTTTTGATTAGAAAATGAATCTGGTTTTTTGAACATTCATCTTTAAAATTGAAATTGGCGGCTTAAAAATTCGAATTTCTTCTTTAAAAAATTCTTCCTTTTGGCTAGAAAATTCAACTGTTTTACTAAAAATTCCTCCTTTTGGATTAAAAATCTATCTTTTCTGATAGAAAAGTTATCGTTTGGGTTTGAAATTAACCTTTTTGTTGAAAATTATACTGATTTGAACTTTACTGCTTAAAAATTAAACTTTCTTCTGAAAAAATGCGTCGTTTTGTCTGAAAAATTAGACTGTTTTTGACTGAATTTTATTATTATTTCCTGGAATATTTGACCACTTGGATGAAAATTCAACTATTTTGATCAAATCATTTTTTTTTGAAAATTGAATTGCTTTGTTTAAAATTCGTCCTTTGGGATTGAAAATTTATCTTTTATGGTAGAAAAGTCATCTTTTTGTTTGAAAAATGATCTTTTTTAGTTGAAAATGAACTCTTTTGTATAAAATTACAATTTTTTAGAAAAAAATCTTCTGTGGCTTGAAAATTTTACTCTCTGCGTAAAAGTTCAACTATTTTGTTAAAATTCGCTTCTTGCTTGAATTTTCAATTATTTGGTTGTAAATTAAACTGTTTTGTTAAAAATTAATTTTTCTTGTTGAAAATTCGATGGATTTCTAAAACTTAGTATTTTTAAAATTTAACATTGCAGCTTAAAAATTCAACTGTTTTTAATGAATTTTAATCTTTTGTGTTTGAAAATTTCACCACTTTCTTGAAAATTCGACTATTTTGATAAAATCACCGTTTTTGTTTGAAAGTTCAACTGCTTTTTTAAAAATTCGTCCTTTTAGATTAAAAAATCATCTTTTCTGATGGAAAAATGATCTTTTTGGTTGATAATTTATAGTTCTTGGTTTAAAATTGACTTTTATATTGAAAATTACACTAACATGGAAAAAAATTCGTCTTTGCTAGAAAATTTCACTATTTGGTTAAAAGCTCATGAAACTATTTGGTTACAACTTAATATTTTTGTTGGAAATTCGTATTTATTGGTTGAAAAATCAACTACTTTGTTGAAAATGCAATGTATTTCAATTTGAAATCTTAGGAATTTAAAGCATTTTATATTGAATTGAAAACGGCATATACATTAATGTTATTTAAAAGAATTTATTACTAAAAAAAACTACGATTATTAAAGAGGGAAGTTGCGGGGGGTCTAAAATATTCCAAAATTGGTAAAATAGTTTATGGACGGGCTATTCTTATCTCGATTCTTGTAAAGGGCACTATGAAATATGAAAACATTAACATATGCTGGAGATGTTCGTTGGAAAACTGTTGATTAGAGATACAGAAGTTGTCTCGAAACAATCTCGCTTTGACGAGACTGCATTTGAATTCAAGGCACGTACGCGGATTTTTAATAAGCCCACGGCCAATTGGACGATCTGGAACAATAATCAACGTTGGTGAGATAGAGGTAGAGAAGGGTCGGTGGGAGGGGGAGGGGGAGGGGGAGTATACTCGCGACAGATCACTCCTAAGCACTTCCTCTGCGCCTTCCTGCTGGGACCGAGTGATAAAGAATCAGAAGAGTTTAAAGACTATCCCCCACTTTTCCGCAGTGAAAGGCAACACGCAATGTTTATATTCTACAATCGATCTTCTCTTGACATTTATTCGTTGAATCACGACAATGTTTATGATCGAGTATTCAAACTTTCTAGACTCAGGCACCCAAATGATCAGCTATTTATTCGTTCTAGTGCAGAAACATACAGTTGCATTTTAAATTCCAAATCTAAGTGCAAGGGGGTTTCTTACGCAAGATGCTTGTTACCGACATGTTTCCACAGTTTTGAGAATATTTTCGAAAATCCCGATGACGTCATACAATTATATTGCGCAATTGTGAGAAATGCATTTTGCATAAACATATGCGTCAAGGTTACTTATCATTTTGATGGTACATGACCGTGTTTTATCAAGAGATATGTATCATGGTTATTTATACTTTCAATGAAGCGTGAAAACGATCATTTATTATCGAAGAGATAAATAAATTTGACGCATATATTTAAGCCAAATTCGTTTTTTACAATTGCTCATTATAATT
>NC_046659.1:150513748-150554764 GCF_010883055.1 Belonocnema kinseyi | reverse complement strand
GGGCTTCTTACGCAACATTCATGTTACCGACATGGAAACCATTCCACAGCTCGAGTGTTTCGTGTCCGTGCTTAGTTTCGAGAATATTCGCGAAAATCCCGAAGACATCATGGAATTATATTGAGAAATTATGATAAAAGTATTCTGCGTAAACATATGCGTCAAGGTTACTTATCATTTTAATGGTCCATAATCGTGTTTTCTAAAAAAATATGTGTCATGGTTATTTATCATTTCAATGAAGCGTAAATACGATTATTTATCATTAATGTGATAAATAAACTTAACACATTTGTTTACGCAAATTTTTTTTTCTCGCAATTGCTCAATATAATTTCATGACGTCACCGGAGAGGTCTGAGAATAATTTAAGAAACGGTTAATTCTAGTTATCAAGATGTTTGAAAAACGCTTTCATAATTTTTTATGAGATTCCTGTTATCTACATGTTACCGACACCGAGACAATTTCATAGTTCAAGTCGTTCGTGTCCGTTCTCAGCTTCGAGAATATTCTCCAAAATCCCGATGACGTCATAAAATTATATTGAGCAATTATGAGAAACGTATTTTGCGTAAGCGTATGCGTCAACGTTACTTATAATTTTAATGATAAATAAACGTGTTTTGTGAAAAATATGTGTCACGGTTATTTATCATAATTGTAAATCATAAACACGATTATTTATCATTAAAGTGATGAATAAACTTGACACATATGTCTACACAAATTTTTTTTCTCACAATTCCTTAATATAATTTTATGACGTGATCGGAAGTTTAAGAATAGTTTAAGAAATGGTTAATTCTAGTTAGCAAGATATGTTTGAAAAAACTTTTTCTTGCATAATTTTAATATTTCCATGGATGCCAATATTTTTGACGGATCTGGAGATCTTAACTAATTCAATAAATATTGTTAGTCAAATATTGTTGAATTTTTAGTAGTAATATTTTTTAAATCTTTAATAAATAATTGTTTATATTTCTTAAAATTACACCTACAATGGATAATTCAGAAATTGTTGAATTAATTATGTAAAATTGTTAATTAATTTTTAAATGTTTAAACAATCTTTGCTCAGCTGAACAATTTTATTTCCATAAAATATTGCGAATCAAGATTATTTTACGAACACCTGTGTCTATCTAATCAACTTGGGGAGTGTATATTAATATCTAAACTGTTTGTTCATTATTTAAACAATTTATTTTGGTTAAAATCCATATTTTAACGGAAAGTTAGAATATCGTACTTTCTTGTTTGATTTTCAAAAAGTTCAAAATTTTTGCCTAAATCTAAACTTTCCCAATTTTATTCTTACTGTTTAAGCAATATGAATTTATTTAAACAATTATTATATCATAATATCGAGAATAATTGGTATTTTCTGAATGCCTCAACCTTATTTATGAAAGTGAGAAGTGAATTTTTTCATTTTAGTTGACTATTTATTGTCTAAAGTCTAAACAATTTATAATTGTTTGAATGAAACTTTTGACAGGAAAAATATATAATATCGGAAATTAGTGTTATTTTCCGAATGCTAGGCCTGAATAATAAATGTGAACACCTATTTCAGAACATTTTTAAATCCATTTTTTAACAATTAAAAACAACTAAGATAACGATTATGTTCAAAATTCAAGTATTTCTTTTATAAATTTAATTATTTTGTTTAAAATTTAAATAGTTTTTTATCAATTTTTTTCACCCAAATGCAACTGCTTTGTTGAAAATTCGTCTTTCATTGTGGAAAAGTAAGCTTCTTTGGTTGAAATAAATTTTTATAATATAAATCTAAAATTTTTTGATAAAATTGTTATTGTTTAAGATGAGAAGAAACAAAATTCACACAGTTTTTTGTGAAACTTACGTAAGTGAGTTTGCTATTACGGTATTTTCTTATACCTGGCAAATTGGAAAGTCAACCTAAACGACAATGTCACTTATGTAAGGTTTTCTCTAGTACTGCAGCGTTTCTATCCAATTTTAGGATATATAAAAAAACTCCTTTATACCCTCGTGCTCGATAATCATAAATTCATCAATTATGCTGGTCAATTTTCTCTTTAAAAATCGAAAATAATGGGGAAAAAAATGATTGGAAAAGCTACAAGACTATATTAGCGTTTATTATAAACCGAAAGTGCATAATGCAGATTCATGCAAGATGACGATGTCTTTTGCAAGATTTTAATCTCCCTAAATTAAAAATTAATAACCGTATAATTGTCACATTATATAAAGAGAAACTCAGCAATTGCAAACAAATGTTAATGGATTATATATACCTAAGCTAATAAGGAATAAGTGTCATTGTGATAAAATGAAGCGTGAAATTCCTTTTACGATAATCACGTTTCCCGTCTCAACGGTCTGCAATACTTTCTGTTTTATAACTTCAATTTAATTTAGACCATTCAGGGAAATGAAAACAGTTTTTCAAGTAAAAATTAAATCAGCTGTGAATTCCATCCCGCGCGGGTATTACAAATTTGCTTTTATTTATAATTTTATGGTGCTCATTTGATGAGCTTACTCTGACTTCCTCATAAATGTCTTAATGATTTTTTTGTGAATATTTTAAACAATTAATGAATATATTTGAAAGTAAAATATTAGGGTGTGATCTAATAAGTCTAATAGAGTACCCGCCCACCATAAAACAACAAAACTAAAATTAGGTTAATCAATACATTAATATAATAAGTCGATCGATTCATCTCGAGACAAGGAATCTTTTATGTTGTTTCATCAACTTTGAAATATGTGAATAAAAAATGGATTACCATGAAAAACTCTTTAAAAATATTATAAATGACTATAACTTCCTTACTCTTCAATTAAATGTATTAATATTACAGGTCAATTAATTCGCCTTAAATCTAAGAATATTTCATGTTCTTGAATCAATCTTGAATTATATATATATTAATGAAAAAAAATGATAAATATTTGTTGAAATGCTTTGAGATATTAGTGGCTTACGATAAAAATACGAAAAAAGTCGAAATATGATCTGATTTTTTAAACGAATTTTTTTTATTCTCAATCACAAATGAATAAAAGTTAATAGAAAAAAATTGAGAACAAATGTTTATTAGAGTTTTTTATGTCTATAGGAAATTGAATATTATTGTAAGAGATTCATTTTTAATAAAAATTGATACATTTTCAACCAAGAAGGATTTTTCACCCAAAAAAGGAAAAAAATGTCATTCAAAATGTTAAATGTTTAAACCAAAAAAACGAGCTTTCTACAAAACACTTGAATTTTCAAATAATTAATTAAATTTTCAACAAAAAGATAAATTTTTAACCAAGAAGATTTATTTTCTACTAAAAAAAACGAATTTTTAATAAATGACATAATTCATTAATTTAATTTTTTAACAAATAAGCTGGTTTTTGGGTTGAATATTACCTTTTGCTCTTTTTATTAAAAAAGTATATTTTGGTGGAAATTCATCTGTTTTGTAGAAAATTCGTATTTTTGGCTCGAAAATTCAACAATCTGGTATTAAACTGAACTATTCGATCGCAAGTTGAACTTCGTCAAACATTTTTTTTTGAAGATTCATAATTTTAATTAAAAAATCATTTCTTTGGTTTAAATATTAACTATTCTGCTCACAATTTTTTTTTGCTAAATATTATTATTTATTAACAGAAAATGGAACTATTCCAGTTTTGGTTGAAAACTGTTTTTTTTTTTTTAGTTGAAAATTGAACTATTTGGTTGAAAATTCAAATGTTTTATTTAGAATAAAATTTTTCATTAAACATTCAACTGTTTTATAGACAATTCGTCTGTTTTGTAGAAAATTCTTTTTTTCCTTTAAATTTATTTTTAAACGATAATTATTATAACTATTTAATTTAAAATCAATTTTTGTATTTAAAAATGCAACTGCTTTGTTGAAAATTAATCTATTCAGTTATCAATTGTTTTATACACAATTCGTCTGTTCTATGGAAAATTCGTTTTTTCCTTTAAATTAATTTTCAAATGATAATTTCAATTATAAATATTAAATGTTTGTTTAAAAGTTGATATTTTTTAGTCATAAGTTCAACTATCTGGTTGAAAATCCATTTTTTTTATAGAAAATCAATTCTCTCGATTGAAAGTTTAACTAGTAACTAACTTATATTAATAATGTAAATAATAAAGTAAATCAATTATGTTTCTTTTATTGCATTCATTGTTACTCCCCTGAGTGAAAAAGTGGACAAAATGTTGAATATTTCAAAAACTACCACATCCTTCTAACATTATTTAAAACAATATTTTTAAAAATAATGCGAACTTGTTTAAACTATTTTATGTATTATTACCCGAAGTAAAAATATAACAAATAAAATTAAAATTGCAATATATAACTACCCAGTGAGCACAAAAGCATGAATATCCCAAGAACGTCTTCGGGACGTTCCTAGGACGTCCAGTGTCGACCCAATCAACGTCTCAAGACGTCTAATGTCCTCGAAATGTCCTAAAGATGTATTAAAGATGTAGGACGTTCTCGCCAAATATTTCTTTCTGACATTAAAAGTCTTAAGGACATCACTAGGATGTCCATAATACATCTTAAGGATGTGCCGGAGAAGTATCTATGAAATCCTTAATTTTTTTACCCACTGGGTCTGTACCTGCACCTGGAAAAAGACAACACTGAAAAATATGGTTGGTTGAGCCAACTATTTATTTAGTAAGATATGGTACTACTATTTTATTAATTGATACTGCTATTTTATTAGTTGCTGCATCAATTTCATTAGTTGCCGTGACTATTCAGTTAGTGCCAGTAACTAAGTAAATGGCTGTCCCAACTAACAAAATGGCAGTAACATATCTTACAAACTGAATAGTTCTCCCAACTAACCATTTTTTTCAGTGAAGATAAAAATTAACGCGGTTGGAATGAAATTCCTGCACCTTGTCTTTGGTAAAACGCTAATCGACAAAGTGAAGAATGAGAGCATCTTAAAAGAATATGGTGTAGAGTACACTGAAAAGAATAAAAGAAATTTGTTGAAATTGTTTGGGTATGTTCAGAGGATGAAAGGAGACCGCCTGACGAACACGTATATTCAGCTAAAATAAATGGTATAGCGTACCCAGAGGCAGCGTGATGAAAGAATTGTGGGATTGTGTCCTAGTATACGTTTTTAGCTTTCTTTACAGACATTACAGTTTTTAATGCACTATGACTTCTAATATTTTTTTGAAGTAGTGTTTCACTCACACAATCCCACGATTCTGCATCTGGGTATGCTACCATTTACTTTAACTGGATATTCTTCTTTCGTCAGTCGGTCTCCTGTCATTCTCTTAACATGTCCAAACCATATCAATCAATTTTTTTCGTTCCTGTCAAATAGTGTCTCCTCTACGCCAAATTCTTTCAATATTATCTCATTACTGACTTTGTCGACTAGCGTTTTACCGCAGATATTGTGTAGGAATTATATGCCCAGCGCGTTTATTTGACTCTTGTCCTTTTCCTGTCCATTCTAGTCAGTGCCTCCTCTACAGTCTACATCCAGGATTAGAGTCAACTATACAATGTAATCCATTTCACTAGTCGCTTCTCGCCTACTGGGAACATCAGCTCTTTTAGATATTTGGCCTAGCTTCACGGCAGATGTCTATCTTTTTATCTGCGTTCGAGTTCTAGACATCTAGACGAGCTACAAAGAAGTAACTGTACTTCGCAATTACTCTGTGGCCAGAAGGCAGGTAAGAGAGCGCGCGAGAGAGGGGGTGTGGAGAGTGATAGAGGGGAGAGGGAACTGGGGACGGCTGTGGATAAAGACGGAGAACTGAGAAAATAAAAAGTATGTAGAAAGGAAGGATGGTTGCAGCATAGAGCCATAGAGCATAGAACTTAGAAAACTACGACGGAAAGAGAGAGGCAGATATCAGGATTTGTTCTCTGAGAAAACCAGTCATTACGTAAGTTAGCTAATGCAAGGTTTACCCCGTGCGGCTACGAACATGGGAACAGTTATAGCTCGCCTGACAAACACATATTCAAAACAGAATTTTTTTAAAAACAATTGTTCAAACAATAAGAAGCACATAACATAAAGAAGTGAATTTCAGACATCAGAGATCAAAATCCTCTCAAAACAAGATAAATAGGGTGATTTTTCACGAAAATAGGAGAATATATTCTTTTATATCAAAATTTCTCCACAAGTACTATATTTCTAAGCTTTTTACGATTTCAAGTTAAAATATATTGTATTTTCATCAAAACAGTTAAATTTTCTGCCAAGAGAGACAAATTTTCAATAAAGATAAAAAAGTCGAATTTTTTTGGAAAATATTTTACTGCTAAATCCGAAAAGATGAATTTAAAAAAAAAACAGTAATTTTCAACCAAGAAAGATGGATTTTGAAGAGAACAGTTGAATTTTCAAGAAGAACATTATTTTTAACCAAACCATTCGATTTACAACCAAATAATTGAACTTTCAAGCAAAATATACGAACATTAAATCAAGTGGTTAAATTTTTAACTCACAAAGATGAACGTTTAAACCAAAAATAGAAATTTTAAAATAAAAAAAAAATTCAAGGAAATTGTTCAATTTTCAAGTCAAAACGACCAATTTGTTACAAAACAGTTGAATGTTAAATGATACATTTTCAACAAAAAAGTTAATTTTCAGTATAAAAGTTAATATTTAACAAAAAGTTTAAATTGTAACTAAATATTTGAATTATGTAACAAACTAGTCAAATTTCAAGCGAAAAAGATGAACTTTCAATAAAATTGTTGATTTTTTAACAAAATAGTTGAATTTTCTACCAAACTATTGAAATTATAAAATAAAACGAAACCAAGAAGATTAATTTTCTACGAACAGAGACGAATTTCAACAAAATACAACAATTTTCAATCAAGTAGTAAATTTACAACTACAAAAGTTCTATTTTTAACAAAAAAAGATTAATTTCAACACAATATATCAATTTGCAACCAAGTATGTAGTTGCATTTTCAACGAAGAAAGATTTTCAAGTCAAGAAAAAAAATTTTCAACAGAATTTTAAAATTTGTTAGAAAAGAAAGGGAATTTTCTACAAAACAATCGAATTTTCAACTGAAAAATATGCATTTTCAACTAAAAAATATGAATTTTCAACAAAAAAGTTATATTTCTACAAAATATTGGAATTTTCTACCAAATTAAATGAATTTTCAACCAAGAAAATTAATATTCTGCCAGAAAACAAATTTGTATTAAAATGCGTGAATTTAAAAGAAAAAAGTTAAATCCTTAACTAAGAAATATCGACTTTAAACCTAAAATAGAACAGTTAAATTTTTATTACAAAAAAATTATAATTTGAAACCAAAAAAAAAACTGATTTGAAGCAAAATAGTTGAAGTTATAACCAATAAAGATAAATCCTGAACAAAAAATGTAACAGTTCAAACTTCAAATAAACAAAAAATTAAATTTAAAATAATAAACAATTAAATTCAACCAAAGCAGACTAATTTTCAATCAAACAGTTGTATTTTTATTCAAAAGAGATGAATTTTTAACCGAAAAAATTTACTAAATAAGAAAGTTTTTTCTTTCAAAAACGAATGAAGCTTTCATCAACTAAATTGTAAAATTTTCTGAACCAACAATATAATAGTTGACTTTTCGATTAAGAAGAATTAACTTAAAAATAATAATAATAATAATTTTTCAACACAATGATCAAGAAAAGAGATCAATTGTGAACCCAAAGTGTAATAGGCGATTTTTCAAATTAAAAGCAGGAACTTTTAACCCAAAAAATGACTTTTCAACCAAAAGATGAATTTTTATCCTAAAGGACGAATTTTCCATCCAAAAAGATTAATTTTCAATTAAAAAGAATGAACTTTCAAGCAAACAAAAAATGCTTTTCAATCAAATAGTCGAATTTTTAATCAAAAGAGATACGTTGCGAATAAAAAAATAATAGGTGACTTTTCAATTAAAAAGAATGAACTTTCAAACAAAAAAGAATACTTTTCAACCAAGAGGATGAATATTCTATCCAACAGGACGAATTTTCAATTTAAATAAATTAACTTTCAACCAAAAAAGATGAATTTTCAGCCAAAAGATAAAGTTTCAATTAAAAATAATTAACTTTCCACCAAAAAAAACGACTTTTCAACCAAAAATTAATTTTGAATACAAAAGGATTAAGTTTCTATCCTGGAAGACGATTTTTAACAAAATAGTACAATTTTTAACCAAAAAAGATGACCTATCAACTAAAAATAAAATAGTAGACTTTCCAATCGAAAAGGATGAACTTTTTAACGAAAAATAGTTGGTTTTTGTATGGAGTTCTATCAATCATGTTCAAATTTATGGGGAAAAAAAGGAGGAAATGGAAAATTTCTTGAAAACAGGGGGAAAAAGAGGAATTAAAGAAAAGAGGAAAACTGAAAAATATAGGAACGAGTGTAAAGTATGGAATTGTTGTAAGTGGTAAATTTAAAGTGGATAAAGTTGAATTAATTTAAATAAAAAAAAAGAATATACCATAAAGATGACATGGTCATCCTGGGTATACCCACCATATCGGACAGAGTTACAAAAATTACCTTCACGTGGTAAGATTTATAAATCTTACCATGTGAAAGTAATTTTTGTTGCAGGTAAAGATTACTCTAAAATCGGGTTAAAAATAACACTTTATTTTTCTGTCTAGGAATTCACATTCAGCAGCGTGATGACGTCCTTGCGACAATAATGCTAATGATATAGCAACGACAATGGCTGACATGCAGGTAACATGAAATAGGGAGGGGGGGGGGCAAATCTGAAAAAGTGCTTTATAGACATTCCGAGCTCCTACGGTTTATTTTACGCTATTCTGTTCGAGTTCGGTTGATGTCGATCGAAAGCAACGACTTTAACGGTAAATATTTTCTTTGTCCATCACTCAACGGTCAGAACACCTTTTGTTAAGTCAGCGCGATTGAAATGCCCAAAGAAAAAAATTTCTAACTTCTATATCCATGTCTGACAGAGACTAATAATTTACGTAAAAAAGTGGAGAAAGCAGCTAATTTAAGATCTAAAAAGTGACTCAAAGAGACTACTGTTCAGGATTCAGGCATTTGATTTATCGGCTTGCATTTTCAATCCTAGATGAAAGTTATAAATTAAAGAAATTTTAATTTTAATAATTCAGACTTCATAGCCAATTTTTTACTAGAAAATATGAATTTTTAAGAAAATAAATGAATTCTCAATTATAATAATTAAATTTCTATTAAAAGAGATACATTTTCAACTAAAAATGGTATAGTTAAATTCTCAAATAAAGCAATGCATTTTCAAATAAAATGATCAATCTTTATTCAAAAAATCAGAACAAAATAGTCGAATCTAAAACCAAAATAGATTATTAATTTTCAACCAAAGCGTTGCATTTTTAACCATGAAAGATACCATTTCTAACAAAAGAGATGCATTTTCAATTAAACATGAACTTTTCACCAAAAACATTCATTTTTAAGAAAGAAAATAAATTTTCTACAAAAAGACCAATTTTCAACAAAATACCTGAATTTTCAACCAAACAGTTGAATCTTCAACCAAATAGAGATTAATTCTCAAATAAAATTATGATAGTTGATAGATGATAGTTAAATTCCAAACAAAAACAGATTATTATTCTTAAATGAAATAATTGCATTTCTAACCATGAAATATAACATTTCTATACCAAAAGAGATCAATTTTTAATCAAACATAATTTTTTAACCAAAAACCTTAATTTTCAACCAAGAAGATAATTTTTCTAACAAAAAAGACGAATTTTCAACCAAACAGTTGAACTTTCAACCAAATAGTTCAATTTTCAACCAAAAAAGGAATAACTATATTTTCAGCGAAAACCATTAATTTGCCAACAAAAAAAAAGAAGGATTTTCAAATTTTCAAACCAAGACATAAATTTTTAACTAAAATGATCAATCTTTGTCAAAAAATTAGTTTTTAACAAAGTAGTTCAATTTCCAATCAAGCCATTGAATTTTCAATCAAAAAAGGTGAAAGTTGAACAAAATAATTGAATCGAAAATCAAAACAGATAGTTTTTATGTTCAAAAGTCTAATGTTTTCGAAAACGTTTGATTTTTAATTCCGAAAAGATGAATTCTGAATCAAATAGTAGAATTTTGTACTAAAAAAGATAAATGTTTAAATTTCAAGAAAACAGTTGAATTTTAAACCGAAAAATATGACTTCAACAAAATAGTTGAATTTTCAAAAATGAAAACGAATTTTTTACCCAATAATAAAACTGTTATTCAAAAAGAATAAACTTTCGAACAAAAATAGTTGGATTATCGTAGTGGGTTCTATTAATTCTGTTCGCACTTAAGCAACAAACAAAAAAACCTAGAAGAATAAATTACTGTTTATTTCACGGGCAGAATAATTCATTTTTTTTTATCAAATCTAAAATGAGATGGACTAAATGAAGTGATTAAAGTGGCCTTTTCCATTTAAAAACTATCTTCTCCTTGAAACTTAAGACATCATTAAAAATCTGATCTCATATTCTCTTTCAACATCAGACCACTCTGCTTTCTGAGAAATGGGTCACTGAATCAAATCAGTACTAGTATGTACATTAAATCTAAAAAAATATTATGTTACTTTATTCATAACTGTAACAGTGAGATTTTCTCATACCCCCCCCCCCCCCTTCAATCTTACTGTAAGTTTTTATAAACTTCCGGAACGAACATACCATTTAAATATAAACTCTGATAATTAAATAAACGTGGAACATTCATGAAATTAGCGTTATAACGCTATATATTTTCTATAGAAAAAAATGTGTTAATAAAAATAACTATTTAGTTTTACGAACGTTCTATTTCTTCAGGACCTGTTGCGTAGTCTGGCACACTTTTGGTAGTTCGAATGTTAAACTATTAAAAATGAGCTTTAATGTATATTTAAAATGTTATTCGTTAGTATATAAACGATCAACAATCCTTGTTGCTTATCACAGGCTTCACAGTCTTTCCCCTTTTTCTTATTTTTTAATTTCAATGTGAATTGAATTAATAGAACCTAATTAGAAAATCCAACAATTTACTGTTGCAAGTTGATTCTTTTCGGATGAAAAGTCTATTATATTAATTTTTGGTTGAAAGTTGTATTATTTGGTGCAAAATTTAATTATTTAAATTTTTTTAAATTGTCTATAAATCGGGTGAAGTTTTACAACAAATAGTTCAAGTTTCAAATTTAATTTATTTAGAAAATCGTACATATGTCCATTTTTGAGTAGAAAATTAATCCTTTTGGTTGGAAAATTAATTGCTTGTTTGAAAACTTTAGTTCAAAAAATGTACGAGACTTTCTTAAAAATTAATTTTTTTATTGACAATTGAACTACTTTTGGTTGAAAATTGAGTTTTTAAAATTCACATTGAACTATTTCTTGAAAATTAACCTGTTCTGTAAAAAAATTGCTGTTTTTTGTATCAAGAATTAATTTTTGTAAATAAAAATTGAACTGTTGAATTCTTGGTTGAAAGTGTATCTTTTTTAGTATTTTTTCTTGTTAAAGAATCAACTATTTAGTAGAAAATTCGTATTTTCGGCTAAAAAAACTCAACCTTGGGGTTGGAAATTTAATTATTTTGTTCAATTTTTTTTCTTTGGTTAGAAATTCATTTATTTTGTGAAAAATTCGTCTTTGTATAGAATATTAATCCTCTTGGTTGTAAATTAAACTATTTTATTGAAAATACATGCAAAAATAATCGACACGTATTTTTTTATTTCAATGAGATACTCGAAAATCTCGAGATATGATTTTTCAAAATTTGGCAATCGGGAAAAATCATTTGTTTTCAATCGCTTACTGTAAAAGAAGTTTGAATAAAAAAAATTATTCTTGTACTGAAAATTCTTATTCACCCACAAGCTTTGCAAAATAGTATAACATATCTCCTGTTGTTTTCTTTTTCATAACAATATAGTGCATTTTTATAAACAATTTAATTTATTTTGAACTTGGAACATTTTTTTCGTTTTTTTTTACCTTAACATTTTTGTTAAAGATTCTGTAAAGTATCACATGACGGATTATAAAAATTCGTAACACTTGGAGTTTTCATTTCTCGATTCTCAAATTTTTCCTGCATATTTGAGAATTTTAAACCAACATTTTAAGGTAAAAACGGGTTAATACGTATTTTCAGTACAATAATAATTTTTTCTATTCAAAACTTCTTTTACAGTGAGCGATTGACAACAAATGACTTTTCCCGGTTACCAAATTTTGAAAAATCATATCTCGATATTTTCGAGTATCACATTGAAATAAAAAAAAAATACGTGTCGATTATTTTTGCACAAAAAAAGCGTTTTTTATTTAAAATGAAAATATTTTATGCTTGAAATATCAATTATTACAGTTTTGTTGAAAATTCAAATATTTTTTTCAAAATGAACTATTTTGTTGAAAATTCATATTTACGTATTGAAAATTCAATACAATTTTTATTTTGTAGAAAATTTAAGTATTTACTAGAAAAACAACTATTGGGTTAAAAATTTCACTATTTTGTTGAAATTTGTTTTCTTTTTTTGATTGGAAATTAATTTATTTTGTTTAAAATTCGTCTTTTTTTGTAGAAAATTAATTCTGTTGGTTGTAAATTCAACTATTTGATTGAAAGTGTTTATATTTTGTTGGATATTTTTTTGTGTGTGTTAAATTCATTTTTTTTATTTAAATGAAAATCTTTATTGCTTGAAATATCAATTATTACATTTTTGTTTTTAAATTTAAATATTTTGTTCAGAATTAACTATTTTTATTTATAAAATTGAAGTATTTGGGTAAAAAAAACTACCGAGTTAAAAATGTAACTACATACTTTGTTGAAATTTTTTTTTCTTTGATTGGAAATTCATTAATTTTGTTAAAAATTCGTCTTTTTGTAGAAAATTAATTCTCTTGGTTGTAAATTCACCTATTTGATTAAAAATTTATATACTTTGCTCAAAATTATTTTTTGTGTGGTAAATCTACTTCCTCTTGTACAAAATTAAAATCTTTTTTGCTTGCAATATCAATTATTAAATTTTAGTTGAAAATTGAACTATTTAGTTGAGAATTAACTTTTTTGTTGAATATTCATATGTTCAGGTTGAAAGTTCAATTATTATTTGGTAGAAAATTCAACTTATTTGAAGATTTAAAAAAATTGGAAATTAGTTTATTTTTTAAAATAAAACTTTATCTGTTACATTTTTTGTTAAAAATTCAACTATTTGGTTAAAAATTTATGTAGTTGGTTGAAAATTCGTCCTTTTTGGTAGAAAATAAATCTTCTTGATTGAAAATTTAACTATTTGGTTCAAACATTAATTTAGTTATTAACAATTTAATTATTTGATTGATAATTGACCTGTTCTGTGAATAGGGCTTTTTTTTATTAGAAAATTCATTTATTTTACTAGAAATTTCATCTTCTTTTTAGATGAATCTGTTTTGGTCAAGGGTTTGATTTATTTGTTAAAAATTCATCTTTTTCGATTGTTATTTATGGATGGCCCATAAATAAAAAATCGGGGTTTTTACATATCCAAAAATTTCGCCTGACGTACTTAAACGTGTGGATTTTTCAATGTCTAAAAAATCCCCTTTTCCCGGCTGTAGTCGGATTTTTATTCGCCTGAACATTTGGTCAGAGAATTGGAAAAGTGCAGAAAACCAAAACTCTTGAGCACAGCCGGTTGCCGACAGACGAGTTTGACAGTAGTTAAAAGCAGTGTGAAAACACGACGAGCGAGAATCACAAGCGGTCACCCATCCGCGATTTAACCGCGCCCTTCCTAGCTTAACATTCGAGATCCCTACGGGTCAAATATCACCACCCAGCTACTGCCGTCGCTTCACAAAGTTTATGTTATTTTTTGCTCTTAAAAAAGTAAGGACTTTCACTCGTGAAGATTAAAATCTCACTGATTCCAAAGCGAGTATATATTTTTGTCTTTTAATTTAAAAAAAAACATTTGTCTTATTACAGATATACATCATAATATGCAGGGAAAGTCTAAATTAATGAGTCAGTAGTGCTCGCGACCGTAATTACAATTACACGCATTGTTAATATAGAATCATCTCTTTGAATTCCTGTAGCCTTGAAAATAAGACAGGCGAGAGCTTATCGTTTGTAACGTGACACACTTAATCCACTTCCGCCTGTGCAGACCAAAAACTCTTTCCACAGAAAACATCTAGCTTTTTTTTATCTTCTTCCGGGAAGCTGCACACGGTCAGCAAAATGAGAATTCAACATAGAAAACAACGTTGCAGACAGTTAAATTTTTTAATTAAATGTTCAATTTAGTAGCCAACGGTTTGTAGCAATTTAATGGCATGTGATACTTCCCATATATAGGCCATATCAATTTATGAGGGGTTCTTGCCGAAAGGGTTGAGTTATAAGCACAAAAAAACGAATTTTTAACAAATTAGTTGAATCCCGATCCAGAACAGACAAATTGTCAAACAAAAATGAGGAATTTCAAGCAAAAAAAAAATAGAAGAGTTAAACTGCCACTAAAAAAAAATGTTCGACCAAATAAAATAAAATGTTTTAACGAAATAGTTCAAGTTTAAACCAAACATGTGAATTTGGATCCAAGAAGATTGTAATTCTATCAGAAAAGATCAATTATCCATGAAAAATTGAATAGTTAAAATTTCAGTTTGAGAAATTAATTTTTAACCAAAAAAAAAACAAATTTTTATAATAATAATAATTCAATTTTTAACCCATGCACCGAATTAAAAAAAAAAAGATCAAGATTCATCTAATGTGATTACTCTTCTACCAAAACAGACGAATTTTCAATAAACTAGTTGCATTTTCACAAGAAAAAAAAAAAAATTTAAAGAAAGAACGTAATTTTTCAAGAAAAATAGAACCTTTAAATTCGCATTAAAAAACCCAGACTTTTTAACCAAATAAAGTAAGTTTGTAACAAAATAGTTAATGTTGCAACAAAATATATAAATTTTCAACTGAAAACTTTGAATTTCCAACAAGAGATAAAATTTTCGTTAAAAAATGGGATAGTTAAACTTTCATTTAAATAAATTAATTTTAAATGAAATAGTCAAATTTTCAAATAAAAAGATTAATTTTCTACAAAAAAGGTGAATTTTCCACAAAATACATGCATTTTCCATTAAAGAAGATGAATTTGTAACCAAAAATAGAATAGTTACATTTTTAGTTAGGGCGACAAATTTTATACAAAAAAAAATAATTTTCAACAGAATAATTCAATTTTCAACCAATGAAATGAATTTGTATCCAAAAAGATGAAGTTTTAACTAATAAGATGACTTTTTTCCAGAACAGAAGAAATTGTCAACAAAATAGTTTCAATACTTAATTTTCAAACAAATTACTCCAATTAAAAAAATTTAATTTTAACTAAAATGATGAATTAACAGCCAAAAAAATGTATTTTTAACAAATTAATTTCACTTTCAACTAAGTAATTGAATTTTCAAAAAAACGACGAATTTTTAAAGAAAAATGTAATAGATAATACTGCAACTAAAAAAATATTTTAATTTGAAACCTACAAAAGTATAATTCAAACAAAACAGGCGAAGTTTCAACAAAATACATGAATCCGAAACCTAAACTGATTATCAATTTTCAATGAAACAGTTGCATTTTCAACCAAAAAAGCTAAAACATCGAATATTTTGGAAAAAATTTGAATTTTAATCCCGGAAGGTTAAATTTTGAATAAAAAGGTTAATTTGCAACCCAGAAAGATGAATTATCGGCCAAATAGCTTAATTTTAAAAGAAAAAAATTAAGAAGACAAACTTTTAAAACAAATTGATAATACAATTGTTTTGCAGAAAATTTTTTTTTGCTCGAAAATGCAACAATTTAGTGGAACGTTCTTTCAAAATCTTTTTCGGTTTAAATCATATCACCTATTATATTTTTTGTTGAGAATTCATCTGGATTATTCGTTTCTTTTTTTTAATTTAACAATTTAGTGTTTTTTTTCATCCGTTTTTTCGCTTCAAAATTTATCTCATTTGGTAAAAAAATTCATTTCCTTTTCGTTGAAAAATAACGGCCTTTTTTTAAATTCAAATCTTTTTCTGAAAAGTGTTGATTTCAGTTGGGAAATTCATCTCTTTTTTTAATTTTTGAAAAATTTGATCTATTTTGTTAAAAATGCAAATATTTGGTTAGGAATTCACCATTTCAGTTGAAAACTTATCTTTTTCATTGAAAACTTTACTGATTTATTTGGAATTTGTTTTGTTTATTGTCCACAAATTTTTAACTTTTGTTAAAAACTAATATTTACGGTATGAAAGTTCAACCGTTTGGTCTAAAATTCATATATTTGAAAAAATAACTACATTGGCGGAAAGTCCAAATTTGGTTAAGAAGTAACTTTTTCATTGAAAATTAGTCCTTTCGGCTTGAAAATGTATTTCTTCTGGTAAAAAAGTGTCATATTTTTTGTTTAAAAATACAACTCTTTGATTCAAAAAATATCACCGAAAAAGCCTACTTTAACTAATGCCTATTTCTTTTTAAACTAAGTTTTTATAAATTATCATCTTAGTTATTTTGATTTTTAAATTATAAAATTAAGAAAGTAAAAAAGTTACAGTTTTATGTTTTTCGTTGAACCTTCAAGCATGTTGGCTGAAAAAGTATTTATTTTTGTTTAAATGAATTGGTAAGTTTAATCAGCATATTTATCAATCAGTATTTCAGGGTTTTTTTTTTTTTTTTTTTTTTTTTTGAAAGAAATAGTGACCTATAATGAGTAAAATATCTGAAATATTTAGTCTTTTTCCATTCATTATTCTACGAGGTCATTTGTGGAACGCGAGTTCGATGACATTGGTAACCTGTCTAGCTAAAGTGTTGTATACTCGACTCAAGTATTTCACGAATCTGACCGCAGGTAAAGTTATTCGCTCATCTTACGTTTGAAAGGGAAGAAATTTCTACAAATTACTTTGATTTATTAACTTTCCAAGATGATGTTTATAAGTATTTTCAGACCCAAAATTCTCGAAAAATAGGGGAAATAGTGTGACTTTTCACGAAAATAGGGAAATAATAGGGGGGGGGGGGATGCTTTAAAGAATTAATGTAGAAAACATAATGAACTTAATCTGAAAAGCTTTTAATTCCTATACGATTTCAAGTCAAAATACATTGAATTGTCTACAAAAATAGTTTTTAAACAAACTTTTTTTTAACAAAGGATTTGAATTTTCAACCGAAAAGATGAATTTTCCAAGAACACTAATTATCTACAAAAAAGAAGAATTTTTAACCACAGAAGATAAATTTTCATTCAAAAATTGAATAGGTAAATTTTCAGTTAGGAAAATTAATTTTTAAGAATAAAAAAAAAGAATTTCTAATAAACTGGTACAATTTCTGACCAAAGAGATGACTTTTAAACTACAATGAGGAATCTTCAATAAACAAAAATTTTAACATAGTAGTTTATTTTCAACAAAATAGGTGAATTTTCTATCATAAAGATTAATTTTCTACCAAAAAAGAAGAATTTTCAAGAATTTTTTCAACTAAAATGCGGAATCTCGAATAACAAAATGAATTTTGAACAATGTTGTTCAACTTTCAACAAAATAATTAAATTTTACAGCAAAAAAACGACTTTTCTACTAAAGGCAAATATTTAACAAAACAGTTTAGGTGTCGATCAATAAAGATGACTTTTCAACAAAATGATTAAATTTTTAACCAAATAATAGATGTTTAACAACAAAAGAATAATAATAATTTTTAACACGAATAAAAGAATTTTTTATTTAGAATACGATTTTTTAAGAAAAAAATTTAATTTTGTACCAAGAAAGATGACTTTTTAACCAAAAAGTTAAGTTTCAACCACGAAAGACCAAATAGTTGAATTTTCAACCAACAAATTTTTTCTACAAAAAAATAAATTTTTCATACAAAAGGACGAATTTTCTATAAAAAATAGAAATTATTAGTGAAAACGTTTAATTTTCGATAAGGGAAGATGACCTTTTAACATAATTGTTAAATCTTAAAAACAAGAGGACGAATTTTCTACAGAAAAGTCAAATTTTCAAGAAAAAAATTGATTTTTGGATCAAAAAAAGATTCATTTTTAATATTAAAGTTAATTTTCCGTAAAAGGAACAGAATAGTTTAGGTTTAGTTTAGGGTTTCACCAAGAAAGATGAATTTTTAACATAATAGTTGAATTTTCAAAAAAATAATTAAATTTTCAACCAAATAATAAAATTGTTAACAAGAACATTTTTGTATGCATTCAATGTAAACCCTTAGGGGACACCTTTTGATTAAAGAATGAGAAAAATTAACTTTAATACAAAAGAACGAATTTTTAAGAAAACAATGTAATTTTGAACTAAAAAAATTACTTTTTAACAAAAAAAAGTAAATTTTCAAACACGAAAGACCAAATAGTTAAATGCTCAACCAAAAAAGTTACTTTTATCCAAAAAATTATTTTTCATACAATAGGGCTAACTTTTTATTTGAAAAACGAATGTTAAACAAAACAGTTAAGGTTCTTCTGACCACGTATGATTAATTCTTAACATAATAGTTGAATTTTAAACAAAATGATTAAATTTGTCACCAAATAATAAAAATTTGTACACGAAACAAGAATTTTCATGAAAGCAATCTAATGTTGGATAAAAATATGCCTTTTTATCAAAAAGGTGAATTTTCAACCATGAAAGACCAAATAGATGATTTTTCAACTAAAAAATTACTTCTACCAGAAAAATAATTTTTCCTACAAAAGGACGAATTTCCTATTCCAAAAGACGAATTTTCCAGAAAAAATGTAATTTTGGACAAAAGAATATGACTTTTTAAAAAAAAAGTTAATTTTAAACCCAGAAAAAAGAATACTTAACAAAATAGCTAAAAAAGGTAGTTGTACCAAAAAATTCATTTTCAATACAAAAAGGGCAAATTTTCTATTAAAAAAATATGAATGTTTATTAAAAAAGTTCAGGTTTCAACCAAAAGAGATGACATAACAAAAAATAATTGAATTTTGAACACAAAAGGACCAAGCTTCTATCGAAAAAGCTGAATTTTCAAGAAAAAAATTGAATTTTGGACCTAAAAATGTGACTTTTAACAAAAAAAGTTAATTTTTAACGCAGAAAAAATAATTTTCAACAAAACAGCTGAATTTTTGAAAACAAAATAACTTCTACAAAGAAATCAATTGTTCATACAAAAGGGCAAACTTTCTATCCAAAAAGTTACGAGGAAAGATCACTTTTTAACAAAATTCTTAAATTTTCAACAAAATATTTAAAATTGAAATCAAATAGTAAAATTTATTTAAAAAAATGGAAAAACTTTTATTTAAAAAATCATTGGATTTTATAAATACAGTTCGGCACTAAGCGGAAAAAACGAGAAAAAGTTCAAGTTTCTAGAAAACAGGAAGTAAAAGAGGAATTCTTTAAAAATGGAAAAAGGAGATTAGGGAAAAGACTCAAAAGAGTGTGAAGTCTCTCGATAGAACGAGAGAACGTGTCATTTCAAGCCGTTACAGGGAAAGAATATAGTGTCTGAATTTTTATAAACCAAAATTTGTAGGCGAGACAATAATTAAAATTTAAGAAATTTAAATGAGATTAAAATAAAATTCTCCAAATTTGTTCGTTGGATTCTTGGTTTAATTTGCACGAATTCTGCACATGAAGATAATAATTAATTGAAAATACTTATGTATGTAAAATGATCAATCATCGTAAATAACTTTAAGACACGATACGTGTTTTTATTTACATTATTTTATTATTATTAAAATTATAATTTCTCGTTTTACTTTTAATTGTGATTAAAATTATTTATTATCTACTGTCGGATCATTATCTGATGTTTGGTGGTCTCCCCTACCCTATTATTATTTTTTTAAAAATCAATTTTCTGTGATTTTGTTTGTTTATTTTTTATATAACAGTGAAGTCCCTTTTTTATCGATAAAACGGAAAATAGGTATGGATCGTGTATACCAACTTGTTCAGTGTTCACCGAAGATAGATGGGTCAGGTTCACTTCAGTGAAAGAACGGTACTGCCGTAGGAAATCAAATAAGAGCCTAGCCTTTCGCCGACCAAAAGGACTGCAAAACAACAGACTTCCGATAAAAAAAAAACCTGTTCTCCTTATCCTGTCCCGTTTTATTTTATCTCTCGATTTATGGTTTATTTTTTCCTCTCGTGTCTGTTTTCTCGGTTCTTCCAGAAAATTCAAGGAATAGAAATCACCTTTTAAGTTAATGTAAACCTCCTCATGAATTTCGCACACTCTAATTTCAAATGCAGATGAATCTAATTGTTATAGTTACGACTAGTGGTTCATACGGATTTTTCCTCTCCGTTATGTTATGAATTAAATCAAATTCATATTAAAGATATAAAAAATAAATAATTAAGTGTGACGAATTTGAAAAAATAGTGTCACAATAGTGTCGTAAAATGAATAGTCAGAAATCGAAAATTGTACAATAGAAAATTAACTTTAATTTTTAAGCAAATTCTCTAGTTTTTTAATCTTATATTTTAAAAGTATTAAAAAAGAACTTCATTGTTAATTAAAAATGTTATTTTTTAATCTATAAAATAACTTGAATATTCGTTTGTTTATTTTGAGAATTAATTTTTTAATCTGAAAATATAACTATTTGCGGGTTGAAAATCGAAATTTTTTGGTAGAAAATTCGCTCTTTTTGTCTTGAAAATTCAACAAGTCGATGATCAATAAGAATTCACTCTCTTTCATTAAAAACTGTACTATTTGGATATAACCTATTTATTTGTAAACTCGATCGTTAAGTTGGAAATTCATCTTTTTAGGTTCAACGTTAAACTTTTTGGTGCAAAATTAACTTTTTCGGGTTAAAAGTTGAACTACTTTGTTGAAAATTCGACTTTTAAGGCTGAAAATTCAACTATTTGATTGAAATTCCAACTGTTTTGGTTAATGATTTTTTTTTTAAAGTTCGACTATTTGGTAAAAAATTAATTTTTGTAGATTGAAAGTTCAATTATTTTGTCAAAAATTAATTTTTGTGTGCAAAATTAACGTCTTTATTGAAAATTCACATTTGGGCGTCGAAAATTCAATTGTTTTCTAAAAAATTCGTAGTATTCGGTTAAAAAATGAACTATTATTTTACTTCGTCTTTTTATTTTACAAATTCAACAATTTAATTAAATTTCTTTCTTCATTGCCATTTTTTAATGGAAATTCAACTATTATATTGAACATTCATCTTTTTGGTTTAATAATTCATTTCTTTCTGTCGAAATTTCAACTTTGTGATTAATAGTGCGACAGTGCAGTTTTTTTGTTAAAAATTCTACTAATTCATTAAACACTACTCTGTCTTAGTTAAGGATTCAAGTATCTCGTTGAAAATTCTTTTTTTGTTTTGTTAAATACAGCTGTTTTTTCAATTTAAATTTATATCTTTTTCTGTTGAATTTTCATCTTTTTAGCTTGAAAATTAAACTCTTTGGTTGAGAGTTGAACTATTTTCTTAAAAGTTTTTTTTTATTGAGGATTCATAATTTTTTTCTAAACATCGCTTTTTTTACAAAAAAATAAAGCGTTTCAAGTGAAAATTTCACAATTTCATTGCAATTCAACAATATATATTTATATTTATTGTCTAAAAAAATTATATTTCTTGTTGAAAATTCATATCCTCAGGTTCAAAATTCAACTGTTTTATAGAAAATTCATTTTTTACGGCTTGAAAATTCAACAATTTTGTAGAAAATGCAACAATTCTGTAGAAAAATCAATTATTTGGTATAAAATTAAACTGTTCTATAGAAAATAAATTGTTTTTAAAACTAAAAAATTAATTCTCTTAAATACTAAAAACTAATAAAATATGGACTAACAACACATCAATTATTAAAACTGTGGAGTTGAAAATTGATGTTTTTTTTTACAAAAAAGGGGGAAAATTAAGGAAAGATTAAAAACTTATTTTTACATTTAAAAAAGAAAAACGATCTTTTTATACAAAATTATATAAATTTTAAATAATTTAAAATTATTTCTGCCATTAAAAAATTTTTTTAATGAATGTACTTGTTGAAAATCCATTCACGTTCATATAAAAAAAAAAGCATGAGAAAAAATAAAATTTATTAAATAAACCATTTTTATATGTTTTCAATCGTTCTAATAATAAATAATATTTTATTTTCTAAACATTGCTTCATAAATAATAAAATAATAATATATAATGATAAAAAAATTTTCAAATATCGAGAGTTTAAACATTTTTTAACCCAAATCTATGGAAATTCTTTGAATCTTTTAAAAAACTTAAAATCTGGAAAAAGCTGTGAAAATTTTCTATGTACTTTATATTCCGTGAAATTTTTGAAATCCGTAGAAATCTTTTGAAATAAAATTTAATTTATTCCGTTAAGTTCTCTAGAAATTATTTAAAAAACCTTAAGAATGGTCGAGCGTGGCTAGATAATACTTTACAAACTGAATTCAAAATATGTATTATAAAGGAATAAGAAATACGTTTTCTTTGAAAGCTCAGACCCTCTACCTGTATTCATTTACGAGGAATTTAGATTTGAGAATGATTACTTTATCATGAGCCTAATGAAGAATACTTCACACCATCTCACAATTTTATTTTTTACCCCGTGTAACTTCAATTGTAAAATGTTTGCCTTCAAATTTTTTTTTATTTCAAACGCTATTAATTTGAAATTGTTTAAAAGCGCTAAAAACAGAATTTAGTTTTAAATGTTTAAACGAACAAAGTAGAAATAAAATATTGAACTATAATTTTTTAAATTAAACTCTGAGGGATGAAACAATTTTAAATAAAAAACGGTTTTAAATTTTAGATTTTTAAATAAAAAAATATCATTTTTATTTGTTTTATTTTTACATGAAAGAAAAGCTTAGATTTCTTCATTCAGGAAAAAGTAATAGAAAGGAGTTTGTTTAAATTTTGATCAATCTTTACATTTATTAAATATTATCTGGAATTTATATTTAATGAAAAAATATTTAAAATATACTAAACACTGCATTTAAATTTGTCGAACAGTTAAAAGCTCGTTTTTGGTAGTTTTTGCAGATTGCTTCAATTCTAGAGCTTATTAAATTTTTTTCCAATCTTTTTGAATTTTATAGAAATTAAAAATTAAGCAAAAATGACATTAGGATCGTGAAATTAAACAGATTAAAATTAGGGACGACTGAAAACTGCTAAGAAATAAAATTCCCGAATCGAAAAATTACCGAATATTAAAATTTCTGAATAATAAAATTTCGTAATAATAAAATTTCCGATTTGGAAAATTCCCGAATAATAAAATTCCCCATTTGGGAATTGAAAATTCCCGAAAATTTCCGAATTTAATCAATTAAAATTCTTTTATTTATCAACTTAATACAATTATGATTATAAGCCACCGACTATATGCGGAAGAAATTACATTATTATTACATCTAAATTATAATTATTCTTATTAAATTATTGCAATTTTTATTCTATAACATTTTTTTGAATTTTGACTTATTATTCTCAGGAATGCCACGGCATAATTTACTTAAGAAAGTGACTCATATCTTGACTCGAAGTGACTCATTACGATAAAATTTATTAAAATACAAGTGAATTGAAAACAAATAAAAATATTAAAAATAGTAAAATTCAGTAGGTTTGAAAGGAGTTAGACAAGTTCATGGGAACTCAAACAAAATGTTATGAAATGTTTATGAATTCTAGGAGAGTTTCAAATCCTTGAGGATGAATTAAACAAAAAATTAATTGAATTGAGTAAATTTAGAAGAATTTAATTAAATAAAAAAAATTGAAGGGAATTGCGAAAAATTAAAAATAATTCAGGATAAATTAATAGGAATTCAGGGTGAATTCCAAATTAATAAAAAATTTCTTTAAAGTTTTACAAAATAGTCTAAAATATTTCAAATCGTTTGAAATTCCTTCAAACGATAGAAATCATTTAAAAATTCCTTCGGGTCTTTGAAAAAACCCTAAAATAATGCAAATCCTTTGACAATTTTTAAAATCCCTTGAAATTTTTTAAAGATCTCGCAATTGCTTTGGAAACTTTTAAGACGTCCTACAATATTTAAAACACTTTAAAATCCCTTAAAAATGTTTAAAACTCTAAATATTCTTTGAAGTTATAAAAATACCCTAAAATATTGTAAATCCTTAGAAACCTTTTGAAATCCCTAGACATTTTTAGATCCCTTGAAAAACGCTTGAAATTTTTAAAAGTAACGTAAATAATTTTAAAATATGTGGAATTTTTTGAAAATCCTTTCAACTTTTTAAAACTCTTGAAAATTTTTTTGAAATAAAAAAAAATTAAATCTTTAAACACATTTGGAATTACTTCATATTAATGAAATCTATTTGTAAATTCCTAAGATATTTCCAATCTTTTTGAATGTTTTGAACTCTCCTGAATTTTTTTAAGCTCTGGAAAATTTCTTCAAATTTTTAAAAGAACCCTAAAATATTTGAAAACCTTCTTAAATGATTGAAATCAAACAAAGATTCCTTGGAAACTTTTAAAACGCCCTATAATATTCAAAATCCTCTAAAATCTCTTGAAACTTTTTAAAACTAAAAATTCTTGGAAGTTTTAAATATCCCCTTAAATATTATATATCCTTTGAAATCATATGAAATCCCTAGTAATTTTTTAAATCCCTTGAAATTGTTTAAAGTAACCTAAACAATTTAAAAACCATTGGAACTTTTTGAAACTCCTTGCAACTTTAAAAATCTTGAAAATTTATTGGAATTTGAAAAAAATCTTTAATAACACTTGGAATTACTTTATATTATTTTAATCTATTTAAAAATTCATAAGATATTTCAATATATCTTTCAAATCCTTTTGAATTACTTTAAAGTATTTAAATCTATTATAAATATCCTAAACACAGGTATTTGAAATCTTTTAAAATATTTCCAAATCCCTTGACTTTTTTTAAAGCTCTAAAAAGTTTCTTGGAATTTCAAATAAAAAAAAAACATAAAACTTGGAACATTCTTTGAAATTATTTCAAAGGATTGAAAAGTCATTCAAATCTTTTAAAATATCCTACAATGCCCTGAAAACTATTCAAAGTTCTGGAAAATACTTTACAATTTTTAAAAAGTCCCCTACAATCTGTAGAATCTTTTAAATTCCATTAAATGATTGAATCATATTAAAAATGCCTTGCAATCTTTTAAAATAACTTAAAAAATTTCAAGAAATTTCATAATTAGGTATATACCTCAATTAAATAGTAGCTAACCCATTGATCAGTTGACAAAAAGGTACAGCAAATATTAATAAAAAAATAACAATAAATATGAATACATTTTCACTTTGTATTCTTCTAGTATACGTTTAAAACCCCAAGCTTAATTTCACGTGTACAGATTTAATTACAGTAATTTTGAGGAAAGAAAATAGTACTTCTTGGAAACGAAAATTCTATATTGAGCCTGTTAGTTGCAGGATGCTAAGCTGCTATCAAACGACGATTATTCAACATGGTGCATGTCCCGGAGATACATCATTCAGCAGAACTTCCAGTGCAAAAAAACAATAATTGACTTCTGAATGAGAGCCTTCAATATTATAACAATGAACATCTCACTGATTTTAATTAACACCCTCTTTTCCTGATGAAAAATTCCCAGCAGCTCATAATCTATATTGTCTACAAAAAGAGGTCATTCGTAAAATACGTGTCATACTTCTTGTTTGGCACTCACTCTGATGCACGGGATTGGACTGAATAAGATACGTGTATACCAAACTATAGTCAAATTATCATGTATTTTCTAAATAACCACAAAACTAATATTTTCAAATCTTTTTTTTTCCTCATAGAGGAGGTTTTGCAATGTTAACATTTTCGAAAACATTTTTATTCAAAAGTCATCGAGATAATTTAAGGTTGATGCATGAATCATAACTTTTAAAATAAAATAATTTCTGAGAGAGGCTGATAAAGATGGTAATAATATTCTGATAGTGAACAATTTTTTTATGTCTGAAAATAATGATCCAGTTATTACGTGTTTACTTTTAAATTAATAAGTTATATTAGTATTTCTATTTCGCCAAACTTATTTCACTAATTTTTATTAATCATGCCCATTTATTGAAAATACTGAAATAAAGTAATATTTTTCAATGATATTTTGTATGTAAATGTTGTCCCAGATAAACTTTAAAATAATTAAATATCATTTTTTTTTAAATCTATTTTTTGTCAAATAAATGAATGAATATTTATCCTTTTCGATAATAGGCTTCTAAATAACAAAATATTCATAATGTGTTTTTTTGCTCATAAAGAATAGCTTTTATTATATTTTAAACATAATTGTTAAAGTTAAAAGAGACCATTTTACTGTTAAAATAATTTCTTTTCATTCTGCTTTCTTTTTGTATATTTTTTTTCTTTGCGCTTTTGTTTCTTTTCCTTTGGTTTCCTTCTCTTTTACCTGTGTTCCTTTTTCTTTCTTCTTTTTGTTGTGTTTAAAAATGTAAAATTTTCTAATACAATGTTCTAAAGAATTTTCCGGACATATGTGTGTATTTGAATGTGTGGTAGGGTATGTGTGGATGATCTACTTTTTTATGAACACGATAACTAAATTGATGAAACTTGGTAAATGATGAAACTTTGAGGGCTTATTTTCACAACTAATATTTTGAAACTAGCTGAATGATTTCTAAACATATTTATTGCATTTATTTTACAATTTATAATGGTTGAAAAATCTCTTTTAAATATAAATTTTTTAAATTTTTTGATCACGAAATAAAGTAATTTTAACCATTTTTATGAAAAAAATCATATAGCTGGGAAAGAGAAAGGGCGCAACAGAAATTCCTCCTTCCCTTTTCCAGCACGAAAAATCACCATTTCAAATATAAAATTGGATTTGTCTTTACACTTTAAAAATTGTTTATATTATTTTGTAAATTTCTATTTTGATTTTGATCAAAATGAAAACCTTAGTTTGACTATTATTTAAAAAACCACTAATGCTTCTTCTATGAGGAAGCAAACAGCTTGTGAAATAAGCATCACATGAATATAAATAGGTACAAAGTGAAAACCATAGATGTCGAATATATTTGGTTCAACATTTAATTATTTTGTAGAAAATTCAACAATTTTGTTAAAAAGTCATTCTTTTCAGTTGAGAGTTTCTCTTCACAATTTTTTTGTTTTTGTTATAAACATCCTTTAAGTTTGAAAATTCATCTCTTTTTGTAGAAATTTCATCCTTTTTAGTTAGAAATTCAACTGTGTGTTTAAAAATGACCGTTTTTTTGATGAAAAATTCCATTTTCTTGTTGAAATTGGAAAATATTCCATTTTCGTGTTGAAAATGTATCTTTTTTTATTAAAAAATTTAACGGTTTCAGTGAAAGGGAATATATTTAGTTAAAAAATCGTATTACTTTGTAGAAAACTAATCCTCTTGGTTGAAAATTTAACAATTTGTTTTAAAATTTAATTTAAAATTAAATTTTTTGGTTGAAATATCAACTTTAACATTTTTTGCCGAAAATTAATCTTTTTATGATGAAAATGGAACTCTTTGGTTGAAAGCTGAACAGCTTGCTTAAAAATTAAAATTTTTATTGAAATTTCATAAGTTTAGTGCAAAATTAATGCCTTTGCTTGATAATTAAAGTAAATTGATAAAAAAGTAGATTTTTTTGTTAAACTTTCATTTCTTCAGCAAACATTCAATTAAATGGCTGTAAATCTAAAACTTAATAGAAAATTCATCTTTCTTGAAAATTTAACAAATTGGTAGAAAATTCCATGGTTTTTTTTAGAAATTTTTTTATTTATTGAACTTTTTTAAAATGCAAATTTAATTATTTCATTTTTTGTTAGAAATAACAACTTGGTTAAGAATTAATGTAAAGGGCTTGTTAAAAAAAATCAAATGTTTTATAGAATCATTGTCTATTTTGTTTAAAAATTCAACATTTAGGATAAAATTTATTTTCTTCTTGAATTCAACTGGTTTTTATTAAAAACTCTTTCTGCTGACATATTAAGCACTGTTTCATTTTTTGTTGATAATTCATATTTTTTGGTTGAAAATTCAACTGTTTGGTAGAAAATTGAAAAGTTTGCTTAAAACAGTCTAAAATCTAAATCTTAATCTAGATCTAAATCTGTCTAAAACTGTTGTTAATCAAAATTCATAATTTTAAAGGAAAAATTCCACTCTTTGGTAGAAAATTGAACATTGACAAAAAAAATGTTTGTTAAACATTTTTTTAAAGAAGATTCAATACTTGTTTGAAAATTCAACTTCTAGTAGAAACAACGTCTCTTCATCTCATAAATTCAACAATTTGGTAAAAAATTCCACTACTATTTAGAAAATTATAATTTTTTTATTTCAATTACTTTATAAAAATTTAACTGTTTTTTAGAAATGTCTTTTTGGCTTAAAAATTCAACATTTAGAATGAATTTTTTTTTTTAATTTAACTAATTTTTTATTTTAAATTTACATCTGTTTTTGTTGAAATATTAACTGCTATTACTTTTTTGTCGATAATTCATCTTTTTGGGTTTAAAATTCAACTGTTTGTTTGCAACTTGAACTGTTTTCTTAAAAAGTATTTTGTTGACGAGAATTCATAGTTTTAATGAAAAATTCATCTCTTTGATTGAAAATTGAACTACTTTTATATAAAAAAAATTACTTAAAATTTGTTTTAAATGAAGATTAAATACTTTTTTGGAAATTCAACTTTATTGTAGAAACAATGTCTGTTTGTCTCGTCAATTCGACAATTTGCCAGAAGATTTCATTGTTTTTAGAAAATAATTTTTTTATTCAATTTTTAAAAATGAAAATTTAACTGTTTTTTAGAAATGTCTTTTTAGCCCGGAAATTCCATTGTATTCTAGAAAAAAATAATTTTTTGTTATTCACATTTTTTTAAATGAAAATTTAACTGTTTTTTTAAAATGACTTTTTGGCTTGCAAATTGCACATTTTGAATGAAATTTATTGTCTTAAAATCTTCCCTTAGCATCACTTACAGATTTTTAAAAAAGCACCGGGAGAAAAAAGATGAAAAATTTCCGCTTGAAAAACTTTTTTAACGATCTAAAAAATAAAGAATATAAATATTGCAATACCCTGCAATTGCAAGCCTATAAATGTATTTTAAATTAAAGAGCAAATTTCCTTTATTGCTAAAGAGCAGTTTCAGGTCTATTTCTTCAAAGTTGAGCAAACTCTTTCGCATATACATTGTTAAATTGTTTCCACGATATTATTCCGCTCAACAACCGGAAGCGTACCATTAGAAAGTTAAAAAATTCCATATTTTACTTTATTTCGTTTCATAAATCTGTTCGATCGACTTTCACAATCAATAAAATTTCATAAAGAAGCTATTCAAACTGTTTATCGCATCGCAAGTTTTTAGAATTTAAGTAAAGAAGATAAATCGAGAGTGACTCATATTTCGTCATGAATTCTTTTGCATGTGAATTCCAAAGCTTTTTTTAATGTTTAATCAAGACGTTATTCAACCTGGACAATTATATGCAAGCCACCGCTTTGAAAAATAAATGTCAAATCATTGACAGTTATAATTTGGCGATTGTGAATTCTTTTTTGTTAAAGCTCTTTCGGTTTTAACGAATACATTCTTGTCGCGTGTCTTGTGCTCGGCACTCGAACAAACTTTTCATTAAAATATTGCAAAATAAATTAAAAATTTGCTTTCTCTTGGTTACTTTAACATTTCTTCCTCATCTGGCTATAAAAAAACTCTTGCTAGAAAATTGGTAGAACTATTTGAGACGAATCATTTTTTAAAATAACATTCCATCTTATTATGCACCATTTGTATGCAAGACATTACAGATTTTGCATCCAAATACTTTTTTTGACGTAGGATAATAAATTTATTAATCTTAAATGAAATTTTTCAAAAATTTCAATAATTCTTAACTAAAAAAATGACTTTTCCAACATAAAATATTAATTTTCAATGCGTGAGGACAAATTTTTGATTCAAAAAGACGAATATTCTACAAAATAATTGACTTATTTACCAACAAAGTGTAGTTTTGTTAAAAAATTTAAATTGTTGATTAAAAATATATTCTTTATACGTAGAAAATTCAACTCAATAATTCAGTAAAAAATTACCTTATTTGTAGAAAAATTCTATTTTTGATTGAAAATTAAACTGTTTTATAAATAATTCGTTTTTACTTCAAAATTCAAACAATTTTGTTGAAAATAAATTTGTTTTTAGAAATTCGTCTTTTTTGGTTGCTACTAACATGGTAGACGATTCAACTTTTTGACTTGAAAATTCAACTGTTTTGTTCGAAAAAATCGTGTTTTTGACGTGACAAGTTAACTAACACCATCCGTTTGTTGAAAATTCGATTAATTTTCCTGATTAAAGATTCATCTATTTTGTGGAAAAATCGTCTTTTTAGGGAGAAAATTAATTTTTTTTCGTTAAAAATTGATCTTTTTGGTTATAATATTAATACATTAGTTAAAAAAGCCTCTTTTTTGTTTGAAAATTCAACTAGTTAGTTTAAAGTTGATCTATTTTGTTTGTTAAAAGTTAATTCTTTTATTTAAAATCTTCGCAATTCCATTTTTGGTTCAAGAAATATATTTTTTCAGTTGAAAATTCAACTATTTGGTGTAAAATTGATCGTTCTTAATTTACAATTCATCTATTTGTTTAAAGATTCAACTGTGTTAATTAATTATTTTTGCTTGCCCCCTCTGAAATCAAATGCTCAAATTCATCGGATCGTTTGAATTTTTTTAATCTGCCAGAAATCTTTGTTAAATAATTAAAGTAATTGTGAAATATTTGAAATATACCTGAAATCTTAGGGAAATATTTAAAATATTTGGAAAATGATTTAAATCTTTAGGATATCATTAAAATCTGTATGAAATCCTTGGGAAATAATTGAAATCTTTGGCGAAATATTTGTGAAATGATTGAAACCTTTAGACGATATTTACAGTTTTTGTGAAATCCGTTAAATCTATCCGAAAGCGCTGCGAACATTATAAAATGTTTAGAAAATCTTTGTGAAATCATTCAAATCTACCTGAAATATTTGTAATCTTTGGAAAATCGTTTAAATATTTCTGAAATCGTTGCGAAATATTTTATATTTGTGAAATTATCGAAACCTTTGGGAAATCATTTTAGTCTTTGTGAAATTTGTTCAATCAATCCGAAATCTTTGCGAAACCTATAAAACCTTTGAGCAATCTTTAGAATCTATCTGAAATATTCGCGTAATATTTTATATATTTGGAATATCGTGGAAATTTTGTGAAATATTTGGAAATCTTTGCGAGATATTTGATAATAATTGTAAAATTATTGAAATCTTTCAGAAATCATTTAAGCTATCGTGAAATCTTTGAAATCTATCCGAAATATTTGAGAAATTTTTTAAGTCATTATAAAAACTGTAAAAAATCATTATAATTATTTGTCTTTAACTACTTATTGTTTACTTAATATTTATTATTTATGAACAATTTTTACATGATACAATCAATATGATATTTATGAAAACAATCAAAAATATCATATTGAATACGTAGTTTATGAACGTCCCATAACTATCTTTGTACGTCACTGTTGGGGGGAGGGGGGGGGGTATTAAATGTAAAGACGTAAAAAGCATCACGAAACGAATGAGGGCTGTTAAAGAAATCCTGAAAAATGTATAACGTATTTTGTGAATGGCACGATTTGGTACATATTTGAAATTTAAATTAAGGGAATTAAGTTGAACATATCTCAAAAGGAGGTATCACGAAGGGGAGATATATACCTTCCTCAAGACACGACCTATAACTTTCACTCAAGTTATATACAGTCAGATCGGTAGCCGATATAAATAGATATACTTACAATATATGTTTATGCTTCCGAATTTAAAAGTTAAATAAAAAATAACGACCTAGCCCCACTGACTTTTTATTACTGCTTGATCCAAACGGAAACAAAATTCAAAAGAAAAAGGGGATTTTTAAATCAATATTTCAAATTAAAAACTAATATTGGCCCTTACAAAATCATAATTACAAACACTAAAAACTTTGAATCATATTAAAAGTAATCAACTAGCGTGATAAATATTTTGAGAACTAAATTTAAATCTCCAGTTCTTTAACGACCAATGCTTTATTTAGATTAAAGATTAAACTGGTCTCAAGAAAGTGAAATAAAAACAGTTTATACCAGCATTTATGGAATGAAAGTTGAAACACGTTCAAATTTGACAAGCGTCCCACGTGCTTTCAGAACCGTTACGTGTCAACGAAACAAAAAAAAAACAAAAAAAAAGTGTAAAAAGTATTGAGTAAATTACCTTGCTCTTCCTCTTTGGCCCAAACGTAATCCACAAGACAGGGCAGGAGAATAAATACTGTTGCTAAATTTCCCATTTCACATGGTCCACATTGTTTCAACTGTTTCAACGTGGCAATTGATCACCCATCATGTCACTCACATTTGTCGCGGAAAAAGAGACATAACCACACTTCGCGACCTTCGAACACATACTGACATAGTGGCCATAGTGCACGGGAAACGCTGGAAACCCTGGAAACTGAACAGAAGATAGCAAAAGCAAAGATAGTATAACGAGAACGAGCCAACCATAGAACACTGAATACATCAGTAGCGATTGTATATATGAAACTGGAAAAACTTTGCTTGCGGGTGGGGATTTCCATAGTCGAAGTATAGAAGGTGTCCTAATATCCGAGACCAGTTTATGAAAGTCTTGCGCATGTACCACAGTTGCAATGCGCATGCGTCGAACCAGCAGCCTCATGTGACGTCCGCCGGCAAGATAATGTATGGTGTAAGGTGAAAGGTGCAGTCCCATGTTGGCAGAAAACTTCGACGTAAAGCAGAAACTCACGAGAGTAGCGATCAGGTTTCTCACCAAGTGCACTGGGCCACTGGTCAGATGAACCTGTAAACGGGGCATGGTTTCCTAAAGTAATGGTGTATTTACACGCCTGTCGTATGCAGACAGACAATTCATCTTCTTCTCACTCCACCATGTGACGATGCCATGCACTTTTCTCACTCTAGATTTTCCACGGAGGTCGAATTTGAATAAACTGATGAATTAATTTGACACAGCGAGTTCGTATCTAGGTTCTCAACCAATCAAATTTGCCATAAACCAACAAAGCAGCTAAAAATAAATCCTCTGAAAAATAATAATTCCACGATTAATTCAAAACAGGACTCCATGAAAAGCTACCCTGAGAAGAAGATACATTTTCCGTTTGCATACGGCAGGCATCTTTGAACGAGTGCATGTGAAAATTTTTCGCACGAATATAAAGATTGACAGGTTATGTTCACATATAACAATATATAATGGGGAGGCAGCGAAAGAAATTTTTTCGCTGCAATTGCATCAAATTCCTGTGGCATTTGCTATGGAAATTTCAATGAGAAATACGAGGCCCAAAGGAAACTCCAGCTAAAATAATAGGATTTGGCATTATGGGATTTTGGTCTTCTGCAAATCTATTATTATTTAGCGCGAATTATGTATCTATATTCTTTTTTAGACTCTGCACAATTTAAAAGTTTCATTTAAATATGCTGAATTTTCCAACATCCCGTCAATTTCTGCGCTCACTCGCATTCACCTATCGGTGAAATAGTCACCCATCCAGTGACCACCACTCATCACTCTGGTGAATTCTGAACGGTTCACGCGGGTGGATCCGCCCACTCAAGATGTTCGCACAAGAAAATACGTATGCAATATGCTCGAAACGGCTCACGCACCAGCCGTCCATGCACACACAGAGCGTCAACCAATCACGGGCGATCTGTCGCGCTGCTGCGGTACGAGCTGCGGCTAGGTAACGCTCTGTTTTAAAGTACCTAGCGTTGTTGAACGGTTCCGCCTGGACCCGAGTGCACTTAGTGAGAAACCTGAACAAACCCAGGGCGCTAAGACCCTTTTACCAAATACTTACAAAACTAGTAAATTCTCTGGCAGGAAGATTCAAATGGCTTTATAATGGAATTGATTATGAATGTATAGAATCAATAAATATGAATTAATGATTATTGTACACAAATTCTACGAATACTATAAGTTTATTGTAAATTAGTAAACCTGTATTTGAGCAATTTATCCGATTTTATCTGCATTATATTTTCATCAAAGGTATTGCTCAGTTCACTGTCCAAAATAGATTTTGAGGTTATGAACTTGAGATCTTGGGCTATTTTTAGAATCGTTAATGGGCCATGGCGCCAGTCAGACGCCATAAAAAGAAGACCTTTGGACATACAAACAGAAAACTGTCACTCAAGGAGATTGATGTTTGACGGTGATAAAAGTTGGACTTTGCAACCATTATTCCTGAACGATCACCCACTTTAATTGCCGAAATCATTAGGAGGAGCAAAGTGACTTAATTTATGATTGGTTATTCTGCACTAAAATTGAGTGATGTCAGCATTCCGATTGGTTAAACTCTAAAAGTGGGGATAAACCCCGCCCAAAACGAGGATTAAACAATCTTCCAAATAATAAAATTCCCGAATGGAAAATTTTCGAAATAATAAAATGCCTGAATCGAAGACTTCCCGAATAATAAAACTCTTGAATTGGAAAATTCCCTAATAATAAAATTTCCGCGCAATTCCGGAATTTTATTAATCAAGAAATTTCCAATTCGGGATTTGTATTATTTGGGAATTTTTCAAGTCCCGATTTTTTATTACAGATTTTTATGGTTATTACAGGTATTTATGATTATTGAAATTAAATAAGAATGGTAACTTAAGTTACGTTTAATTGATGTATAAATTGCTGAAAATATTAAACATAATTTATTTAATAATTCACAAGCGTCATATTATGATTTGATGTTTTTCTTCTGTTAAAAAAAAGAAGATATTCAAGGCTTGGATTTCAAAACTGCGAGCTTTTGAGCGTCGGGTACCGATCGGTGGTGTCAGAACGCGGATATCTCTGGCATGCGCAGTAGTTATTCCTTTGTATTTTTAGATTATGTAATGCTAAGTGTCAATTGAAAAATACACAGAATCACTACTGCGCATGCCAGAGATATCCACGTTTTGTGGTTTTCTATGCGTATATTTTCACGTATATTATCAGAGATGAGTCTGATATTACTTCTCTAGATTTCTACGCGATTTGACGTATATTACGTGCTAATGGAAACTTTCAATACGCATGCGCCAATTTCGAAAAAACCTCAAAGAATCAATTTTTCTTGATGTGGGTCGTGTTTCCTGTGTTCGCATTTCAAATTTTCATTGCAGTAAATAGTAAAAAAATGTAGCGAGGATCACAACACTATAGAGTTTAGAATTCTATATAATTTTTCAGAGGTTTATGTTTATCGATTCGTGTTATATTATTTATTTTATTCGTCTCATAAATCTAGCGTCAAATACCATTATTTAAAAATTCTTTGAATTTTAATACATGTTAAATCAGTTTAAACTTATAATTAGGGAGACCCTGCATAATTACATATATAATATTATGCAATATGATACATAATAATTATTATTGAAAGAATCAAACGACACACTGCGAAAGTTTTCTGCCCTTTCTTTAGCTCGAAAAACAAATCCTTCCATGGGATTACATTATGATGTTGGGTATTTCTTCTCAGTCCAAGCATAATTATTATTTTCAATTACTATAATGCATTGCACCACATTATTATATTTCAAAAATGAGGTTATGTACTTGTCAACACTGATTTTACAAGTTGGCCAACCTAAAAACGTAACTTACAGAAGTTTTCTACTATTTTCGACGTATATTACGCCAAAAACGTAATATACGTAGAAAATACTCGAGTTATGTCACAGCATGCGCTGTTTTAAAACAATATGTCAGGGCGCTAGCACCCTATTACTGATTACTTACCAGTTAATAGTTTTAAGAGAATAATTATTAATTATGATTGACAATAGAAAATTACATGACAACTCCCCTCTGTACCTCGAATTAATAACTTCTAATAGCTAGTTGTATAGGATCAGAAGTTAAGCATTTAAATAGCTATGTACGCTCAGATAGATCTATATATGCATATGTATATATGGATCTATCAATCCAAATAGGTTTGACACGCGCGATCTCCGACAGCCGACTACCGCGCGTGTGTTCTCAACCGCGACAATACATAAATTATGTACCATGTAAAGGGTTGAAGCGACAAGGCGCCCCTCAGACGCCGTAAATTATGTTCTATAACGCGATTTGACAGAAAAACGTCAATCGACGAGAATCGTAAAAATACGTTTTTAAGAATTAGAATCTCATTATTTTAGCTTGAAATATAAGGGCGGCGATTAACGCACCTCATCATGATAGGTTAATTTAACATTAAATTATGTGACGTCAGCAATTCTATTGGCTAGAAGGACAGTTCCCACCCTTTTTTGGTAAAAACCGAGGTTATAAATATATGCAAGAACATAGAAAAAGCTCAGATATTTGCGACTCTCCGTTTGTATTTCAAATAAAAAATCTGCGACACTCGCTCTTTGCTTTATGAAAATTGGACTCAGAATATTTTTCTCTTAAATTGTTAATCGAAATTCAAGTCCAAAAAACTTTATTTACTCCGGTAATTCGGTACGGTTCGCCGTGGTCGACTTGAGTCGAACTAAATTTTAAGTGAAGTGAGAATAGAAACCATTTAATTAAAATAGTTTTAATTAAATAAAACTTTAAAAATGTCAAACCTGAACGAAATCTTATTTGTGTCAACAAACTGTTCTCGGCGACGGAATAGGACATTTAATCTTCATTAAAGGATCTTCAATATTTAAATTAAAGTTAAATAAAAACTATTGATTTGTGCTCTAAATTATTGTGTTGTGTCTGTTATTTAAACCTCGACCAGTTCGCACGGTTAGTGATTTTTATCACTCAACGTCGGCAACGAATCCAGGATAAAACAGATCGAAATCTAAAAGTCTTCAAATCGACAACAGCGCTGGAGACGTAACAGTTACACGTAACTGACCAACCCTGTGTCTAGTCCAACCATGGGGATGTCTCTTGTCAGCTTTCTCGGGATGGCGGCGCTGGAGATGAAAGTGAGAAATTGGCGCGCTCATTCAAATATCAGCCCTTATTTATATTTCGAAACAATTTTTGTTGTTGAATTTTTTTTTCAGGCCGTCTATAAAGTTATTAGTTACTAAATTCGGGTCATTTTTGACTCCCCCACAACGTAAAAATAAATTAATCCAAAATTCTCTCAAAGCAGGGAAATAGGTTGAAATTTCAAAAAAATTACAAGAAATTAATTTTCAACTGAACAGTTGAATTAAAAAACAAATAGTTTGACTTTCTAGCAAAAACAACGATTTTTCAAAAAAATAATTGAACGTTTAAATAAATAGTAAAATTTTCAAGCTAAGAAGACGAATTTCTTCGAAGGCAGTCTAATTATAAAAAAAAGGATTACAATTCAACCAAAAACAGTTATATTTTTAAGCAAAAAATACTTATTTTTTTAGTTGTATTTTCAACGCGAAAAAGTTTAATATTCAACCAAATAGTTGAATTTTTAACTAAAAAATATTTATTTTAAAACTAAAATGGAATCGTCAAATTTTTAACAAAAAAAATGAATTTTCAACCAGCTGCATTCAACCAAAAAAAGACGATTTTTGTAAACAAACAGTTGAATCTTCTACTAAAAAGATGAATTTCGAGCAAACGAAATTAATTTTATATTGAAGATGAATTTTCACGAAAATGCATAAATTTGCTATCAAATAGTTGAATTTTCAACTAAATGATTTGTTTCAACCAAACATGGAATAGTTCAATTCTCTGATAAAGAATGAACTTTTAACAAACAAAAAAAACTGCAAATTTTGAACAAAATAGATTTTAGATTTCTTTTAGATTAAAGAGATTTTAAACCAAAAATATAATGATCAACTAGAAAGATTAATTTTCTACAAAAAAAAGAAGGGCTTTCAACTAATGTAAACTAATATAAAATTTCAATTAAATATAAATTCCTTTCAAATATATTCAAAAGTTCTGAAACTTTAAAGTATCTTTTTAAATAATTCACTTTTCCTAAAAAAATTTTAAATCCTACAAAACTTATTGTCAGTATCGGTAATTTCATGTTACCGGTACCGACATTTTTTTCACTAGTGTCACAATTATTTAATTTTTCTCATCTCTTTAAAAGTATAATAAAGAAAACGAATTATAGTATGGTAGCAAAATGTTAAGATGCTTAGAAACATTTAGAAATAAATTCTCTCATGAAAGAAAATTACTTATTTGGAAATATAAAATAATAAAATCGATAAAACAAACAATTGATGTTTTTACTATTTAATACATTTTCGAATTAATTTTTACAGTTCCGCATACATTATAAAAATGTTTTTTTCAGTTTCTATAGATTCAAATATTATTTTTAATTTAGAAAGCGTTGACACTTTATACTACAAGATATTCTTAAATATATTAACATTATCGATTAATTGAATACTTAGACAATAATAAAAACATAATTAATCATTTCTTGATTTTGCCTTTAAAGTCCATGAATATAAAGAATTAAAAAAAAAACTTTTTACTTTCTTATACTTAAAATTCATGAAAAATTTGGGTATATTTATTGAATTCAATTTAAACCGCTTCGAATTCCTAAGTTTTCCAGTAAAAATATTGCATTTTCAACAAGGCAGAAGCGTTTTTAATGAAATACTTATTTTATATTATTTTTTTTCAAATATTTTTTCAAATATTGAATTCAATTTAAACCGCTTCGAATTCCTCAGTTTTCCAGTAAAAATATTGCATTTTCAATAAGGTAGAAGCGTTTTTAACGATATACACGAATTGGCAACAACATAGATGAATTTTTGACTCGAAAACATTAATTTTCAACGAAATAGTTAAAATTTTTAACTAACATAAGTTTTTAACCAAGAATGTAATAGTTAAACTTTCAACTTGAAACAAATAATTTTCAACCAAAATGAATTTTCAAAGGAATATTGGGATTTTAAATTAAAAAAAGACCAATTTTTTCAAGATGAAATATTTTATTTAATATATTAAATTATTAAATAAAGTTATGAATATTTAACTGAAATATTTGAAGTGTCAGAGATACATTTTTAATTAAAAAGTTTAATTTTTTCCCAAAAAGACGAGTTTTAACCAAAGTTCATGAATTTTCAATAAAGTATAGTTAAATTTGGAAAAAAATCTTATTTTCAACAAAAAAAGAACAGTAAAATGGCCAGTCAAAAAATTAAATTACAACCAAACTGATGAATTTTCAAATAAAATTATAAACCTTTAACTGGAATAGTTAAAATTTAAACCAAAAAAGACCAATTTCTAACTAAGAAGATTAATTTGTACCAAAAAGACGAATTTTCAACTAAAAAAGATTAATTAAAAAGAAAGAATTTTCAAATAAAAAAGACAAAATTTCAACCAATTAGTTAATTATCTGTCCATAAATAAAGCTAAATTTGTAGTTAAAAAATGATTTTTTAACCAAGAACTACATTTTCAATTAAAATTGTGGAATATTCAACTGGAATGGTGAGATTTTCAGTAAAAAAAAAAAAACATTTTCAGCCAAAGAAAAAATAATTTTTAACAAAATAAGTAAGTTTCTAACTAAAAAATATTAATTATCCGTCAAAAAATGAAGCTAAATTTGTAGTTAAAAAAATTATTTTTTAACAAAGAGCTACATTTTCAGTAGAAAAAAATTCATTTTCAGCCAAAGAAAAAATAATTTTCAAGAAAATAAATGAGTTTTTAACGAAAAAAGATTAATTATCTGTCAAAAAATGAAGCTAAATTTGTAGTTAAAAAATTATTTTTTAAACGAGACCTCCATTTTCACTTAAAATTATGAAATATTCAACTGGATTAGTTAGATTTTCAGTAAAAAAAAACATTTTCCGAAAAATATTTTTTAACAAAATAAATGAATTTTTAACTAAAAATATTAATTATCTGTCAAAAAATTAACCTAAATTTGAAATAAAAAATTATTTTTCAACCAAGAGCTACATTTTCAGTAAAAAAATTATTTTCTACAAAATAAATGAATTTTTAACTAAAAATATTAATTATTTGTCAAAAAATGAATCTAAATTTGAAGTTAAAAAATTATTTTTCAACCAAGAGCTACATTTTCAATTAAAATTATGAAATATTCAACTGGAACAGTTAGATTTTCAGTAAAAAAAAACATTTTCAGCCAAAGAAAAAATATTTTTCAACAAAATAAGTAAGTTTTTAACTAAAAAGATTAATTATCTGTCAAAAAATGAAGCTAAATTTGTAGTTTAAAAAATTAATTTTTAACTAAGAGCTACATTTTCAGTAAAAAAAAAATTATTTTCAGCCAATGAAAAAATCATTTTCTACAAAATAAATGAATTTTTAACTAAAAAAGATTAATTATCTGTCAAAAAATTAACCTAAATTTGAAGTTAAAAAATTATTTTTAAACCAAGAACTACATTTTCAATTAAAATTGTGGAATATTCAACTGGAATGGTTAGATTTTCAGTAAAAAAAAAAAAACATTTTCAACCAAAGAAAAAATAATTTTTAACAAAATAAGTAAGTTTCTAACTAAAAAAGATTAATTATCCGTAAAAAAATGAAGCTAAATTTGTAGTTAAAAAAATTATTTTTTAACAAAGAGCTACATTTTCAGTAGAAAAAAATTCATTTTCAGCCAAAGAAAAAATAATTTT
>NC_046659.1:150509139-150513648 GCF_010883055.1 Belonocnema kinseyi | reverse complement strand
GAATTTTTAACTAAAAAAGATTAATTATCTGTCTAAAAATTAACCTAATTTGAAGTTAAAAAATTATTTTTGAATCAAGAGCTACATTTTCAGTAAAAAAAATTTTATTTTCAGCCAAAGAAAAAATCATTTTCTACAAAATAAATGAATTTTTAACTAAAAATATTAATTATCTGTCAAAAAGTGAACCTAAATTTGAAGTTAAAAAATTATTTTTCAACCAAGAGGTACATTATCAATTAAAATTATGAAATATTCAACTGGAACAGTTAGATTTACAGTAAAAAAAAATTATTTTCAGCCAAAGAAAAAATCATTTTCTACAAAATAATTGAATTTTTAACTAAAAAAGATTAATTATCTGTCTAAAAATTAACCTAATTTGAAGTTAAAAAATTATTTTTGAATCAAGAGCTACATTTTCAGTAAAAAAAAATTTATTTTCAGCCAAAGAAAAAATCATTTTCTACAAAATAAATGAATTTTTAACTAAAAAAGATTAATTATCTGTCAGAAAATGAAGCTAAATTTGTAGTTAGTACCATTATTTTTCAACCAAGAGCTACATTATCAATTAAAATTATGAAATATTCAACCGAAAAAAGTAATTATTAAAAAAACAGTTAAACTTTCAACTGAATAATTAAGTTTTTATTCAAAAAAGGATGAATTTTAAACGAAAAATCTAATAGTTGATATTTCAACGAAAAAAAGGCAACTTTTCAAAATGTGTTGAATTTTCAACAAAGAAAGATTTTCCAATCAAGAGAGAAAAATCTGGAAATAAACTGTTTAATTTTAAAGCAAAAATATGAATTTTCAACTGAAAACAATCAATTTTTAACCAAAAATAGAATATTTAAATTTTCAGTTCAAAAAAATTATTTGCAAACGAAAAAAGAAAAAACAAGAATTAAAACTATTTTTATAAATGAAGAATCATTCTTATTTAATTTCATAGTGCACTAAAAAAAAAGAAGTATGCTCTTCAAAAAATCCTTCAACTTTAAAAAAGAATCCAAGACATATCCAGGTTTTTTCAGTTACATATTCCAATGTAACGAAAAAAATTTGGGATACTTCAGCAAATGAAAAGCCTCTTTAATCATGTTTCGACTTATATACTTTTATTATTTTTATATTTAATTATTTATATTACACGAAGATGTATACTTAGTGGTACCTTTTTTGTGTCAAGGATCTCTATCATTCCACGGAATTCGATAGAGCGAAAGCAATATGCTGAATAATTGTTAATATTAAACCAGATCACAAAAATGCATAAAGGACAGAAAGAAAATTGTTCTTTAGAGTCAAATGAGATTTCAAAAAAGATCCAGTAGGTGGCATGCAATTCTCAATTTTCAGATTCTTACAAATCTCTAAGAGGTGTGCCAAACAAAAAAACCCCAAAGTTTTTTTTCACACCTCTGCAAAGCTTAAATTGTTTGCGTCTTTTTATCTGCTTCAGCTATCATCTTGGCCCGCGTCATCTCATCATCACAATTTTTTAGGCTTCACAATAGTCAGCAGTAGTATAGCTGTAGCAGTACACCAACGCTTACCGACCGATTATAACTTACCGACCTATGGTAACTTACCTACTGATGGTAACTCACCCAGAGTCGGTAACCTAGCAAATGACAGAACCGCAGCTATACTACAATCATCTATTTGTGCTCAAATTCAATTAAAAAAGTACACTTTTCCACTTTTTTGTCAACACCACAGTTAACCCCCTAAAATAAAACGTATGCCCTTTTCATACGTGACCGTGGAATATAAGCGTTTCGTTTGCGAACCTACAGTAATATTTTTGGCTGATTTTTGTTCTGGTAATCTGAAGAGTCATAATAATCAAGAGGATGATTTCTGAAAAGTGCCTCAGAAATAGCAAATTTTTATACACCGCCACAAAGTACACCTTGTTATTATTTTTTTTTTCCTTTCTTTACATTTAAAACTGATATTATGCATCTAAATAAAATGCTGCTTTTTATACATAAAATTTGTTGCTATATATGTATTGTATGTACAAAGAGTTCACCATACTTTTTAATATCCGTACTCGCGATCTTACACCTAAAATTCAACCCCTCAAGCCTTACTTTTTCAACACCATCGATCCGAATTCATATATTTTTTTCCCCCAAAAGTACCTTGATAGCTACGTACAAAGGTCTGCTTTAAATAAGACAATAATAAGTTATGACAATAATAATAATAATAATAATAATAGTATTTATAATAAAAATAATATGTTTGTGTGATGTCGCTTGAGAAGTCAAAACCATTACCTACTTATCATACTCTGTGCTGAGGGAAACAAAAATTGTAACATATGCCTTCGTAATATATATATAATTATATATATAATATATATTATGTGTATATAATATATACTTCTGTCTACGCATTATGTACATTATGATTTCATGTTTTTTGTTTTTACAATTTTGCCTTTCTTAGCTACTTCAATCATATATGTTCTACGCAATTGTATACAATTTCCGTAGCGACCAAAGAAAAAAAAAATCACCATCATCTCACACTCTCGCAGAAATCGTCGACATAATGATATGAATGGGTAAACGAACATTAACTACTAATCTAGTTAATATGCGATAATAAACGACGAATAATTTATAAATTACTGCTCAAATTATAAACGTGGCTTTAAGTTTCTTTCACTGGTGTTTAAAAGATTGTAAAATAGAGAATTGGATTCAATTGTACAATTGGCATTGCCACAAAAAAAAAAAAGAAAAATCGTACTTATCTTGATTTTATCTTCAGACAAAGTGACTATGATTTTTGCGGTAAAAAAATGTCTCTAAAATGTATATAAAAATGTCTACACCTTGATTTCAAAAAAAAAAAAAAAAAAAAAGAAAAACAAAAGAAAAGAAAAAGAAAGAAAATAAAAGAAAGAAAGAAAAGAAACAAGATCACTTCTTGAAGGTAGTCGAAAGAACACTTTTAACACAATTAATTCAGTTCTTGTACCCCCTTGGAATTGCAAAATCAAACAATTATATTCAGCACAATCAATAAAACCTTGTGAATCGAAGAACAGCAAAATCGAGTGAATTTTTTCCATTTTCTCATTACTTCTGTACAATAAATATTACACGCGCCAAGTATTAGATTACTAGTACTTAGTTCAGTGAATTTAAGTCGACATTATTGGGATCGAACACTTTTTTTTTTGGCAAAAATTGTACAAATTGTCCTTGGGATTCACGTCACAAGCAGATAAAGCTAAAAAAAATTTCATTTTTCTAGTATTTTAGACAGTCCACGACTCGTCCTCACTCCGGCTTCAGGACGAATCGTGCACACGATTCGGTCCTTGTGGATTACCCGTTTTTTAGAATGAGTTAATCTAAAAACAGTACATCTTTTTCTCTGTACAATCTCGTGGTTGTTTTAATAGAATGCCCAAGAATCGAAGGAAAATAAACGAGTCCAAACACTAAAAAAAAAAAAAAGGAATGATAATTTTGTCATTTTGATTTTGGTAGTAAAACTAGAATTTTTGATAACGAGAGACTTGCTAATCGTTCGTACTGATCCCAAAAATCGCCCATTCAAGTTTATAGATTCATTATAAACTTTTTTCCCTTTTCCTATACCTAATTTTTAATTAATTTATCGTATTTTACATGAGGTCTGCCCGCTGACGAAAGTAAAGTGCGAAGCACAGGGAATTCGTCCGTCACGAATATTGCATAATTATTTATTGTTTAATTTTTTTCGGCAGCCTACGCAATTCATTGATAAATATGATACACATTTTCACGTGGTATAGGTATGTATAATTACAGACAAACATAATTATTTTTGTGTGTATACTCAACTTCAAGTACAAACTTTCCCTTTTTTTTTGTTGCTTTTTCATCGATATTCGTCGCATTATAATTGGCTGTTGTAAGCAAGCCCTACTCTTCCGTAAGGCGATTTTTTTCTGGTTCTACAGCTTCTCAGATTCTGCCAAGTTGGTACGATAATACACCCACCCACCCACACAATCGGAACACATCTTACGCAGCTGGATTATTTTTTTCATTTATTTTAATTTTTCTTTTTCTTGTTGTTGTCTTCTTTTGAAATTTGAGGTTGCTCGGAAGAAACTCACCGGAATCTCACGTCACTCGGTGAATATTACACTTGGGTATGTAGCTATTGGTATCGAGCAGCCAGCTGTTAGTGAGGGCACAGGGGTAGTGTGTCACGGCTTTACAGCCACGTTTTACACAGCCAATATTCGCTCCCGTCAAACCGCAATTGTCGCAAACTGACTTTGCAGCGTCCCAGACTGCCTCCTGCAAGCCTGTCACTCTACCGCCTGAAATAACACAAAGAAATTGCATCAGGAACATACAAAAAAAATCGAAACAAAAATTTCCGGTCATTTCCCGGTCAAGTTTTTCAATTTTCCCGGTCAAATAAAAGTAAAATATTCATATTTGCCGCAAAACACAACAATTTATTTTACTTCATGACGTT
>NC_046659.1:150496453-150509039 GCF_010883055.1 Belonocnema kinseyi | reverse complement strand
AATATTCATATTTGCCGCAAAACACAACAATTTATTTTACTTCATGACGTTAATTCTAAACATCCTTCTAAACAACAGAGCAAAAAATTATGAATCTTCAACAAGAAATAGTGGAATTTAAGTAAAAAAATATGAATTATCAACTAAAATGATGAATATCAGGGTGACCGTTTTAATCGAACAAAATAAATTCCCGGTCATTGCCCAGTTTTCCCGGTCAATTTTTTCAATTTTCCCGGTTAAATAAAAGTAAAATATTCATATTTGCCGCAAAACACAAACATTTATTTTAATTCATGACGTTAATTCTTAACATTCTTCTACACAACTGAAAAAAAATTATGAATCTTCAACTAGAATAGTGGAATCTTAGTAAAAAAATATGAATTATCAACTAAAATGATGACTATAAGGGTGGCTGTTTTAATCGAAAAAAATAAATTCCCGGTCATTTCCCGGTCAAGTTTTTCAATTTTCCCGGTCAAATAAAAGTAAAATATTCATATTTGCCGCAAAACACAACAATTTATTTTACTTCATGACGTTAATTCTAAACATTCTTCTACACAATAGAGCAAAAAATTATGAATCTTCAACTAGAAATAGTGGAATTTTATTCAAAAAATATGAATTATCAACTAAAATGATGAATATCAGGGTGGCCGTTTTAATCGAACAAAATAAATTCCCGGTCATTTCCCGGTCAAGTTTTTCAATTTTCCCGGTCAAATAAAAGTAAAATATTCATATTTGCCGCAAAACACAACAATTTATATTAATTCATGGCCAGGATAGCCGTTTTAATCGAATAAAAAAATTCCCGGTCATTTTCGGGGATTTTCCCGGTTCGCAAACATTTTTCACGGCCAATGAAATTGAAAAAATCAAACTATATTCTAAACATTTTTCCATATAAAGTAATAAACAATAAACAACAAATTAAAGCATTCAAAGTGGAACATTTGAATTCCAAAATTTTTAAATTGAAGTTTAAAAGTTTTTCAATTCAAAAATTGTGTATTCAAATGCTCAAAAATGTACACTTATCAAATGGAAGGTACTAAAACATTTCAATAAAACAATGTTAAATGAAACGTAAATAAACGGCAAAATTTAGAAATTTTATAAATTTTAGAGCTCAAAGATTTAGATTAAGTTCCAAAAATATAAATCAACGTTAACATTTTCAATACTCTAAATTAAAGAATAAAGCAATGAACTTTAAAAATTTTCAAAATTATATTATTTTCAATAATTTTAAGCTTTTATTTATTTCAAAATTTTGATAAATCTAGAAGTGGTTTTAAATTTTTCCAAATTTAAAATAATTTTTAATTTGTTTTCGGAACTTTTAAATATATTTCAAAATGAATTCAATTTTTTCTATAACTTGTAGAAAATTATGCAAATTAAAAAAAAAATTAAATTTGAATTCATAAATAACAATAGAACACTTCTTATTTGTAAAACTATTAGAATAATTTAAAGAGATATTTAGAAGTTTTAAAAAGATTCAAATTAAATTTAGAACTTGAAATAATTTCAAATACTTACAGCCAAATTTAAAATAAAATGTAGATTTTTGCAGATTGCAAACAAAAAATTTTAATTTTTTTGAAGAATTGTGAAAGACTTCAAAAGAATACAAAATTTTCTTAAGATTCTTAGGAAAATTGAAAATGATTTTTCACTTTGAAAAATTATGGAAGATTTTAAGGTTTTTTTTTTTAATTTGCAGGATTTTCAAAAACTGTAGGAAAACTTCGATTAATTTTAAGATATCTTTAGAAGTTCTGAAAAAAATGTTAACACACTTCTTTTCAATGGCTTGAAATAATTTCAAGTTTTTAATTAATTTTGAATTTTTTCAAAACTTCTATGTATCTCTTAAAATTACTCAAATATTTCTACAAATAATTCAATTGTTATTTATGCGTCAAAATTTAACAATTTGACTTATAAATTACACACTTTTTAAATAGAGCAATTAAAATTGTAAAGCTAAAAGATTAAAAGTTCTTTGAAAATCTAAAGATTCAAAGCTTTCTATGTAAAACAATCCGTTTCAAAAAGGTTTCTTTTAAATATTTGATTTCAATTTACTCGTCTTAAATGAACAGTGAAATATTGCTAAATAGTAAATACTTATTCTTTTTCTACATTAAGAAATTTCAAATTAAATGGGATAAAAATTAAATAATTTAAACTCACAATATTTTTAATTTAATAAAAACCTTTAATTATGGCTATATTATTATTGATTCATTTTTAAGTTGAAAATAGTAAAACGTACGTCTACCTTTTTTATAATGGCTAAAAAAATTAATAGAAATATTATATTATTAAATTTATTTATTAAATTTAATATAAAAAATAATATAAAGGAAGACTTTGAAACTCTGAATTAAAAATATATTTTTGATAAATCATGAAAATTATTTAAAAATAAAATTATCGGAATAAATGATTTATTAATTTCAATTCTTATCAAGACTTTCGGATTGAAACAGTTACAATCTGGAAATTTTCAAATTTTGAACGGATCTAAAATTGTTTGGTCAAATCAATTATTGTTCAGATTTCTATACTTAGAGTACCGACCTATTTTAAACATAATTTATTTATTTATATTTACAGTTAATTGTTTAAATCTTCAAAACTGCACTTTAATTATTTTTTAAATTGTTAAAATCGAACTTGGGCAGATTTTTCTTGCGAAAACCGGCAGCCACCCAGTTTTTTATTAAAAAATCTTCGATTTTAAAAACTTCTAATTTTTTTAACCTTTAAAATTGCACTTTAAAATTCTTTAAATTAAAATATATGCTTAAAAATTAAAAATCTAAACTGGAAAACTTTTAAAGTGAAAGATTTTCGAATTAAGAATTCTAAAGTAAATGATATAATAGTTTATAAAAATCATGATTTAACAACTTATTTAAAAAACGGTTGAAATCAAAGTTGGATAACATCCTTCAACACAACAGAGCAAAAAATTACAAAATAAATGGATTTTTAAACAAAATTATGAATCTTTTATTAGAATAGTGGAATTTTAATCCAAAAATATGAATTATCAACTAAAATGATGAATATCAGGGTGGCCGTTTTAATCGAGCAAAATAAATTCCCGGTCATTTCCCGGTCAAGTTTTTGAATTTTCCCGTTCCAATTATATATATGCCGCAAAACGCGAACATTTATTTTAATTAATTATTTTAAAATATTGCTTCAATATGGAAAATCAGGAATAGCAACAAAATTGAGCTTTTAGCCGCCATGTTTTGAAAATGTTTAACAATCGTTACAATTTTTAGAAAATCCAGCTTATTATTTGTAGAAAAAATTTTAATCATTTCAAGTTTGGAAAAGATTCAATACTAATTTAAAATTATTTCAAATAATTGAAAATAATTGTATCTACCAATAAAATTCGGCTAATCGTACCGAAATTTTGTTGCAAATAGCGACAGCCTAATTTATAACAAAATGTAGATTTTTGCAGATTTCAAATTAAAAATTTCAGATTTCAAATTAAAATTCTGAAAATTAAAAAAAATTTCCTTAAAATATTCCAGATTTTTTTTGGACATTTTTGGAAATCTTGTAAAAGCTTTTAAAATATTCTCTTAAAATAACTTCAAAATAAAAAATCATTTACGATTCAAGGCTTTCTATGCCAAACAATTCAGTATCAAAAGTGTTTACTTTTAAATATTTGGTTCCAATTGACTCGTCTTAAATGAACAGTAAAATATTGCTAAATATTAGATAATTCTTTTTTTTTCTTAATTAAAAAATTTCAAATTAAATAGGTTAAAAATGGAATACCTTAGACTGAAATAATATTTTACACTTAATAAAGGCTTTCAATCACGAATATATTATTATGAAGCTATTTTTAAGTTCAAAATAGTTGATAGTTTCAATCGGGCGTTTAATACTTAAAGTACAGATCCATTTTAAACATAATTTATATCTTTATATTTACAGTTGAAAAAATAAACATGTTTTTTTTATACAAAATTGTCAACTTCAAACGCTTTTAATTTTCAATTGTTAAAGTTTTCAAGACTGTATTTAAACAAATTTGTAATTAAAAATGTACGCTCAAAAATAAAAACCTCGAATGGAAAATTCTTCAAGTAGAAGATTTTTAAATTACGCAATGTAAATTCAGAGATATAATTTAAGAAGAAAACAATTCAACTAATTCAAAAAAAAAAACTCTTAAAATCGAACCCTGGAATGAATTTGTAAACAATATGACTATTGATTATTTTTCAAAAAAAAAAATAATAATTTTAAACGAAAAATGGAATAATAACATTTTCATTAAAAAAATTCATTTTTAACAAAACTGATAAATTTTCAACTAAAATGACAAACCTTCAATTGTAACAGTTGAATTATCGGTCACGAAGATGAATTTTCAACTAAGAAGATTAATTTTTACCAAAAAGATAAATTTTCGACAAAATACATGAATTTTTGACTAAAAAGATTAATTATTTGTCAAAAAATGAATAGTTACATTTTTAGTTAAAACAAATTATTGTTCAACCAAACAGCTAAATTTTCAATTAAAATTATAGAATACTTAACTGGAATAGTTACATTTTCAGTAAAAAAAAATCTATTTTCAGCCAAAGAAAAAACAATTTTCAACAAAATAGCTCATTTATCAACCAAACAGATGAATTTTTAATTAAAATTATAAATCTTTAATTGGCACAGTTGAATTTTGAACCAAAAAGATGAATTTTCAAGTAAAATGATGAATATTTAAATAGTAAGATTAATATTCAAACAAAAATATTAATTTACTACCAAGAAAAACAATTTTTCAATAAAATGCATGATATTTTAACGAAATAGTTGAATTTTAAATTAAAGAAGAAAAATCTTCAACCAATTAGTTGAATATTCAATCTAAAAAGAAAAATAAATTATTAAAAAAAGATAATTGTGAACCAAAACTGAAATAATTAGGTTTTAATTTAAAAAAATCAATGTTCAACCTAAAAGATGCATTTTCAACTACAAAAATGATAATTATTTAACTGGAATACTACCATTTTTAACCCAAAAGATATTTAAGAAGGTAGATTAACTTAAAAAAAAAAACATTTTTTAACAAAATACGTGAATTTTCAACGAAACAATTGATTTTTAAATTATTGTAAAAAAGATTAATTTTCTAAAGACTAAAAAACAACTTTTGTACGACTCAATTCGAAAAGCTTCAAGTTTCCACAATTTTTTTGCAGAAATACTGCATTTTCAACAAAATGAATGACTTTTTAAAAAACTAGTTAAATTTTCAACCCAAGAGATAAATTTACAATAGAAGAATTGAATTTACAATCAAGAACGATCATTTAGTCACATTTTTCAACCAAACAATTGTATTTTTGACAAAAAATATGCACTTTTAAACGGCAGAATGGAATTATCAAACAAAAAAAGTTACAGCAACAAAAAAGTTGAATTTATGACATAAAAATGTTAATTTTGAAGCAAGTAATTGATAAAATTTAAAAAAAAAGTTGAATTTTAAACGAAAAGTTGCAATTTTATTTTAAAAATATGAAAGTCCTTCTAAAATAGTTGAATTTAATAAAAAAACATTTTAAAAAATAACAACAAAAAGCACAGAAATAAGAATTTTAAACAATAAGTAAATTCAAAAAATAGGTTAATTTTGAAAAAATGAGTTGAATTTTCATCCAAAAAGATTTCTATTGACCTTTTAACATAAAAATACAAATTTTAAACAAAAATTAAATTTTCTAGTAAATAGTTTAATTTTCAACAAAATAGTTGCATTTTTATCTGAGAAAGATGCACCATTTCCAATACAAAATATAAATTTTTAAATAAAAAAGACGAATTTTCAGAAAAAAATTGTTTTCATCCAAAAAAGATTTCAGTTGACTTATTATCAGCGACAAAATATTAATTTTAAGCAAAAGGTTTATGTTCTACATACGAAAAAAGTTTTAATTTTGAAACCAAGAAGACGAATTTTTAACAAAACAATTGTATTTGCAACGAAAAAAGATTTCTTTTTAAGAAAATTGTTACATTTTCAACCAAATAATAAAATTTATAACTGAAAAGATAATCTTCAGGAAAAAGTTTTTCCAAATTTGCAAATATTACGCACCTCCCTACCGTAACAAATTTAAAAAAAATTTTAAAAATTAAAGTTAATTAAATTCCGAAGAGCTTGACGCTTCGAACTTTTGTCTCCTTTATTTGCCTATTAATAATTTTTTTCACTCTTTTTTTCACTTAAAACTGAAATTTTGTACATGACAATTTTTTACGCTTCAATAAGTAAAATAACATAAATATAATAAAATATTAAAATTTCAGATTTTTTTAAAAATTATAATTTCCTTCAATCGCCAGAACGACTTCAGGTATTCCTAAAAAATGTATCTTTGATAATATTTAGTAAAATATAACAACTTAAATGTTTATAAACAATTTAGATGAACAGATTCCAGAAGCTGGCAGCTTTATTAATAAATATTTATTATTTTAAGGAATACCTGAAGTCGTTCTTGCAATTTGTTTATAACAAATAAATGGAATAATAAGCAAATTATTTCTATTCCACGAGTACACAAACATTCATTTAAGACAATATTATATTTTCCTGATCAGTTATTGAAGCGTAAAGAATTGTTACGTACAAAATTTCTCTTTTTCCACACTTTGAGTGGAAAAATGATTACTAGAAAAATATAGGAGACAAAAGTCCAGAGCGTGAAGCTTTTTAGAATTAAATCAATGAAATTCATTTGCTGAAATTTCAATTCTTATGTTTCGAGAAAAATCAAATAAAATAATACAATTTTAAATCCGCTAGAAGAATAAAAATAAATGTTAAAATACGCAAGCAAGCTTACCTGCTAAATAAACACCAGCTGCCCAAACTGCACACTGCTCGTGAAGCCAGACCTCCCAACGTTGTTCTTCGCCAGGAATTAAAGTCATGCCTGTGAATACAGTATTGGTGCTGCTTTCGACAGAGTTTCTCTTCTTCTTACTCATTTTAGCAGAAAACTGATCGGCCAGTCCTGCGTATCGTAAACTGCGCTTATTCTTACTACCTTTCTTCTGCTCTGCCATCACATCTTGTTCATCCGCCGATAAAATTCCATCTTCCAGCCGCTCTCTTCCAATCAGGTATGGACCGAAGAGATCGCTCAGTACTCCGGCTGGTACCTTCAACACAACATTTTCATTCGTACAGTCACAGGCTTTTCCAGCTTTTCCAGGTTTTCCAGGTATTATTTTTTAAAAATTCCAGGTCTACTTTTTTTTTTAAGTCAGCCAATTAAGCCTTAACTGGCACTATGGGTCCACTGGACCCGAACATTTTTTCAAACTCGAATTAATTGTATTAAAATTTAGAAAATGGACCATGTATTAACATCTATTGTTAGGTGATATCACTAACTGCAACGAAAGTTTGTTAGTATTGAGAGAGGTTAAACTGCGATGCGCCACGTAGTGACAAAAATCTGAACTAGAAAGAATAGGTACGATTTTAGAGATGCATTTTAAATTGTGCATAACAGTGTTTTAAAGATTTTTTGCAGACTTTAAAGTATTTATTAGATAATAAAAATAAGTATATATCGGAAAGAAAGGGTTTTATATGGAATTTACATATTATACGGTAAAAACACATTTTTTGAGAGAAATATAATTATCTAAAAAAAAAACTTTATTTTTAATGGCAAACTAGTTTTAATTTTGTACCAAATAGTTGAGTTTTCTATAAAATTATTGCATTTTCAAGCGAAAAAAAAACGAGTTTTCTAAAAACCAGTTCAATTTTCTACTAAATTGTTGAATTCTATATCAAATTGTTGAATTTGCTAGCAAAAAAGACAAATTTTATTTAATTTAATTTCTTTTTTTAAATAGAGTTTTTACCAAAAAAGATGAATTTTCAAAAAAATACATCAATTTTCAGCTCAATATTTTATATTTTTTTCGTTTCTAAATTTTTAACTAAATTATTGAATTTTTCAATTTTCAATTTCAAAACAGATAACTTTTAAACCCAAAATAGAGTAATTGCATTGCCGTTCAGAATTCATTTTGAAAAACCAAACGTTTTACAAAAAAAGTTTTAATTTTTTACGAACTAGTTGAATTTTATATCAAATTGTTGCATTTTCAAGCAAAAAAACTAATTAACAAAAAACAGTTCAAATTTGTACCAAATTGTTGAATTTACTAGCAAAAAAGACTAATTTTCTTTAAAACTGTTGAATTTTCAATCCGGGAATATAAATTAAAAAAAAAAGAGTTAAGTTTTGAATTTTTTTAACTAAAAAGATGAATTTTCAACGATAAATTAAATAGTTGTTATTTAAAAGAAAAAAAATTAAAAATACAAAATACTTGGATTTAATAAAGAAAAATTGATTTTTTTTACCAAAAACGACGAATTTTCAACAAAATACATACATTTTTTACCACATGTTTAATTTATGAGCCGAAACTATGAATTTTCTACAATATAATTGAATTTCAACCAAAAAAATTAATTTTCTACCAAAAAAGACAATGAATGCGATGTTAGTCCAAATTTTATTCGATTAAATTTTTATTTCTATTTTATCGTTTCTAAATTATTTACAATAGTCGAACTCTAAAGCTCAAAAATGTGTTTTTTTTTCAGTGTGCAAGATGGAAATTCAATCTAAAACCATTTATTTTTGATGAAGATTTGTTTTTAGTATTCAATGATTGTTTTATACTTCACAAAACAATCATAAACACACTTTGATGCAAAAATTAAAATCCAACTTTAAAATTGTACCTACTCTTTCTAGTTCCAATTTACGGCACTAGGTGGCCGAATGCTCGACCACCATTCCTAATAGCGTGGCAAGCGAGGCTTAACTGTGACCGTGTCAATTTTGAATGACTTTTATATTTACTTTTTAGGGGGAAAAAATCATGCATTTCATTTGTTATAAGTAGATAGAAATAAACAAAGTGAATTTTCATTTTGCAAAATAAATACCTTTTTTAGAAGTCCAGCTATGACAGTAATTTTTTTCTTAAAGGATATTATCCCAAGAGTATCTCATTAAATTTTTAGGTTTAAATATTAAAAATTACAAAAGTTATCAGTTTTTAAGTAAAAAAACACACTTTTTTTTCAATGAACTTTCTAAGAGATATGTTAAACTACATTCTGTTAAATTTTTGTGCAATTATATTGAATAGGGGCTGCGCAATACACGTTTAAATATGTCGGGTCCAACAGACCCGTTATAATATATAATGTTACAAAATATAATGCAATGATAATAGTTCATCAATAAGTTTTATTGAATTCAAAAAAATTTTCAATAATATTTGTATCAAAGTGAAAAAAAGTATTCTGTAATCACAGCCATATTATTTTTCTTGTTATTACTTTAAGAAAAATTATAGTAGAATTATTTATGCACAGATTAAGATTACACTGAAAAATAATAGTAATCTAAAAAAAACTCTGAACATCTTCCAGTTCTTTTTATTTAATTTTTACAGTTTGCCTGATATTTGACTTTTCCTTAATTTTTATTTTCCAATTTTTCAAATAAAAAATTCGTTATAAAATACTAAAATAAGTAAGACTGAAATAAAGACGATTAAAAAAGTTTCAGTAATTTTTTAAATATTCCATGGCTTTTCCAGCTTTTCCAGTCTTTTTTTTTTTTAATTCCACGACTTTTCCAGGTCTTTCAGGTTTTCCAGGTCCAGCGGCCACCCTGAATAATTCAAGTTTAATTCAAATGAACTAGAAACGATATCTTTAATCAAAAAATGCAATTGATTTCCCTAAAATTTGAATGAATTTAGAGGAATTTAAGTTAAACGAGAAGAATTCGATAAAATTCATAACAAATCAAGATGAATTTTATAAAAATCAATTCAACTGAAAGCAGTTTTAAAATTTTTTTAAATTTCATGAAACTCAGTAAATTTGAAATAAACTCAGAAAAATTCAAAAGAATTTGATGAAATGCTTAAGAACTCAGGGTGAGGTTAAAAGACTTAAGCTTCAATTAAATAAAAACCCTTGAAAATTCAAAAAATTGCATTAAATTAACTAAAGTTGAGTAAATTTAGAAGAATTTAAGTGAACTCAAGAGAGTTCCAAAGAATTAAAAAGTATTTAGGGTAAATTAATAAGAAACTCAGGGTGACTTCCAAAAAAATAATTTTAAATCTGTTAAAATGTTCGAAAACCTACTATTATTTAACCAAAAAAGTGACTAGTGACTACAAAAATTTCAAATGAACTTGAAAATTAAAAAATAAAACAATCAATTCATTTTAGTAAAATTTGTGTGAATTTAGAGGAATTTAATTGGATGAAATTCATTTTTAAAAAAACCAAGTGAATTAAAAAACAAATCATTCGAATTCAAAACGATTAAAAAATATTAAAAAATTGATTGAAGTAAGTAAGTTTAAAATAAATTTAGAAAAAATAAAGAGAATTTAAAAGAATGTTATGAACTCTATTGAATTGAGAAGAATTTAAAAGAACTTAAAATAATTCAGGAAAAATTAATAAGAATCCTGGGCGAATTCCAAATGAATTACAAACAATATTTGAAAAATTCTTGAAATCTTTGAAGAGGTACGAAATTTCTCCCTGCTTATGAATAAATTCTTTGCATCTTAAAACCTTTAAAAAAAATTTAATCTTAAATGCCTTAGAATCTTTTAAAATTTCCTAAAATATTTGACAACTTAGGAAATATCTTAATTAAAAAAATTCTTAAAAAACCACTAAATTATTATGAAATTTCGTGAAATTCTATGAAATATGGTGAGTGAGAAATTTATTAAAATAGCTTAAGAGCTTTAAAAAAAACCCTTATAATCATTAAAATCCTCGGAAGCCTTATAAAATCCCGTAAAATCTTTCAAAATATCATAAAATCTTTAAGGTCCTGTAAAATCGTTCCATATCTTCCGAAATTCTAGTAAATTATTTATTCTAAAATATTTCAAACGCTTTGACATCCCTTCAAAATAATAAAATTAATAAAAAATGGTAGCATCCTAAAATATTCCAAACGCTTTGAAATTCCTTCAAATGAATGAAATTAATTAATAATTCCTTGGAATTTTTGAAAGTTTCCTAAAATATTTCAAATTAAAAGCTCTTGAAAATTCCTTAGAAGTTTTTTAAAATACCCTAAAATCTTAAAAATCTCTTCAACTAGCGTAAATTAGTGTACCATAGGGACCAAATTTTAAGAGATATTTAAATTTTCAGCTAAAATAGATAAATTTCCAACCAAAGAGTTGAATTCTGAACTAAAAAAGATCAATTCTAAACTAAAAATGGAATAATAAAATTTTCAATGATAAAAATTGATTTTCAATCAAACTGATGAATTTTCAACTAAAATGGTGAATCTTTAACTGGAATAGTTGAACTTTCAACCAAAAAGATTCATTTCTACAAAAAAAAAACTAATTTTCAAGTTAATTATAGCTATTTTTTAAAACTAATTACCAGTTTAAAAAAATAATGTTCAACCAACGAAATGTATTTTCAACTAAAATGATAGAACATTCCATTGAAACAGTTATATTTTCAGTTTAAAAAAAATATTTATATCAGAAAAAAAATTGCAACGAAATAGTTCAAGTTTAAACTGGAACAGTTAAATCTTCAGTAGGAAAATGAATGAATTTTTAATGAAAATGGGGAATCTTCAACCAAAACAATTTTTTTTTTTAACAAAAAAGTAAAATTTTCAGCCAAGAAATCAAATTTTAATTTAAGAAAAAAAGTTAATTTCGAACGAAAAATGCAGTCGATATTTTTACCAACAGATTTAATTTTTTTAACCAGATACTTGAATTTTCAACCAAAAAGAGAATATTTAAATTTTCTGTTAAAAAACATTAATTTCAAACAAAAAAAAAACTTATTTCCGACATATTAGTTAAATACAGTAAAATAAAGCTAATTTTACAAATTAAAATTTATAATTATGTAATTTTATATTGCATTTGAAAAAAAAAGTAAGAATATTATTGAAAAAAAGTTCCCGACTTGTAAGAAAAATCTCTGAAAATTCCAGGTTTTCCAGATAAGGTAGACACTCTGCTTTAAAATAAAAATGTGCATTTTAAGAAATATTATACTCACTACATATGTTCCAGGGGCTATGTGTGGACCAGCTAAATTAGGATGTGGTCTGGATGGATCTCCAGCTACAATAGAATGTGGACCTTGCTTACAAAATACACAAACCCACGTCGAATCCGTTGTATGCGCATCGTATCTTGAAGATAAAGTTGAGCTGAACAGACCAGCTTTGTTAACTTTCCCTGCAATTTAATAACAACGACAAAATCAATTTATTATTTAAATTAAAATGATTAAATAAAGACAAAAAATAAAATTTGAAAAATCGAACTCTATCCTAAACATTTTTCCATTTAAAGAAATAAAAAATAGACAACCAAATTAAAGCATTCAAAGTGGAACTCTTGAATTTTAAACTTTGAAATTTGAAGTTTAAAAGTTTTT
>NC_046659.1:150494779-150496353 GCF_010883055.1 Belonocnema kinseyi | reverse complement strand
AAATCAATAAAAAAAGGCTAAAAAACATGGTATATAATCAAAGAAAAAATCAAATTTAAAAATCAAATAAAATTTAGGGTGACCATTTAAATCGAAGAAAAAAATTCCCAGTCATTTCCCGGTTCGCAAACATTTTTCCAGGTCAAAATAAAATTTGAAAAACCGAACACTATTCTAATCATTTTTCCATTTAAAAAAATAAAAAATAGACAACCAAATTAAAGCATTCAAAGTGGAACTCTTGAATTTTAAACTTTGAAATTTGAAGTTTAAAAGTTTTTCAATTAACAAATTTTGTTAGTAAATGCTCAATAATTTACACATCCAAGTTCAAAAAATATAAATCCACGTTAAAATGTTCAAAACTCCAAATTAAAGAATCATTAAATGAACTATACAAATTTTTTAAATTGTATTGTTGAAGTTATTTTAGGCTAGAACCATTAAAAATTTTTTAAAGCTTTACTTAAAATTTTAAAGCTTTAAAATATTATTCCAACATTTTGAGAAATCAAGAAGTGGTTTAAAATTTTTTCAAGTTAAACATTATTTTTGAAATTTTTTAGATATTCTAAATCATTTTGGACTTTTAAAAGATACTTAGAAACTTTTAAAAAGATTCAAAATTAATTTAAAACTTGAAAGGATTTCAAATAATTTAAAGGAAAAAATAAAAACATTTTCTTAATATTTCTGGAAAAATTGAAAGTGATTTTTTAATTAAAAAAAAATTATTTTTACAGAATATTTAAAAAGACTTTTTTCTAATTTGCAGGATTTTTTAAAAATTTGTAGACAACATTCTATTTATTTTAAAATATGTTTAGAAGTTCTGAAAAAATGCACACACTTTGTTTAAATTATTTGATATCATTTCAAGTTTTTAATTAAATTTTAATATTTTCAAGACTTTTAAATATCTCTTAAAATCACTCCAATTTTTTCTACAACTAGTAAGTTATCAATTATTATTTCTACGTAAAAATTCGAAAATTTTGCTTACAAATTAAACTTGTTTTAAATAGAACAATACAAATTGTAACTTTCAAAATTTAAAAGCTTTTCAAAATTTAACAATTTAAAGCTTCCTGTGTCAAATATTTAAGTTTCAAATTATTTCGTTTGAAATATTTGGCTTAAATTTTCTAGTCTTAAATTAAAAGTCAAATATTTCTAAATATGAAATAATAATTCTTTTTCTCAATTAAAAATTTCCAAATTAAATGGGTTAAAAATTTAATAATTTCGACTGAAACAATATTTTTAATTGTATAAAAACTTTTAATTGCAAATATATTATTATTAAGTTATTTTTAAATTGAAAGTAGTTGATAAAGTTTCAATTGCACATTTACTGAAACAGTTATTATTTATATTTACAGTTGATAAAATAAAACTGCTTTTTATTAACAATTTTCAACTTCAAACGCTTATAATTTTTAAATATAAATCTTCAAGACTGCAGGTTAAAATTCTTTAAATTAAACATCTTAAATGGAGAATTTTTCAAAGTAAAAGATTTTCGATTACCCAAAATGCTTTAAAAACAACAACAGGGGACCTAGGGTGATCTC
>NC_046659.1:150460552-150494765 GCF_010883055.1 Belonocnema kinseyi | reverse complement strand
CCCCCCCCCCCCCCCAAATAATATTGGAATAAATTCTTTAAAATAAAATAAATGCAGATACCATATTTAATTAAAAATAAAAGGCTATAAATTCCTAGGATTTCAAGTAGAAATATATTGAATTCTCAACGGAATAGTTGAATTAGGAAAAAGGGCAAGGAAGATTAATTACAAAAAAAAAAGAAGAATTTTCTACGATAAAAGATGAATTTTTAATCCAAAAAATCACAAATTATCATCGAAATAGTGGAGTTTTCAACTAAAATAAATAAATTAAATTAAATAGTTGAATTTTCAACCAAAAAGGATTTTTTCGAGGACAGTTGAATGTTTAACGAAAAAAATCATTTCAATAAAAAGAAAAACAGAATTTTTAATCCTAAAGGACGAATTTTCAATAAAACAGTTGAATTTTGAACAAAAAAGTTACAAAATAGTAAAATTTTCAGATAAATAGTTCAATATTCTTCCAAAACAGTTACATTTTCAACCAAAAAGATCAATTCCTAGCCAAGAATTTTAAACCATGCAGTTGTGTTTTTTTTAAGCAAAAAAGATTAATTTTCTTAAAAACAATTGAATTTCTCTCTCAAAAATATTAATTGAAAAAAAAACAGTTAACTTTTAACCAAATGATTAAATTTTGTTTACAAAATTGTTGAATTTTCTAACCAAAAAGACGAATTTTCTAAAAAAAAAGGTTAATTTACAACCAAATAATAATATTTTTAACTGAATTTTCAATTCAAAAATATTATTTTGGAACAATAATGTTAGCTTTTAACCAAATGATTTAATTTTCTACAAAGTTTTTTTGATTTAAAAAAAATAAAAAGACGATTTTTATACTAAAAAACTTGAATTTCAAAAAAAAAAGTTAATTTACAATGAAATATATTGCTTTTGAGCAAAATAATTGATTTTTGAAAAGAAAAGATTTATTCTTAACGAAGAATTTCAAACTATATAGCTATATTTTTTTAGTATAAAAAGATTAATTTTCTACAAAAAAATCGAATTTTCAACTCAAAAATATTAATTAAAAAAAAAAGAGTTCATTTTTAACCAAATGATGTTTTTTTTACAAATCTGTTGAAATGTCAAACCAAAAAGACGAATTTTCTACAAAAAGTGTCAATATTTAACCAAATGATTTAATTTTCTACAAAGTTTTTTGATTTTTAAACTAAAAAGACGATTTTTATATAAAAAAAAAAGATGAATTTTCAACAAAAACGTTAATTTACAACGAACTATATGGCCTTTGAACAAAATAATTGATTTTTGAACCGAAAAGATCGACACTTAACCAAGAATTTTAAATCATATAGCTGTATTTTCTTTCAGCAAAAAAGATTAATTTTCTACAAAAGAATTAAAGCTGAAAATTTAAAATTAAAACAAAATTAATTCACAATCAAAAAATGATATTTTCAACCAAAGAGGTCAATTCTTAACCCAGAATTTAAAACTAAGCAGATGTCTTTTTTGTCAAAAAAACAATTTATTTTCTAAAAAGAAATTGAATTTTCAATCCATAAATATTATTTTGGAACAAGTGTTAATTTTTAACCAATTGATTTAATTTTCTACAAAGTTTTTTTGATTTTTTTAAATTAAAAAGATGAATTTTATACAAAAAAAAATAGAATTTTCGATAAAAACGTTAATTTACAATAAAAGACATGGCTTTTTTACATAATTTTTGAATTTTCAAACCAAATAGACGAATTTTATACAAAAAAATGTAAAATTTTCAAGCTTAAGATAGGAATTTTCAACAAAAAAGTTAATTTTCAATCATATACTACACTTTTCAACGACTAAAAGACAAGGCATGAACGAAACATCTAATAGTTGATATTCTAGAAAAAAAAGATGAATTTTCAAACAACAGTTGATTTTTCGTTCGAAAAAGATGACTTTTGAACTAAATAGTCGCATTTTTAACAAAGGAATTCAATTTTCAACCAAATGGTAAAAGTTTTGACCAAAAAAGATCAACTCTTAACCCAGAATTTAAAATTAAACAGATTTTTTTTTCAAAAAACAATTAATTTTCTACAAAGTAATTGAATTTTCAATCCATAAATATTCTTTTGGAACAAGTGTTAATTTTCTAACAAATGGTTAAAATTTTCTATAAAGTTTTATTATTATTATTTTTTTAAAATAAAAAGACGAATTTTATTTAAAAAAGTTGAATTTTCAAGAAAAACTTTAGTTTGCAACGAAAAATATGGCTTTTTTTTTACAAAATTTTTGAATTTTCAAACCAAATAGACGAATTTTCAACCTTAAAGTAGGAATTTTCAACAAAAAAAGTTAATTTTCAATCATATACTACAATTTTCAACGAATAAAAGACAAGACATGAACGAAACATCTAATAGTTGATATTCTAACCAAAAAAAGATGAATTTTCAAACACAAAATTTGATTTTTCAGTCGAAAAATATGACATTTGAACTAAATAGTCGCATTTTTAATAAAGGAATTCAATTTTCAACCAAATGGTAAAATTTTTTACCCAAAAAGGGTAAATTCTCAACGAAAAATATAAAATATCGGGCTCTAATAATTCAGTTTGAATTTAAATGAAAAAAAAAAACAACAACAACAAAAGGGAGAAATTTCTTTAAGACAAGGGAGAAAAAAAATAAAAAAAAATAAAAATAGAAAACAGGGGAATATAGAGGGGAAAAGAGTGTAAATTCTGAGCAATAACACTAGAGACTCACCCCGATAGTCGAGATCATTTTGATGACTGAGCCTCTTACTCCGACCCGCATTTCCATTTCCCATATTTTTCCTCTTCTCCTTGCTCTTCTCCTCCTCATCCTCCCTTGGCACATTGACAACTTCTATACTCAACGGACTGTCCCGAGGCCCCTCGACATGAACAACAGGTCCACGCGATCGAATTGAACTCGCATTCGAGCCCGAATCATAAGTCACCTCCCTCAATCCATCCACCTTCGTCGTCCCCTTTTTCGTCGAATTCTTCTTCGAACTCTCCTGCTGCTGCTGCTTCTTGCCCTTGGTCGCTTTACCCCCCCTCTTCCCATCCTTCGAATCACCACCACTCGGTCCAAATATATTGTCCGACTTGGACAACAATTTTCTCTTACCACCACGCACTCTCCGCTTCTTGCCCGCTTTTGGCGTTGCTTTAGCCTCCACCGACGACGAGACATGATCCAAACTCGAGCTCTGACCACCTCCAGTCGTCGACTCGACAATATTTTCGATACTTTCCACCTTCAAACAATCATCGTCCGTCGTCTTCTCTTTCGCGCCCTCCTCCTCCTCCTCCAACTTCGGCTCCTGCTTCTTCGTCTCGTCAGTCTCGACAATTCCCGCGAACATTTTCTCGAGTTCGGACTCGACCTGATTGAAGGGATTCGCATTGCCCGCGACTTTCGAACTCTCCACCTTGGACAGATCAGTCGCGTCGTCGCTCGATTTTCTCCTCACCCTCTGATTGACAATCGGATTTGTCGCCGGACCCTCGCTGCATCTCCGCCTCCTGATCGGCTGATTCTCCTCGCCCTTCTCGTCCACACTCTCCTCCTCCTCATCCCCCTCCTCCACCGCACACTCTTCCATCTTCTCTACCACACTCTCCTCCACCACTCTCTCTGTCCTCTCTCCCACAACACCACTTTCCTCCACTCTTCCCGCAATTCTCTCCTCCACTTTATTCTCCACGATTCTCTGCTCTATTCTATAGTCCACTCGCTCATTCATCTGGAGAGAATGCTGCTGCTGTTGCTGCTGCTGACAATGAGCGACAAGATCCACTTCCATGTCACAGCCTCGCGGCTCCGTGGGCTCGGTCGGCTCGAGTTCCATATCCTCCACCTCCGTCTTGGAATCCTTGCTAAGTCTCAGGGGCTTCTCGAGTTTTCGTTTCCGCCTCTGCTTCGTATTATCATTCGAGTCCTCGTTGCTGAAAGGCGAGATCACATCGTCCTCGCGATTCGGAGATCTTGATTTCCGCCTCTCGGGCGACATACTCTTCACACTACTTGTGTCCTTCTCATCCACGGGCGTCACTATCACCGAACCGACGATACTCTCCACTCCCAACTTTTTATTTCCACCCTCCAACTTCTCCAGGAGCGAATCAACACCCTTTTTGGCTCCCCTCTTGGGCGCGGGCTTCGGCGATCTCACACTCGTCGAATCCTCCACCTTCCTGTCACTCTCCACCGACGGCTCTCGTCGCGGACTCTCCACCAGGTCCTTGTCCTTCGCCGTTAGATTAACAATCACCGGCATAATGCTCCTGGGCATCTGGGCAATCACGCTCAGCGTATCTTTACACTTGACCACCTCGGTCTCCTTCTTCTCGGTCGTTACCCTCTCGATGGTAACATTCGGCGGCAGATTGATCACCTTCTGGACATAACTGTCGATGCCGCCTTCCTTCAGTTTGTCGTGGAGATTCGCCACACCTCGGAGATTACTCTCAAAGTTCTTGACCGAGATTTTGGGCGCGAGGAGCTCCTTGGTAGAGAGCGAGACTGGCTCAATGAGGGAGTTGGGCGTGGGCACGGACGAACTAATTCCACTGTCCGATGAGGTGTCGCCGTTCAGAGGTATCGGCGGCGAAATAATGTTCCCGTTCCGACTGCCCTTGTCGACGTTCCGAGCTGTCAAGCTGATCGGAATATCTTGAGGTATTCGAGAATAGTTTTCGGCGATTTCCGAGGTCGCCGAGAGATCGAGCGAGCTCTGCGCGCCCGGCGAATTGCGGTACTGGTTCTGATTTTGCCGATTGTCAACCAACATCTGCAGACTGAAGAGTGGATTGCCGCCGGTGTTTGAAGGCGTTACGGACTTTGCAGGTACAGTTGGCGTGTGCCAGGTTGGTGGCGCCTGAGTGTGTGCCAATTGTGGAGTGAGTTGTTGGGGTGTTAAATGAGAAGCGCGCGCCATGGATGGATGCGTGTAGAATCCGGCTGGATTCAGTGACGCTCCTGATAGACCCGTTGGATGCATGTTCAGTCCTGAAAACAAATTTTAAACAAGGATTTTGTCAATGACAGGCCTCAGGGATAAAATATAGAGAACAAGGGGTACTTTTTTCGCGCCCAAAGGGTAACAATGCAGGATACATTCCGAAGATTTCGGAAACATTCAATTTAGATTCAAAAGAATTCAAATGAATTGGGAAAAATGTAGAACAATATAAAAAATTCCATTGATTTCCGTAAAACTGTAATGAATTTAGAGGAATTTAAGATCAAAGAGAAGAATTCAATAAAATTCATAAAAATGCAAGGTGAATTAAAAAAGAAGAAATAAAACTTAATTGAATTCAGTAACTTTGAAATAAGCTAAGAAAAATTCAAGGGAATTCTAAGAATATGATGAAATCCCTAAGAATTTAAGGATTTACGTACAATCAATCTCAAAAGTTGCCAAACTTTAAAATGATTGATAAAATCGACAAAAAAAAGATCCATTAATAATTTCTGTAAATCTTGATGGAGGCTTCTAATCATACTTCAGAAAAAAATTCAAGTTTAAATTGTTTATTTACAAGTAGTTATTTTAAGGTTTAGTTTTTCCTTTCTCCTTAGGGAAAAGTTACCATTTTTATTTAATCATAATGGTCAAGGCCTCATTTTATTCTTCAAAGGATTCTCTCCATTTTTATTTGGGCTGATTTTATTTTTTTTTTAAATTGAGAAATCAAAATAGTTCAAGATGAATTCAAAATAATTCAAATGACTTACAAAAATTTTAAGAATCGAAAAAATTTGATTGGTTACAATCAATTTTGAGTGAATTTAGAGAAATTTAAAAGAAATAAAATTCATAAAAAAATCTACCCAAGTTTAAAAAGCAATCAAATGAACTGGAAGCAATTCAAAAGCGTGGAAAAATTAATTGAATTGGGTCGAATTGAGTAAAAATTTAGACGAATTCAAAAGAATTTAGGATAAATTAATAAGAATTCATGGCGAATTGAAAATGAATTGTAAACAAATATTTAAAAATCTTTTCAAATCTTCGAAACCCTACAAAATCACTCATGCCTGGTGAAAAATTCTTTCAAATCCATCAAAATATTAAAATCCCTTAAAATTATTAAACCCCCTGGAAATCGCTTGAAATTGTTTAAGCCTCTTGAAAATGCCTTGGAATCTTTTAAAATACCCCCTAATATTTCAGCCTTTGAAAGCCTTTAAACCACTGAAATAAATTTTTTTAATTTTGGCAATATTTTAAAATTTCCTAATATATTTGGAATCCTTTGAAAGCCCTTGAAACCTTTTAAAGCACTTGAAAAAGCCTGCGAATTTTTTTACAGTATCCTCAAGTATTTCAAATCCTTTTAAATTTTAATAAATTATTGAAATTAATAACAAATTTCTTTGTAATTTAAAAAAAAATAGGTTAAAATATTTCAAATCATCTAATCATTTCAACAATTGATCCGCAGGATCAATTAAATTAAAACTTTTAGAAATAGAAAAAATCCATTGAATTAAGTAGAAAAGAGAAAAATTATAGAAATTCAAGAGAATTCCAAAAAATTCAGGGTTAATTCCAAATATCTTCAAAAATTCTAGATATTTTTGTGTCCTATAATATTTTAAAAGCTTTAAAATCAGTGCAAATTAATGAAATTATATATATTTTTTGATCCTTGGAATCGTTTAAATTTTCCTAAAATAATTCAAATTAAAAGTTCCAGAAAATGCCTTAGAAGTTTTAAAAATACAACATAATTCAAAAATAAGTATCGACCTAAAATGAATAGTGATTAACCCATGAATTAATTTATTGAATGAAAAGTGACAAATGGGCTTTTTTCATTTGAAAACATGACTGTGTGATCGTAAATGAATACCAAAAAAATTAGTTTTTAATCTAAAAAAAAAAAAAAACATTTTACATAATACATAAATTTCCAACCAAAAAGTTAAATTTTTAACCAACAAGATTAGTTTTCTACGAAAAGGACTAATTTTCAACAAATAACATTAGTTTTCAACCAAACAGTCGAATTTGTAAGCCCAAAAATATGAAATTTTAAATAAAAAGTTCATTTTCAACGAAATAGATAAATTTATAGTTAGAAAAAAAATTAATTTTTGTCCCAGAAAGGATAGCTTCAACAAAATAGTTTAATTTATGACTAAATTTATGAATTTTTCAGAAAGTAATTCACCTTTAAACGAACGATTTAAAATGTAAGCCCAAAAATATAAATGTTCAATAAAAAATACAATAGTTTATATAATAATATATAATTTAACCAAAAAAGACAGATTTTGAGCAAAATAGTATAATTCGGAACCAAAACAGTTGCATTTTTAACCAAGAAAGATTGTTCAGTCATGAAAAACAATAAAGTTAATCCAAAACGATGAATTTTTAAGCCAAAAAAGAAAAAAATTTCTATTGAAAAAAAATATTAACCAATTAGTCGTTTTTTCAACAAATGACATAAATTTTCAAGCTAAAAGTTGCATTTTTAAACTAAAAGGATGAATTATTAACCAAAAATATTGAATGCTTAAATTTACGTTGTAAAAAAATTAATTAAAAACAATTTTTGTTACAAAACACTTGAATTTTCTATCAAATGAATGAATTTTCGAGACAAACAGACGAATTTTCTGCAAAAAGGTTGATTCTTTAACCAAGCCATTACATTTTTTCTTAAAAACTAATTTTAATCAAAGTAGTTCAATTGTCAACTAGAAATGAATTTTCCACTAAAATTATGACTAAAAAAAAATGTCTAAAACTCATAAAAATATTCATATTCCAAATTTTGTTCAAATTTTAAAAAAGCTCTATCTTTTTGAATTTTTGTCTAATCGAAAAATTGAGATAGTTTCTAAATATATTTGATATCTAGTGACGAATTCAAGTAAAACTTCCTAATATATCCGAAAAATATTTTTTTTTTCCATTTTTCTGAACATTTTCAAAATTTTCAAAAGTGTAACTTTTCAAATAATAAAAATTCAAAATTTTATTTTGATAATTTGCAAGTCTTCCACCCATCTATAAGAAACTTTGACAAAAATTTCTAAAACTTGAAAAAAATGTGAAATTTTGAAAATGCACTAAATTTTTTATTTTTGTTTGGAAATATCTTATTAATAAACTTCACCTTCTTTTTGAGAGCCTTAAAAAGTGTATCAAAGGCTGACTCGATTGGAGAAATCCTTCAAAAATTATCGTGACTTCAAATTTAAAATTTGTTCAAAATAAAAAATTTTTCAGAACTTCAAAGTACATGAATTAGCAGTCAAATGTTGAAATTTCAACTAAAAAAATTAATTTACAATCAAAAATGAAAGTTGAATTTTCAGTTCAAAAAAATAATTTTTATCATAAAAAACAAATTTTTTTCAAGAAAATAGTTAAATTTTACAATAAAATTCAGAATCTTTGAACATAAAACATTCTAAAAATATACTTAAATTTTCAAACAAGTAGTTGAATTTTCAACGAAAAAAGAGAAATTTTCAACTAAAACTGGAATAGTTTAACAAAAATTAATTTGGTAAAAGTCCTCAAAAAACGAATTTAAAAAAAAAAAACAAAAAAAAAACGAATTTTCTGCCAAAATAATTTAATTGTCAACCCAAAAAGACAAGTTTTCAACAAAACAGTTGCATTTTTAACAACAAAAAAGAACTTTTAAATAAAATTGTTGAAGTGCTGCAAATTCGATTAATTTTTCACCAAATAGTTGAATTTTGGAAAAAGTTTAATTTTCTATCGAAAAAGGCGAATTTTTAGCTAAACAATAAATAAACATTTTTGTAATTAAAAATTTGTTTTAAATCCGAACTTTCTTGAAAATTAGAAAAACTGACATTTTTAATATTGGGGTCTTAGATTTTAAAATAAAATTAACTGAAACTTCAAAAATGTTCTCTTTCTCATTTAAAAAACTTCAAACTTCAACATAAATTATATTCTTTTATTTTTATTTAAATTAACAACAATATGTTTTTATTTTTTCGCCAAAAAAAATCGATCAAGATTTCTAATTTTACCAAAACTTTTTCCAAAACTATACTTATAATTCTTTAACTATTTGATTATATAATTTTTCTAAAAAATTGCAACTTGCAACTTTTGCAAGTCAGAATTATAATTTTTCTCGAAAAATTTCCTTTTCCATGTCAGAATTATAATTATTTCAGGAAATTGCATGTTCCAGATCTAAATTATATTTTTTTTTTCGAAAATTCACTGATCTAATTCAGAATGACACCTTTCTTTAAATCCAGGTGTGCCAGAATTATAATACTTTTCGCAAAATCGTTTGTCCAACTCAAAAGAATTCGATGAAATTTATAAGAATTCCTGGTGAATTTTAACGAATTCAGGATAAATTCATAAGACTTCAAACCTATTCAAGTAAAATTCAAAAGAATTTAACATTTCAGAAAATACCCTAAATTATTTCAAACCCTTTGAAATCCTTTTAAATTACTGAAATCCATTAAACACTCATTGGAATCTTTTAAAATTTCCTAAAATATTTCAAACCCTTTGAAATATTTTGAAATTATTTTCAATTTTTGTCGGAATTTTTAGAAATGCTCTAAAATATTTCAAATTATTCGAACTATTTTGAAATCCTTTAAAACTTTTGAAAGCTCGGGATAATTAATTGCAATTTTAAAAAAAAACCTTTAAATATTTAAAATCCTTTGAAATTACTTCAAGTTATTGAATTATTGGAATTTTTTTAAATAATCTAAAATTTTTCAAATCCCTTCATATCATTAAAATCAATTGAAAATTCCTTGAATCTTTGAAACCCTACGAAATCCCTTAATTCTTATTAATAAATTCTTTGAAAATTTATTAAAATATCTTAAAAGTATTTAAATCCTTTAAAATACTTTAAATCCTCGGAAATCTTATAAAATAACTTGGAATTTTTCAAAATATCTATCCTAAAACCTCAAAGATTCCATAAAGTCGTTCCAATCTTCCAAAATTCTAAGAAGTTATTTAAGCGATAATAAAAATTTGGTACACCCCGTAAAATCATTAAAATTATTCGAAATCCCTTGAAACTTTTGAAATCTCTAGAAAATTCTTCAGATTTTTTTTAATGCTGTAAAATCCTTTGTAATCACGTCAAATTATAAAAATTCTAGTAAAAATTCCAAGGATTTAAAAAAATATATACAAAATTCTTTGCAAGTTTTTCAAAATACCCTAAAATCTTTCGAAATACCTTCAAATTATTGATATCTATTTAAAAAATTGTTAATACTCAAAAATATTTCAAATCCTTTGAAATCCTTTCCATTATTTTAAAGTTCTAAAGAATTCTTTGGAATTTTTAAAAATATCCGAAAATCTTACAAATTATTTTAAATCCCTTTATATTACTTCAATCAATTACAGCCTCTTTGAAATCCTACGAAATCCCTCAATTTTTTGTTAATAATATTTTTGAAAATTTATTAAAATATCTTGAAAGTATTTAAATCCCTTAAAATACTTAACCTAAAATCATATGGGTTGTATTTAAACTCTAGAAAACCTTCAAATTATTAAAATCTATTAAAAAATCCTCTAAGCCTTTTAAAATGCCCTAGAATATTTCAAAATCTTTCAAATATTTTGAAGACTCTTTAACATTTTTTGGAATTAAAAAAAAAAATACCGTGAAATCTGTAAAATACTTTGGAATATTTTCCAATTATTGAAACCTTTTAAAAATTTCTTGGAATCTTTTAAAATGTGCTCAAATATTGAAAGTCCTTTGAAATTTTTTAGAGTTTTTTTTAGAGCTCCAGAAAATGCCTTGGATTTTTTTAAATTCTTGAAATTTCCTTAGTAGTTTTAAAAATACCCTAAACTCTTTTAAACCCTTTGGAATGCCTTCAAATAATTAAAATTTGCTTAAAAATCCTATGAATCTTTTAAAATGCCCTAGAATATTTCCAAAATTTAAAAATATTTTCAAATCACTTGCAAATTCTTTGGAATTTTTAAAAATACATTAAAATCTTTCAAAGCCTTTGAACTTTTTTCAAATGATTGAAACCTATTAAAAAATCCTTGGAATCTTTTAAACTGTCCTAAAATATTTAAATTTCTTTGAAATTTCTTAAGATTTTTAAAGCTCCATAAAATGCCTTGAGTTTTTTAAATACCCTAAAATCTTTGAAACTTTGCAAATTTACCAAAATAACTCATAATTTAATAACTACCTAAAGCCATAATAACATTTTTTTAACCCCGTAAAATCATTAAAATCCTTTGAACCTTTTTTAAATTCTTGAAATTTCCTTGGCAGTTTTAAAAATACTCTAAAATATTTCAAATCCTTTGAAACGTTTCAAACGATTGAAACATATTAAAAAATCCTTGAAATTTTTTAAACTAACCTAAAATATTTAAATTCCAATAAAACTTCTTAATAGTTTTTTTAAAGCTCCAGAAAATTCCTTGGATTTTTTAAAATACTATAAAAACTTTGAAAATCTCCCGAAAATATAGGAAATTACTCAAACCCCAATAAAATTTTTGCAAACCCCCTAAAATCATTAAATTCTTTGGAAATCCATTAAAACTTTTTAACTTTCTTGAAATTTTCTCGAACGTTTTAAAAATACCCTAAAATATTTTAAACACTTTGGAATACCTTCAAATTATTGAAATATATTTTTAAATCCTGGAAATATTTTAAAATACTCTAAAATATTTTGAAAAAATCCCTTGAATCTTTTGAACTCTCTTAAAAATTCTTTGGAATTTTTCAAAATACTTCGAAATATTCAAAATCCTTTGAAATAATTGAGATTGATTTAAAATTTATTGGAATCTTTAAACGCTAGTTTCAAGGTCATTTCCAGGGTTTCCAAATCAAGAAATCAAGTTTTTCCAGGTTTCCCTTTTTTACATTAAATAAATAATCGAATAATTGTTTGTATACGTTTAAAAGATCAAACTTTTCTTTTTTTTTTGTGGTCAACAATTTCCAAAGGAAAGCAGAACCATAAATAAAGGAATTCTTAATTTTTAGCGAACATAAGTCGTCTTTGTGAAATCTTTGGGAATATTCTTCAATCTTTGTAAAGCCTTTGAAATCCTTGAACTTTTTGAAATCTTTGTGAATTCGTTGAATTGTTTTGAAGTGTTTAAAATCTTTGTGAAATTTTGAAATTTCTGTAAAATCTTTGAAATCCTTGAATTCTTTGTGAATTTTTTTTGAAATCTTTCTTTAGTCTTTGTTTTTGAAAACTTTTGTGTGTTTGAAATAACTGAAATATTCTCAAATTGCTTGAAACTAATTGAAATGGTTTAAAATCGGAAATGTTCTGAAATCTCTGATATCTTCTGATTTTCTTTAAATTCTTGAAATCTCTTGAAAACCTTAGAAATTCTTTTCTATACTTGTGGAAAAAATTCCTATATCTTTTGCATTTATTTAAAATCACTGGAATATTTGAAACTTTTGTGAAATATTTGGAAATTTAAACAAAAAATGTGAACATTTTTAAAATCTCGGACACTTTTGGACCCTTCTGAAATCTTTTGAAATTCTTGAAATCTTTTGAAAATCCCTTTGGATTCTTCGAATTATTTGTCAAATCTTTTGAAATATTCCAAAATTTTGAAACTATATAAAATCTTTGAAATGTTTTGAAATCTTTGAAATCAAGTGTTCTGCACCCTTTTTAAAATCTTTGCAATTCGTGTAACCTTTTGAAATCTCTGTGAACTTTTGATGAAGTCTTTGAAATATTTGTAAAATCTTTTCTATTCATTTGAAATCATAAAAAATTTGAAATCTTTATAAATTTTTTGAAATCTTCTAAAAAAATTAGAAATAATTGCAAATAAATCTGTGAAATGTCCAGAAATCTTATGAAAGTTTTACAATCTTTGTAAAATCTTTGAAATTTTTGTGATATCTTTCGAAATTTTTCGAAATCTTCTTTTGTAATCATTTGAAATCATTAAAATATTTAAAAAATTCGAAATTTTTGGAAATTTTGGTTAAATCTTTGTGAAATCTCCTAAAAACATTTAAAATCGTTCAAAATCTTTAAAATATTTCAAATTTGGTATCTTTTGTATTCAATTGAAAACATTAAAATATTTGAAATCTTTGAAATATTTTTGAAATCTTTGTAAAATATTATGACATATTCTAAAAAAACTTGAAATCACTGCAAATAATCTGTGAAATGTTCTGAAATCTTAGAAATTTGATTTACTATACGTTTTTTTAAATCTATAAAATTCTTGAAACCTTCTGAAAGTTTTTATATCTTTGTAAAATGTTCGAAATCTTTGTAAAATCTTTGAAATTTTCGTGAAATCTTTAAATTGTTTTGACATTTGAGAAATCTGGTGCACTTTATCCTTTTTGAAATCTTTAAATTTTAAATCTTTATAAAATTTTTATGTAATCTTTGAATTATTTTTGAAATCTTTTGTATTCATTTAAAATCATTAAAATATTTGAAAACTGCGAAATTTTTGAAAATTTTGGTTAAATCTTTGATATCATTGTGAATCTGGTGTAATGTATGCTTGTGGAAATCTTGATGTAATATTTTTTAAACCTTTAAAAATCCTTAAAAAATATGAAATCTTTCTCAAATATTATGACATCTTCTAAAAAAATTTGAAATCATCAATCAAATTTGAAAATTGTGAAACGCTCTAAATCTTAGAAATTTGATTTACTATAAGTTTTCTAAAATTTTTTAAATTCTTGAAATCTTTGTAAAATCTCTGAAATTTTCTTGAAATCTCCTAAAAACATTTAAAATCGTTTAAAATCTTTAAAATATTTGAAATTTGGTATCTTTTGTATTCATTTGAAAACATTAAAATATTTGAAATCGTTGAAATATTCGTGAAATCTTTTGTGTTCATTTAAAATCATTAAAATATTTGAAAACTGCAAAATCTTTGGAAATTTTGGTTAAATCTTTGTGAAATATTTGTGGAATGTTCGAAATCTTTATAAAATCTTCTAAATACATTAGAATTCGTTTAAAATCTTTAAAATATTTTGAAATATTTGAAATTTGGTGTACTGTACGCTTTTTGAAATCTTTTGTATTCATTTGAAAACATTACAGTATTTGAAATCTTTGAAATATTAGTGAAATTTTTCTGAAATCTTTCACATTCACCTGAAATCATTGAAAATTGGAAATCTTTGTAAAAGATTATAACATCTTCTAAAAAAAATTGAAATAATTGCAAATAAATCTGTGAAATGTTCTGAAATCTAAGAAATCTGATTTACGATAAGTTTTTTAAAATCTTTAAAATTCTTGAAATCTTATGAAAGTTTTAAGATCCTTGAAATTTTTGTGAAATTTTTCTAAATCTTTAAAAAGCTTTGAAATCTTTCAAATCTGGTGTACGGATTTACTTAAATTCTTAGGCAAAGCAAATTATTATAGAAAATTGATTATTAAATTTGAAGTAATTGATTAATGAATTATTTATAATAATATAAATAAATTAAATATGTGTGAAATTTGGCAGTAAAATTATTATTATTTAAAAAACAATTTTTTAATGGTTAAATTTTGGCTTTAAACTCTTTTTGAAATCTTTAAATTTGAAATCCTTTAAAAATTTTTATGAAATATTTGAAATATTTGTGAAATCTTTTGTATTCATTTAAAATCATTAAAATATTTGAAAACTGCGAAATCTTTGGAAATTTTGGTTAAATCTTTGAAATCTTTGTGAAATGTTCGAAATCGTTTAAAATCTTTAAAATATTTTGAAATATTTGAACTTTGGTGTACTGTACGCTTTTTGAAATCTTTCGCATTCATTTAAAAACATTTAAATATTTGTTATATTTCTGAAATCTTTTATATTCACTTGAAATCATTAAAAAATTTTAATCTTTGTAAAATATTATGACATCTTCTGAAAGCTTTAATACCTTTGTAAAATCTTTGAAATTTTCGTGAACTCTTTGGAAATCTTTTAAAAAATTCGAAATCTTAAAGTGCTTTTATATTATTTGGAATCTTTGAAATCTTTTATATTCACTTGAAATCGTTAAAAATTTGAAATCTTTGTAAAATATTGATCTGTGAAATGTTCGGAAATTTTAGAAATCTGATTTACTCTACTTTTTTTAAAATCTTATGAAAGTTTTAATATCTTTGTAAAATCTTTGAAATTATCGTGAACTCTTTCGAAATCTTCTAAAAAAATTGAAATCTTCAAAACATTTTGAAATATTTGAAATGTGGTGTACTGTACGATTTTTGAAATCTTTTATATTCATTTGAAAACATTAACAATTTGAAATCTTTGTAAAATATTATGACATCTTCTAAAAAAATTCAAATCATTGCAAATAAATCTGTGAAAGGTTGTGAATCTTCGAAATTTGATTTATTATACTGCAGTCACTATAATTATAAAATAAATTAAATAATAATTTAAATATTTAAATTAATAAATACTTGATTAAATTTAAATTTACAAGATTCTTCAGCTCCACTAATAGATTGATTAATTAAATTTCATGATTATATTTTAATAATTAATTCAATAACAACATTCTTTATTATATAAATAATAATAAATGTTGTTATTAAATTAATTATTGAATTATAATAAAATAAAATGTATATAATTTGTATATAAAATCTTTAAAATTCTTGAAATCTTTCAAGTGTTTTGATATTTTTGAAATCTGGTGTACTTTATCCTTTTTGAAATCTTTGAATTTGAAATCTTTATCAAATTTGTATGAAGTCCTTAAAATATTTATGAAATCTTTTGTATTCATTCAAAATCATTAAAATGTTTTTGAAATATTTTTAAATTTTCTAAAACCTTTTGAAATGTTTCAGTCTTTGAAATGTTTTTAAATATATTTCAAATCCTTGAATCCTTTTCAAGTCTTTGAAATCCGTCAACTCCTTTTGAAAATGTTCAAAATCCTTTTAAATATTAGAAAAGCTTTGAAATATTTTGTATCCTTTTAAAATCTGATGTGTACTCAAAAACCGAGTGTTTAACCCCTCAGAAATTGTTTTAAATGCAAAACAAAAATTCAAATCTAAGGTTCTCGTGAGAAATTCAAGGAGATCTCAAGGTTTTCAATGTTTAAAGAAAAATTCAAGGAAATTTCCAGGTTTTCCCAGACATGCATCCACCCTTTTTTCACTCTTATTTTCATAATTGAACAAACTGCCAGTAAAAAAAAATATCAAAACACATTAAATATTAGTTTTAGTCCAATCGAATGAAAAATCCCGGTCTCTGAATCAAATTCTCGGTTTTTTTCCCCCGGTGAATAAATTCCCGGTCAGGTTAAGACCCTGCATTTACCCAATTCATGCAGATAAAAAAAAAATCTTAAAAATCTGGCAAATAATACCTTGTCCTTGTGTCATAGTCAGATGATTCCAGACAGTCTGAGGCGGAGGAGTGCCAACCGGTGGCCGACTGTGTCCAGGATATTGACCCGACATTGTGAAATAATCCTGGTGAATCCGAGTTTCGCCGTTCTCAATAAATAAATTTTGGACTCACTCTCCGAATCTAGAATTTATTTCCTAGACTCACGCCTACCATTAAACTTTCAATTCCCCCTTTTTACAATCCTTCCCGCTAAATTCAAGTTCCAGCTTCGCCAATTAGTTGTTGTGAAAAATCTCTCGTTCTATTCGTATGAATATCGATTTTCCTCGTCGAGTTTCGATAAATCGTAGGTGGCGTAAAAATATTAGTGCAGGGATACAATGGAATTAGATTGATTCCAGTGGGAGGTATTGCAATCTTATATTTATCTCAAGAAAGAGGGACGTAGAATTGGTTGGTCCGAAATCACAGACTTGTACTAGACACTTTAAATGCCTATGAAGCTGACAATAATCACTTGGTAGATCTGGACAGGTCGCTATCAGAAGTTCTTGGCCATCGTTCCACGGAAAGTTTGATGAAAGCGCCCGATAAGGCGCATTTCCCAGTATCGAAAACCCTGCGGAAAAATTAATTATTACCAATTTCGTCCGTCAGGGTGTCTACTCAAAGTCTGGAAAAAAATTACCTGATAATTCCAGGTCTTTTCCAAATATCGAAAGTTTTTTTTAGGTATAATTTTTATTGTAGGGAGCCATTCAAGTATTTCGATATTTTTTTTTAAATCAACTCAGAATAGGTCTACAATTTCACTAGTTTATTATAAATAATGTTTTGTTTTTAATTCTTGTAAATATTTAATGTGTAAAATAGTACTATTCGTCAATGAAATTATAAAATCGAACACTAAATCTAAAAATTGTTCCATTCGAAGCAAGAAAAACTGAACTACACATGAAAGCACTCAAAGTGAAACTATTGAATTTTAAACTTTGAAAATTGCAGTTTAAACGCTGTTTCATTCAACAATTTTGTATTCAAATGCTTAATCAGGGTGGCCGTTTTAATCAACGACATAAATTCCAGGTCATTTCCTGGTTCGCAAACTTTTTTCACGGTCAATGAAATTAAAAAAATGGAACAACACTAAAGCTAAAAAATTTTCACTTGAGGTAATAAAAACTAAGCTTTAAATGAAAGCACTCAAAGTGGAACTGTTCAATTTCGAAATTATAAAATTGAAATTGAAAATTTTTTAGTTAAAAATTTTTATATTAAAATGCTCAATAATTACGCGTATAAAATTGAAGGTACTAAAATTTTTCAATATAAAAATATATAAATCCACGTTATCAATTGCAATGCTCTTAATTAAAAAAACAATCAATGAACTTTACAATTTTCAAAATTATATAATTTTAAGGAATTTCAAGTTAGAAACATCAAATATTGAAAAATTTGAAAAAAACTTAACTGAACTCTTCTTAAAATAGAAATTCAATTATTTCCTTTTTAAATAGTTTCATCATTCTGGAAAAGATTCAAAATTTTATTTCAAAATCTTGAGAAATCTAGAAATTGTTTTCAATTGGTTTTAAATTTAAAATTATTTTGGAATTTTTTTCACAACGTCTAAATGTCTGTCAAAATTAATTGAATTTTTTTTACAATTTTCCGAAAATCCTGCAAATTTTAGAAAATTTCTTCACAATTTGGATGTATAAATAAAAATTGAACATTTATTATTTGTAGGCGAAATTTGTGTAATTTTAAACAAAAAAATTAAATTCTTTTCAAGAATTGTGAAAGGCTTCAAAAGAATAAAAACATTTTCTTAAGATTCCTAAGCAAATTAAAAATGTCTTCATTTTGAAAAATTATTTTAAGAGAATATTTAAAATGTTTTTCAAATATTTAAACAAAATTTTCAAAAAAGATTCTAAAAGATTTAAAAAAAACTTTCTAAAATGTGCTTGATAACTTGTAATCTGTTTAAAACTCCCAAATATCTCTTAAAATTACTCAAATTTTTCCTACAAATGTTCATTTGTAAATTATACATCAAAATTTAAAAATTTCACTTACAAATCAAGCATTTTTCGAAATTTTAACGATTCCATGTTTTCTATGTCAAACAATCCAATTAAAGATTCTTTACTTTTAAATATTTGCTTTCAATTTACTTGCCTTAAATAAAAATTCAAATATTGCTAAATATTATATAATTAATCTTTTTTTTTAATTAGAAATTTCAAATCGAAACATAAAATTTTTTTTTTAATCCTTTAATTAAGAATATACTATTGAGAAGTTATTTTTAAGTTGAAAATAGTTTATAAACTTTAAAAGTAAAAAAAATGGAATTACGCATCGTAAGCTCAATAATAGCATAATTGAAAAACATAAAAATTCCACTAATTATTTATAAACTGTTGAAACCGAACGTAGACAGATTTTTCTTCTACATATTTGTAAAATTCCCGGTAAAAAAAATTCACTGTCATTTCCCGGTTCCCCGGTCCAGCGGCCACCCTGTCAGTGATGTACACGTATAAAATGGAAGCTACTAAAACTTTTCAACTAAAAAATTTCAAATTAAATACAAATCTTAAACTTTTATAAATTGTAGAGTTCAAAAAATCAGATTCATTTCCAAAAATATAAATCCACGTTATAATTGCCAGTGCTCTTAATTGAAAAATTAATCAATGAATTAAAAAAGGTTCAAAATTATACCATCTTTAGCAATTTAAAATTCTAATTACAGCTCAGAATTGGTTTAAAATTTTTAATTCCTTATTTAAATCCGTAATTTTAATGCTTTTCGAAAAATTCACTGTTCAAATCCAGAACTTTAATTCTTTTAGAAAATTCCCCATTTCAACTGATTATAAGAATTAGATTTTTTCTGTAAAATTCCCTGTTCCAATTCATAATTTAAACTTTTTCAAAAATACCTCGTTTGAGCAGAGAATAATAATTTTGTTTGAAAATTGAATTGGTAAAAAATTGAAACTTTCTTGTTCAAATCAGGATTTTTGATACTTTTTGAAAACATTTTGTTTCAACTTAGAATAATTTATCCTATTAAAAAATGTCTCGTTCCAGATTAGAATTTATTTAAATTTTAACATTCCCTGTTCCAAGACAAATTATAATTTATTTTGGATAAATATCAGTTTCAACTCAAAATTTGTTAAAATTTGAAAACTCTCAGGTTCCAAATAAAAATTATTGTTATTCTGGATAAATTCCAGCTTCAACTAGAAATTTGTAAAAAATTAAAAATTCCCTGTTCAAATTAAAAGTTAAATTATTTCAATTTTAAATAGTTTATAAATTCTTAAAATGCTTTGATTTTTTTTCAAATTAAAAAATATTATTAAAAGTATTTCAGAACTTTGGCTATTTACACCGTAATTTTGGTACGAATAGTCGGATTTTGTCGGTACATGTAAGACACTTCGTTTTAATTATTTGAAATTTGTAAGTAATTTTGAATTTTTTTCAAACCTGCTAAATATCTCTTCAACTTACTTAGAATTTTAGAATTTCCAATTGAAACATTTTAATTTTTAACGTTAAAATCTAGAAATTCTAAAATTGTGAACTGATGCCGAATCGTTTTGTACAATTATTATTTATTTTTTAAATCTTAAGATGCAATTTAATGTTTAAAATCATGAATTAATTTATATTCACATTTAATTAACTAAGAATGTTTGTTATAAAAAATCTACGATTTTAAACGTTTATAACTTTTAATTGTTTAAGTCGTTAAAACTACATTTTAAAATTCTTTTAATTCAAATGTACGCTTAAAAATGTAAAATTTTGTAAGTGAAAGATTTTCGAATAATGCATTCTAAATTGAATAATATCACAATTGGGAAAGATCACAATTTAAATAATTATTTAAGAAACGGTTCAAATCAAAGTTGGACGGATATTTTTTTTCTAAACATTTTTCTTTAATTTCTAAAAATAATTTTGTCCAGGGATAATTAAATGAATAATCCTACAAACATAATCAATCAATTCTTGAATTTATCTATAAAGTCCATGAATTTAAATAATAAATCAAACCAATTTTTATTTTGTCTTTACATACTTAAAATTCTGCGCATAATTGATATACTATTATTTTGAATGAAATATACATTTTCTAGGTGAGTAGACACCTCCCAAAAACAGGAGAAATGTAGAGATTTCTCACGAAAATAGGGAAATATTTTTATAACATATAAAAGAAGATTAATGAATTTTTAAACAAACAGTTGAATTTTCAACCCACAAACATGATTAATCAACGAAATAAAAAAATCAATTTATTATTATTTATCAAAGAAATAGGCAGAATAAAAAATAGGCTTTTTTATAAGCTAATCAAACCAAATAGTTGAACTTTCATAAAAAGATAAATATTAAAACAAAAAAAGACAAATTTTCAACAAAAATATACGAATTTCGAACCAAAAATGAAATACTTGAATTTTTTCAAGAATATTAATTTACTACCTAAAATAACGAATTTACAACCAAATAGTTGAATTTTCAACTAAAAAAGATAAATTAAATATAAATAAATAAGATAAATCAAAATAATTTTCTTTTAAATTATTTTATTAGAAAAAATAAATTTTTTGAATAAAAAAATAAAAAAGATAAACTTTAAAACAAAAAGGAATCAGTTAAATCGTTAGTTCAAAAAATTAATTTTCAAAAACAAAAAAACTAATTGGATATCCAAACAAAATGATACATCTTCAACAAAAGAAGAATTTTTAACACGAGTTAAATTTTAACCAAAAAGATAAATTTTGAACTAAAAAGTTAAAAAAATTAATAAAAAAAAAAAGACGAGTTTCTAACAGCATAGTTAAATTTTCGACTGGAATTAATAATTTATAGCTAGACTAGTTCAATTTTCAATGGAAAAAATGAATTTTCAACTACAATGATCAAAATCTCAACTGGATTAGTTAAAATGTCAGTTTAAAAAATTAATTTACTAATTTAATTACTTATTTACTAGCTTAATTTAATCTAAAAAGATTCATTTTCATCCAGGAAGATTAATTTTCTACCAAAAAATACGAATTTGCAACAAAAAATGGCATATTTGAATTTACAGTTAAAAAAAAAATTAATTTTTACAAATAAAAAACCAATTTTTCAACAAAGTTAATTTAATGAATTTTTAGTCAAGAATAATAATTTCTACCAAAAAAGACGAATTTCCAGCCAAATAATTGAATTTTCTTCCTAACAAAAGACCGATTTTCAACCAAAAATGGACTATTTAAATTTTTAGCTTGAAAAAAAAAAGAATTTTCAGCAACAAAAAGACGAATTTTCAACGAAATAGTTAAATTTTCGATTAAAATTAACAATCTTTTACTAAACTAGTTGAATTTTTAACAAAAAATATGGTTTTATAGTCAAGAAGAAGAATCATTTTCAACCAAAAAAGACAAAATTTCAACCAAATAGTTGCATTGTTAAATAAAAAGATCAATTTGCAACCAAAAATGTACCAGGTCAATTTTCCGCCAAAAAGATAAAATTTTTAATACTAAAATGATGAGACATTCAACGGAATTAATTAAATTTTAAGTTAAAAAAATTAATTTTCAACCTAAAATATAAAAATTTTCAACCAAAAGGAGAAATTTTTAACCAAAACGATGAATTTTAAAACCAAATATTTAAATTTTCAACTAAAAAAGTTTAAATTTATACATAAAAAATGTAAATTTTTAACTAAAATGAGTTTTAATTTAAAAAAATTAATTTTCCAGCAAAATAGTTAAATTTTCGACAAAAATGAATAATCTTTAACTAGACAAGTTGAATTTTCAACTAAAAATATGATTTTCTAGTCAAGAATAATAATAATTTTATACCAATCAAGGCGATTTTTCAACAAAATTGTTAAATTTTTTACTTAAGTGAATAATCTTTAACTACACTAGTTAAATTTTTAACCAAAAAGAGGAATTGGCAGATAAAATGGTAATCTTTAAACATTAAAATTAAATTTTCAACTGAAGTTATGAATCTTTAACTATAATAATTTAATTTCCGACCAAATAGATGAATTTTCAACCAATAAGATTAATTTTCCCCAAAAAAAGACGGTTTTGTCAAACAAAATACATGAATTTTTCACTAAAAAAGTTTTAAAAAAATTAATATTCCAAAAAAAAATTCAAATTTTCGACAAAAATGGTTTAATCCATTAAAATAAAACTACTACTTCTACACATGGAAAAACATTGTTATTTAATTCGATACCACAATTTTTTAATTAAGCTCACGCTTTCGATAATATTTCCTGCCATAAATAAATTAAACTAAATTTTCCGTTTTCTCACGGCCCATTTTAAATAATTTCTTATTTGCAACAGGGAATTTTGGAAAAGAATTATAATTTTGAATGGAAATATCAGATAATTTTTGCTCTTAAGAATTATAATATTGATTTGGAACAGGAAACTTTGTAAACAATTATAATTCTGAGTTTGGAAAGAGATTTGTTTTTAAATCCCCGGCTTCTAAATCAAAATGAAAACTATTTTCTGAAATTCCCATTCCATGTCAAAATTCTCTTCAATTCAAAATTCTGATTTGAAACTACGAATATTTTAAATCTGACGAATTTTGATTTAGACCAGGGATTGTTTTTGTAAGTTGAAAATTAAAATAATCGTTAGATGCATTTTTGCAGAAACCCGATTAAATTTTTGAAAATTAAATTTTTTCGAAAATTAGGAGATTCGAAAAACTCCTAAAAACTAAAATTGTTCCCCTGTTTGACATCTGGAAATTTATAATCTTTTTACAATTTTCCAAAATGTATATATTTTTATATAATTTATAAAATCAAATTTTTTATCAATTGGTTTTAGTTCAAATTGTAGATAATAAAATAGATAAGAAAATATATTATTCTCCATTTCAGGCCTCGGACTCACTTTAGAGATAAAAAATAATGTAAATAGTCAGAAATTTTAGAAAATAGCGTCATAAAAATTTTCAAGTATTAAACATGAACGTCAATGTTGATTTAAAATGTTCTTTATTGTTTGGTCTACAAATTATATCAAAATTCATATTTAACTTTTTTGTTTCAAAATGTATCTTTTCTGTAAAACTCTCATCTTTTTTCTAAATACTACTTTCTGGTTAAAAATGAAACTTTTTCGGTTTAAAATTAATTTTGTAGTTGAAAATTCATATTCGTGGGATGAAAGTTTTAACTGTTGTATACAAAATTCGTATTTTTGGCTTGAAAATTCAAAACTGCTTAATTTTTCTTTTTGTAAAATTCTTCTCAGCCAAAATTTAACTAATTCATTTTTGTTTAGAAATTGATCTTTTTTAATTAGAAAATTCTATCACCCAGTGAAAATTTTTAGAAACGACAAAAATATAAACTAAAAATTACCCAAAGAAATATTTTTAATCTACGAGTTGATGATTTACGTAATTTATTGAAATTTTGTCCTCTCTGGTTGAAAATTGTACTATTTGGTAGAAAATATATGTATTTCGATGACAACTGGTTATTTTTGATTATATTAAACTGTTTTTTTTTTATTTTCAATTAAAATATTTTTGGAATAAATATAAACTATGCCATTTTTTTGGTGAACATTAGTACTTTTAGGTTGAAAATTCAACAATTTGTTTTAAAAAATCCAAATTCTTTTTAGAAAATTCATTTACTTTTCGTTGAAATTTTTTGTTTTTTAATATACATTCAAGTATTCCATTTTTGGTTCAAAAAAGTAATTTCTAGTTTAAAAATGCAATAATAACTTATGACATTTCTTGAAAATTCGTCTCTGAGAGTGAAAATTTCATTTTTTTCTGGTAGAAGAATCAACAAGTTGATTAAAAATTGATGTATTTTGTTGAAAATTCAAAATTTTCGTAAAAAATGCAATTTTTTGTAGAAAATTCGTTCACTTTTGATAGAAAATTAATTTTTTTTTAATGGCAATTCAATTATTCTATTTTTTGTTACCAAACTGATAATTTCTAGTCTAAAAATTCAAAAAAATTTATATACCTATTAAACTTTTTTTAAATTTAAAATTAAATTTTTTTTTGGTTTCAATATTAACTTTTTTATTAATTTTTTTATTAAAAATTACTATTTTCAGGTTTAAAATTCAATAATTAGGTCAATAATAAAACTTGATGGAAAATTCATTTAAGTTTGATTGAAAATTAATTTTTGTTGAAAATGGATCATTCCTTGTTTAAAAATTCAACGAAAATTTATGTAATTTGTTGAAAATTCGTATTTTTTTGGTAGAAATTAAAACTATTTGGTAAAGTTTTTTTTTTTTTGAATTTGGTTGAAAATTAGTATTTTCAGGTTGTATATTCAGCAATTTCTAGTTTAAGAATTGAACAAAAAATTATGTGATTTATTTGAAATTCGTATTTGCGGATAAAAAATTCAAATATTTGGTTCAAAATGCATGAAGTTTGTTGAAAATTTATTTTTTCTAGTAGGTGAATCAAAAATTAATTAACGTCGTTTTGTTTAAAATTCGTTTTTTTTTTGTACAAATTTCTACGACTTAGTCAAAAATTTCTGAATTTGGTTAAAAATTAGTATTTACATTTTGTAAATTCAAAAATTTGGTAAAGAATCCAACTTTTTGTAGAAAATTCCTTTACTTTTTACTAAAAATTAATTTTTTTAAATAAAAATGTAACTATTCTATTTTATGCTACAAACTCATTATTTCTTGTTTAAAAATTCAAAGAAAAATAATGTCATTTTTTGAAAATTCATCTTTTTTTGTTTAAATTTCTACTATTTAGTAGAAAATTTATTAATTATGTTTAAAATTTGTCTCTTTTTATAGAAATTTCTACTATTTAGTCAAAAACATATGATTTTGGTTAAAAATTAGTATTTGCACTTTGTAAATTCCAAAATTTTGTAAAGAATTCAACAGTTTGTAGAAAAGTTGTTTATTTTTTATTGAATTTTGTTTGTTTTAAATAATAATGTAATTTTTTAATTTTTGCTTACAAACTGATCATTTATAGTTTCAAAATTCAATGAAAATTTATCTAATTCGTTGAAATTTCGTCTTTTTGGTAGAAACTTGAAATAATTGTTTAAAAATTGAGGAATTTTGTTAAAAACTAAACAATCTAGTAAAACCCTAAAGTTTTTGTAGAAAATTCGTTTACTTTTTACTGAAAATTATTTATTTTTAATAAAAATTAAATCATTCTATTTTATGCTGCAAATCAATTATTTTTAGTATCAAAATTCAACGACATTTAACGTAATTTGTTGAAAATTCGTCTTTTTTTGGTAGAAATTCAAAATAATTGTTTACACATTTTTGAATTTCGTTGAAAATTCAACAATTTGGTAAACAAAAAATAATTTTCTTGTAGAAAATTCCTTCACTTTTTTACTGAAAATTAATTTTTTAAATAAAAATTTAACTATTCTATTTCATGCTACAAATTCATTACTTCTAGTTTAAAAATTCAAAGAAAAATGATGTCATTTGCTGAAAAGTCGTCTTTTTCGGTATAAATTTGAAGTAATTATTTACGAATTTATGAATATTTTTTTTAATTCAACAATTTAGTTGAAAAAAAAATTTCTTGTAGAAAATTCCTTTATTTTTTTTACTGAAAATTATTTGTTTTTGACAAAAATTTAACTATTCTATTTTATGCTACAAATTCATTATGTCTAGTTTAAAAATTTAAAAAAAAAAAAAATAATTTCATTTGTTGAAAATTCATATTTTTTTGTTGAAATTTCTAATATTTACAAATTTATTAATTTTGTTAAAAATTCAACAATTTAGTAAAAAAAAAAACCCCAAATTTTTGTAGAAAATTTCTTTACTTTTCACTGAAAATTAATCTTTTTAACAACAATGTAACTTTTCCATTTTTACTTGCAAATTAATCATTTCTAGTTTCAAAATTTATGTAATTTTATGCAAATTCTTCTTTTTTTATAGAAATTTCAACAAATTGTTAAAAAATTTAAGTAATTTGTTGAAAATTCAACAATTTAGTAAAAAAAACTTCTTTTTTGTAGAAAGTTCGTTTACTTGTTACTGAAACTTTAATTCTTTTTATTAAAAATTTAACTATTATATTTTTTGTTAAGAAAATTATTATTTTTAATTTAAAAATAAAAATAAAATTAATGTAATTTGTTAGAAAATTCGTTCTTTTGGTAGACATTAGATATAATTCTTTACAAATTTATTAATTTTCTTAAGAATTCAACAATTTGTAAAAAAAAAAAGAAACAACTTTCTTGTAGAAAATTCCTTTACTTTTCACTAAAAATTAATTTTTTTGATCAAAATAAAATTGATCATTTCTGGTTTAAAACTCCAACGAAAATTTAGGTACTTCGTTGAAAATTCGTTTATTTTTTACTGAAAATTAATTTTTTTAAATAAAAATTTAACTATTCTATTTTTTGTTAACAAAATGATTATTTCTAGTTTTAAAATAAAAATAAAATTAATGTAATATGTTGAAAATTCGTCTTTTTTGGTAGACATTTAAAATAATTGTTCACAAATTCATGAATTTTCATGAAAGTTCAAAAATTTAGTAAAAAAAAAAAACTTTCCTGTAGAAAATTCCTTTACTTTTCACATAAAATTATTTTTTTAAATCAAAATTTAACTGTTCTGTTGTATGGTACAAATTGATCATTTCTAGTTTAAAACTCCAACGAAAATATATGTAATTTGTTAAAAATTCGTCTTTTTTTTGTAGAAATTTCAAACAAATTATTTACAAATGCATGTACTTGTTGAAAATTCGTTTATTTTTTACTGAAAATTAATTTTTTTAAATAAAATTTTATAATTGTATTTTTTGTTAATAAAATGATTATTTCTAGTTTAAAAATTCAAAGAAAATTAATGTAGTTTGTTGAAAATTCGGCTTTTTTAGTAGAAATCTCAATTATTTCCTTAAAAACTTATGAATTTTGTTAAAAATTAGTATTTTCATGCTGCACATCTAATAATTCGGTCAAAAAATCTAACTTTCTTGTAGAAAATTCGTTTATTTCTTATTGAATTTTATTGCTTCAAATAATTATGCAACTTTTTCATTTTTGCTTATAAACGGATAATTTCTAGTACAAAAATTCAAAGGAAATTTATGCATTTTCTTCCAAATTTTCTTTTTTGATAGAAATTTCTAATATTTGGCACAAAATTTATGAATTTTGTTACAAGTTAGTATTTGCAGTTCGTAAATACAACAATTTGGTAAAATAAATCCAACTTTCTTGTAGAAAATCCGTTTACTTTTACTGAAAATTAGTTTGTTTAAATAATAATTTAACTATTACATTTTTGCTTAAGAATTGACCATTACTAGTTTTAAAATTCAACAAAAAATTATGTAATTTGTTGAAAATTCGCCTTTTTTGTTTGAAATTTCAACTATTTGTTTAAAAATTATGAATTTGGTTAAAAATTCAATAATTCAGTAAAAAAATCCACCTTTCTCGTACAAAACTCATTAACTTTCTATCAAAAAATTTTTTTTTTTAATGGAAATTTAACTAATCTATTTTTTGTTACAAATTCATCATTTCTAGTTTCAAAATTGAACGAAAATGTATGTAATTTGTCGAGAATTCATCATTTTTGTAGAAAATTATTATTCTTAGCTGAAAATTTATCTATGTGGTTGGAAATTGAGCCGTTTTGTTTAAACCTCAAAAATTCAAAAATATTTTTCCATGGAAAATTGTGGTATTAGCAGACAATTGTGAGAAAATAGTGTGATTAGTTTAATTTTTTTTTAATAACAGATAAATAGTGTCATCGCTAAAAAAGTGTGAATATTTTTGTATTGGATTTCAAAATTCTTAATTACCATTGCTGAAAGCAGCATCAGGTCTGAAGGAAGTCACACCATTCTGAAATGTTGAAGGTTTCAGCAACTCTAGACTGATACTGGTACTTTTCTGATGGTCCCTGATTCAAGTCAACTGATCCAACCTTCCAACGGATTGTATTCTTTCAAAATTCTGAAAAAGAATTCTTACAGTTTCATGGAATTCAATAGGTGCAAAAATCTTTTTAAATGTCAACCAACTTAAAGGAGAGTGAAGTTTATTAATTTTTGGGTTTCGATAAAACTTGAAAATTTTTAGATAAGAGTTGTTTGGAGTTGTTCAATTAGGTTGATTATCAAAAAGAGTGTGTACACAGCTGGCGTTCTTTTTATCTTAAAAGTGAGATCAACACACAAAGTAATATTTTCTACTCTGATAAAATCCGAAAAATTTCTTGACAAAAGCTAATTTATCTTTTTATTTTCGTGGAAGTTTCAGTCTAAATTTTGAAAACGCTGCAGGGTAAATTTGGTGTCTAAATTCCGAATATATCGGGATTTCAGGCCTCTAATTAATAGTTAGATTCAGACATATGCTACGATTTCCTAGTCCGTAAAATCTCAACTGATCGTATGAATGATTCGATAAAGAAATTATCAGTTTCAACAGCACTGGGCCTCATTTTGAAACCCTACTCACGACCCTTACTCAAATTTCCACTCCACTCTATAAAAGTTCTCCTTAACTGCTTAACCGCACTCGTTCGAAAAATGTACAGATCGTTTGCCAAACTTGATTTTCGAACATAAACAAAGCCACTTGAACCTTTCTGGTTTTTTTGAGGACAAAAGTGAACACAGACGTATCCATCAGGAAGACGAGAAGAGAAGAGAGGCACGCGATTCGCGCGAGGTAGGAAATGAGTGGAAAATATGCGAATCTAAAAGGGTGGAAATTCGTCACGTTGATGACGTTCACGATTTTGTTCGGGCAGGAACGCGTGGTGGAAGGTGACGGAGCGAAAATTTCCCGAGCGCGTATAGTTGGCAAGTTGTAAAAAAGTGAAGAAAACGGAATTCGGATGTTGAGTTTGCATCGAGTTAGTCGGTAATCAGATTTTGCAAATCGACTGGATCGAGTACAGGTGCGACAGGCGGTGCAGAAATGCAGGCGTGCACCAAATGAAGAAACGACGCGTGCAAAGGGCCACGTAAGGTCCTTTCGAAAGAAGCATCACTGGCTTTATTTAATTAGAGAAGAATTCTAAATTGTTAGGCATACATGCACAGTATTTTTGAGTGGAGTCCAGAGATTTTGCAAATAATCCTGGACGGATGGAAGGCTGTATTTTGATTTGCGAAGCGATCGCGAGAGAGGAGTCGAGAGTGGCTCGGGTCGAGAAAATTGTCACCGGTTTGCCGTGTTTTCGGAGTTTGCGACAAGTCAAGACACGCACGTGTCTCTTGTCCACGCAGACGACTCGGAGGTATAAACTTTTTGAACGCACCAACACCCGATGGACATAAGTGCCTCTTTCTCCTCTTTCTTTCGCGTAAATCGATGGCCACACTTGATTGACTTGATTTCACTAGGACTATTGAGGCAATAGCAGGCGCAGTCCGTGACACGTCCGAGAGGCGAAAAAGTTCCGATAGTTTTCGCGACAGGGTTCTTTGGTATAACACACCTTTTTCCTGAGGTCCGTAAAGTCTGGCGAATTCGAGATTTTCCGCGATTTTCGGCCAAAAAATCGTCAGAGCATCAACCAAAGCAGGATTTAACAATGGTGGCCACCACTAGTAACCGAGCGCTGCTCTCTATGGCTCTCTCGCGGAGGCGGCGCGAACTAGTCGTCTTTCTCGTCGCCTCTTGCCTCCTCTTCCGCGCGGGTTCGAAAAGTTTACATTTTTCCCCAACTATTTCATTAATCCTTTAATGTAATTATAATAAATAATATAAACATTATATAAAGTCATTCTAGAAATCAATTTATTAATTGAAAACTGAAATAAAAATAAAATATAAAAATGCACAATAATTAGTAAATACAAATTATATAAATAAATAATAAATTATATGATTAGATTTTTATTGCCCAAAAGCGTGCGGATTCAGAAAATTTTTCAAAGGTGTTGATTGTGAATTTTTTTCAACGAATGTATGCGAAAGAGAGGGGAGGCTTCCCCAATGATTTAAACGAACTTTTTTAATTGAAAATAATTTTCAATTATAGTGTTTACATTCATAAAAAAAATAGAAAGCACGTGAATATTTGAAAATTTATAATTTTAGTTGAAATTTCAACTTTTTGATTGGAAATTCAACTGATTTGAAGAAAAATCTTCTTATTGGCTTGGAAATTCAACACTTTGGTCAAAAATTCAAATTTTCTCTAGAAAATTCATATTTACGAGTGAACAATTCGACTTTTTTTGTAAAAAATTAGCTTTTCTAAATTTAAAACTGGACTGTTTCGTTGCTGTCTATAACGCGATCTTTATTATACTAAAAATTCAACTATTTGTTTGAAAATTAATTTTTTTAGATTGAAAATTGATCATTTTCGTTGAAAATTCAACTTTTTTTGTAGAAAATTATTTTTTTTTTTGTACTTGAAAACTCAATAATTTGATCAAAAATTAAATTCTATCTTAAAAATTCACATTTACCCAGTGGGCACAAACTCACTTAGGACAGTTTTTAAAACGAGTTCAGATAACCTCTTTTGACTTGTACGTTCAAGAAACGTTTTTAGAACGTTCGAATTACGTTCTTAAATTTTGTGGGAATTAAAAATTCAATTTTGTTTTTGTAAAAATTCATATTTATAGCTTGAAAATTCAACTATTTGGTTGAAACTTCGTCTTTTTGGTAGAACATTAATCTTCTTGGTAGAAAATTCAAATGTTTAAAAAAAATGTGCCTTCTTGGCATGAAAATTTTATTTTGTTGTTGTTGAAAATTCATATTTGGTCATTGAAAATTCGACTTTTTTTTAAAAAATCGGTTTTTTAAATTGAAAATTAAACTATTAAAATTTTACCTTTTTATAAAAAAAAACCGCTTTTCTAAATTCCGTTTTTATCAAAGTGATCTTTTTTGGGCTAAAAACTTTAGTATTTGGTTGAAAATTGGACATTTTTGTCTTTTTGGTAGAAAGTCAATCTACATGATTAAAAATTTATTTATTTTATTGAAAACTTCTCTTTGGGTTAAAAAAAGTTTTTAACTTAAAATGTAATTATTTGTGTGAAAAAATTAACTTTTTTGTTGGTATCTCATATTTTTGGGTTGAAAATTCAACCGTTTTGTATAGAAAATTTGTAATTTGGTCTTAAAAATTGAACAGTTATTGGTAGAAAATTGAACTGTTTTATAGAAGATTCGTTATTATATTAATTTTTTTTAAAGAAAATGTAACCATTCCATGTCTGGTTAAAAAATTATCTTTCCAGTTTAAAAATTTAACTATTCGATTGAAAATGCATGTAATTTGTTTAAAATTCATATTTTTTGGCAGAAAATTTATCTTCTCGATTTTATTTTATTTTTTAATATTACTAAAATGAAAGATTTTTAATCTTCCAATCCTTGCAAATTATTCTAATTTTTCCTAATTTTTATTTCAAATTCTGAAAAATTAAAAAACAAATTTGCTTTAAAATCTTTCATATTTTTCTTTACTAATTTTATAAATCTTTATAAATCTTTTTAAACCTTTTTAAATAATCTCTTGAAATTAATATTAAAAAAAAACAACAACAAATTTTAATTTTTCCTGGGAACCTAGACATATTTTCAGTTTTGTGAAACTTTACAAAATTCTCAAAAAAAAGGGTTTACCCTACCTGTAAAACCTGGAAAAACTATTTTCTCTCTCTCTCTCTCTCTCTCTTGACTAAAAAATATTTTTAGTCGATAATTCTGCTCATGTTAAAAATTCGTATTTTATGGTAGAATTCAACTGCTTTTTATTCAAAATTCAAATCTTTTTTGGTTAAAATATCAACTACTTTATTTTTTTTTCAGCATTCATATTTTTTAGAATGAAAATTAAATTATTTCTTCTTGAGCTGAAATTTAATTTTAACGCTGCAAATTTAACTATTCAAGCTTAAACTTTAAATGTTTTGTTGAGAAATGTTTATAAATGATTTTTTTCTGCAAAATTTTTGTTTGAAAAATATATTTTTAGTTGAAAAATCGAATTTTTTGTACAAATTAATATTCTTGGTTGAAAATTTAATTATTCTAGTTAAAAACTCATAATTTCTTTGAAAATTATTTTTTTTAAGCTGCAAATATAAATATTCAAATTAATTATTCCATAATATTAGTTGAAAATTCATATCTTTTGTTGAAAATCAATTTTCTCAACTGAAAATTTAACTATTCAATTTTTCTGTTGTTAAAAATTCAATTATTTTTTTGAAAATTCTTCTTTTTGGTAAAAAAATCTTTCTGGTTGAAAATTCAACTATTCCATTTAGAGGTTCATTATTTTAGTTAAAAATGCATCATTTAGTTCGAAATTTTGTTTGACAAATAAAGCTGTTAACTAAAAATTTAACTAAAATTTAACCAAATACATGAAGTATTTGGTTAAAAAACCTGTTCTTTTTGTAGAAAATTAATCTTTATGTTTGAAAATTCAACTATTTGATTAAAAATTCGTCTTTAATATATATCTTTAATATAATACGATTGAATTTTGAGTATCAGAAGATAAAAAAAAAATTGGTTTGAATTATTATTCAAATACATGGACTTTAGACACAAATCCAAGAAATGATTAATTATGTTTTCAGTATTATTTAATTATTGAATTAATAATAACAACAGTACCTCGTAATATAAATTGTCGAAGGTTTCTTAATTAAACATTCCAATTAAAGCCCTAAAAAGTGGAGAAAAACATTATTTTTAATCAATTCGCGAAACTTTATACATATTCCGAGTTGATTGTTTAAACAAATGCGAAATATTTGTATACTCCGTACTATGAAAAATTATACCTGGAAAAAGATTGAGATACTTGGAAAAAACCTGGAATTGTTAGATGAAGGATTTTAGAACGATTTCCTCGGGATTCATTACAAGATTTTTAGAGATTTTAAGGAATTTCAATAGATTTATAAATTCTTCAAAATAATTTACGAAATTTCAAAATCCTTTAATGAAATTCATGTGATATCGAATTACCTCGATTTTTGAAATATATCGGGGGATTTTATTGGAATTTTGATGATTTAAAGGGATTTAAAAATTACATTAGAGTTGAATAGATTTCAAAAGATCTTCAAATATTCCTAAATATTTTAATTTAACTGGGTTTGAGAGATTTTAAGAGAGTTTTATAACGATATTTCGAACTTTTTTTTTAAGGGATTTCATTAGATATCAAGGAATTACAAAATATTTTAAGGGTTTACAAAACGTTTATATTAGGATTTCAAATTATTTCAAAAGATTTTGTAGAATTAAGGGATTTTTAGAGAAATTCTTTAAAATCTTTTGAAGTACCGTGATTTGTAATTTTGTCTAGAAATCTTATGAAATATGTAATTTGAAATCCTACTTACGAAAATCCTACCTAAAAAAATCTCGTTATAAATTCTGTAAAAATGTTGTAATTCTTTGAAATACTTTTTAGTTCTTTGAAATCCCTTAAAAATGGATTGAAATCTATAAAATTTGTGATAACATTTCTGAATCTCTTAAAATCCCGTACGATGTAGTAAATTTAAAATCTTTTAAAAAATGTTTAAATTCCTCGAAATCTCTTAAAATCCTTTCTAATATTCGGAAATTTTAGTTTGAAATACCGTTAAATCTTTTGACATCTTTCAAAATCTTTTAAGGGCATGTGATACTTAGAAAATTGTCGATTTTACCAGTTTTAGGTTCCGACGGCTTTTTATCTTTAATAATCAATATTTTGTCTTAAAAATTTGGGAC
>NC_046659.1:150457385-150460452 GCF_010883055.1 Belonocnema kinseyi | reverse complement strand
TTTCAAAAAATTTTTTGATATTGCTAACAACGTATGTACATTTGGAGGTTATGTATGTTACAATTCTTCTGTGCGTTACTTCCAAACTACACAATATTTTTGACCGAAAACTTTGGATTTGCAAATAAACATAGTAAGTAATCTCCAGGAACTAACCCTTTTTGCAGGCAATAAAAAAAGTTTATTTCATAAATAATTTCCAGATTATCGGAAAGCAGAGATGAAAAACAACGTAACCTCAAAATAATACATATGCATAAAATTTTATTTAGCACAATAAATTTTTTTGTTATTATCCCTCAAAAAAGTGTCCGGGGACGTCCGTTATGATATTTTATAGCATCTCCGAATTCAGTTTTTAAAAATTTTCATTTTTGTGGAAAAAAAGCCGGGTTAACTGTAAGTATCACATGCCCTTAAAGTACTTGGCTAAACAAATTTTCTAATCTTTTGCAATCTCTTAAAATCCAATAAAAACGTTTAAAATCCTTTGAAATCTTAGACAATTTTTTTTAAATCGGTTAAAATCTTTGCAAGTCTTTTGTAACCTTCTGAAATTTTTTAAAATAAAGAACAATTTCCCAAAATTTCAAGGCATTTTAAGAGATTTTTAGAAATGTCAACAGAAGTCACGGGATTTAAAACGATATCATGTGATACAGAAGGACTTTCTTTAGTTTTGAAGAATCCTTTAAAATCCGATTAAAATCCAATAATATCCTTAAAAATTAGTGAAAATACTTCAGTTTCACATGAAAGTCTTTAAAATCGCACAATTTTTTGCAGTATTTGGAAATCTGCAGAAATCTGTTAAAATCCTCGAAGAGGGCCAATCCCAGTGGGCACAAAATTTAGCGACGTTTTTACGACAGCGTTATGACATCTTTACGACAACTTTACGACACCCTATGTCCATGTCGTTAAGGTGTCTTTACGATGTCGTAAATAAGTCGTATGATCTGATGATGTCTTTACGATATCGTAAAAACACCGAAACGACATGGACATAGGATGTCGTAAAGTTGTCGTGAAGATGTCGTAACGATGTAGTAAAGACGTCGCCGAATTTTGTGCCCAATGGGATCTTAGACACTTGCCCATGAATAGGATAAATGTATCTTAAAATATGTTTGATTCCCTTACAATTCTTTGAAATCTTTGAAAACCTTTTAGAATCCCTTCAATACATTAAAACATATTACAATTTTTTAAAAGTCATTAAAATTTTTGAAATGTTCTTCATGCTTGTATTCAGTTTGCTTAACTTTCTTTGCAAGTCTTCGATTCACTCTGCCATAACAACCGTATCATCTGCGAACGCTAACCCACGTACCCTCACTTTCTCAAGATCCACACCTTCTTCGTCGAAGAGGGCCATTCTTAGAAACTTGCCCATGAATTGAATTAATATCTCTTCAAATCCGTTTAATTCCTTTAAAAATCTTTAAACTCTTTTAAAAACTTTTAGAATCCCTTTAAGAAATGAAAATGTTTTTAAATTGATTAAAATTTCTCGAAATGTGTTAAAAATTCTTTCTAATACACTGAAAACCTTCAATAGCCCTTCCTTCTATAGCCCTTCCCAGAATCGAAGCCGTGCCGCAGATAGGTATAACAGGAGCTACGCGGGGTGTGTACGGTCTGCGGTTATCACTCAGGCATGCACTCAGGCATGAAAAAAAACGGAGCGGACTATAATCAGTTCCAACCCACCGTTAGCCCCTAAATCGGCGCTATAAAAAAATTTCGCGTATTTGGAAATCATAGACTGAAATTCCGTTAAATCTTATGAAATCTCTTTCAACCCCTACAGAATTCCTAAATTCCAATAAAATCCTCTGTTACACTTCAAAGTCAATGAACATACTTTGGTATCACTGCAAATCCTTTGAAATGCCTTTACTTATTTAAAAGTATTTATAAATCTCTACACATTTCAAAGGACTTAAACGGAATTTTTAAGGATTTCCGAATATTATAAAGGATTTTAGGATATTTCGAGGAATTTAATTGGCTTTCTAAAGATTTTAATAGGTTTGAATATATTGTGAGAGATTTCAAAAGATTCGGAAAGGTTCTCACGGATTTGATAGATTTTAATAAATTTTAAAGGAATTTCAAGGGAATAAGTGCGTCAAAGAATGACCAATTTTTTACTGAATTTAGAATGAGATTCCCGAAGCTTTTTATGGATTTCATGAGAACTCAAGGAATTTAAAAACATGTTAAGGGTTAACGAAATTGTTAGGGTAGTATTTTAAATTACAGTGAAATTCTTCATTAGCCCTCCCTTCTATAGTCCTTCCGAGAATTGACGTCGCGCCGCAGGTAGGTGTAACAGGATCTGCGCGGAGTGCACGGGGTCGGCGGATGTCACTCTGGCGAGCACTGAGGTTTGAACAAACAAAAGCTGAGCGGGCTATAATGAGTTAGTTTCCACCCACCGTCAGCCCCAAAATCGGCACTATAACAGAGTTTCACTGTATTTCAAGGGATTTTAAATTTTTGTAGAATGTAACTAGTGGAATTTTCGAGAGAATCTTCATTTTTCAAGGGATTTTACCAAATTTTAAGGAACTTCGAGGAGTTTAATCAAATTTCAAAAATTTTACTGGATTAAAGATACTAAAGGATTTCGACGGATTTTCAGAAATAAAAAATTAATTTACCGGATTTCAACGAATTTTAACGGATTTTCAGAGATTTCAAAAGATTCCAAAGTATTTTATAAGGTTTCGAAAGTTTTGGCGGAATTTCAAACTAGGAACCTCGAATAATAAAAAGGATTTTAAGAGATTTCAAGGTATTTTAGTAGTTTTGAAAGATTTTAATGGATTTTAATCAACTGTGCCGGACTTCAAGATTTTCGGAAAGATTCTCACAGATTTAAACAATTAAAAATTGTTTTTGAATTTACGAATTTAACCCTTAAACGGCCAAAACGCCACTACCGGTACACTGCTTATCAACGGCCAATAACTAAGACTATTCGACACTAGAAAAAATTGAGACACATATATTTTTATTGCTTAAGATCTCCTCTTTCCGACGGTGCCAATGAAATTCC
>NC_046659.1:150431639-150457285 GCF_010883055.1 Belonocnema kinseyi | reverse complement strand
CTCGATATTTCATTTACAAAAAAAGTTCTTAGGTTCAAAAAAACATTCAGTGAACTGAAAAAGTGAGGTCGGTAATATAGGTATTTAGCTGTGTCACATGCCCTTTTCTCAATCTCTTCCTATCCTGCATCTATCCACGTCTATCTTTTTCTATGTTTTTGTCATTTTAAAGTCACTTCCCTTTTCTTAATCTCTTCCTATCCTTCACCTATCTACGTCATTTTTCTATCTCTTTCTCAATCTAAATTTACATCTATTTTTTCAATCTCCTCTACTCTATCTCATCGCATCCTATATTTATTAATATCTATACTTTTCTATATCTCTTTTAATCTGAATTCAATTCAATCTTTTTCAATCCAATCTTCTCTATCTCATCCTATCTTTCATCTAGCAATGTCAATCTTTTTCTGAGTCTTTTCAATCTACATTCACAACTATCTTTTTCAAACCTCTCTTCTTTATCTCATGCTATCCTTCATCTATCCAAGTAAATATTTTTTCATCTCTTTGTCAATATAATTTCCCGTCAATCTTTTTCAATTCTCTCTTCTTTATTTCATCCTATCCTATGTCAATCTTTGTCTATCTCTCCTTCACTCTACATTCCTCTCTACTTTTTGTAATCCTCTCTTCTCTATCTCGTCCTATCCTTCATCTAGCAATGTCTATCTTTTTCTATCTCTTTACAATCTACATTCAAGACTATCTTTTTCAATCCTCTGTTCTTTATCTCATCCTAACCTTCATGTATGCAAGTCAATATTTTTCTATCTCTTCATAATATTATTATATTATACATATATCAACATTTATATTTTTCCGTCTATTTGTCAAATTAAATTCCCGTCTATCTTGTTCAATCCTCTCTTCTTTATCTCACCCTATCCTTCATCTATCCAAGTAAATATTTCTTCATCTCTTTGTCAATCTAATTTCCCGTCAATATTTTTCAATCCACTCTTCTTAATTTCATCCTATTCTACGTCTATCTTTTTCTCCCTTTAACTCAAACTAAATTCACTTCAATCTCTTTTAATCCCCTTTCCTGAATCTCTTCTCAATCTCTCCCTACCCTGCATCTATCCACGTTAATCTTTGTCTATCTCTCCTTCATTTTACATTCCTTTATACCTTTTGTGATCTCACCTTCTCTATCTCATCCTATCCTTCATCTATCCAAATAAATCTTTCTCTACCTCTAAATTAATCTAAACTCCCATCTACATTTTTTAATCACCTCTTCTTCATCTCTTCCGATTTTACGCCTATCTTTTTGTCAATCTAAATTCACTTGTATGTTCTTCAATCCCATCTTCTCTATCGCATCCTAACTTTCATCTATCCATGTCATCTTTTATCATATCTCTTTTTCAATACCCTATTCTCTATCTCATACTCTCCTTCATTTATCCGATTTAATCTTTTTCTACCTCTTTGTCGATCTAAATTTACTTCTATCTTTTTCAATTCCCTCTTCTCTATCTCATCCTATCCTTCAGTTATTCAATTTAATCTTTTCCTAAGTCTTTGTAAATCTAAATTCCCGTTTATTTTTTTCAATCTCCTCTTCTTTATCTCATCATATCCTACATCTATCTTTTTGTATCTTATTTGCAATCTAAATTCACTTATATTTTTTCAATCCCCTCTTCTCTATCTCATCCTATCCTTCATTTATTCAATTCAATCTTTTTCGACCTCTTTGTCAATCTAAATTCTTGTTTATCTTTTTCAATCTCCTCTTTATCCCATCATATCCTACGTCTATCATTTTCTATCTCTTTGTCAATATGAATACACTTTTATTTTTTTTAAATCTCCTTTTGTCTATTTTAACCTATCCTCCAGTATCTTCTTGTTTAAGATTTACTTAATGTTTGAAACTTTAAATACTTAAACGACCAATAAGAATTGGCTTATAAAAAGAACATGTCAGGTGATCCCTAATTTTATTGACAAATAAAAGGCTCGATCTCGGAAGTAACGATGAAGATGTGAAACTATAAAAAATAATGGAAACCAAATATAGATTTCCATGCTTTTCAGCCTTTTGTCTCAATAATTAAAAGTCGTGTAGTCTTAAATAATAAAGTGGCCTGGCGGTACTTTCATAGAAAATTTGACTTACGAATGAAACTTAGAGAATAAATATTGAGTGGCAAACAATTCTGTGACGTAATTTACAAAAGTAATTTACACCTTAGGAAAATTCCATAAACATGATTCACTATAGTCAGGGAATTCTGAATTCTAATATAATCTATGAATTATTGCGACAAATATATTTGTAACGTGATGCTGAGATAAAATTTGTTTTACAATGCCTGCAAATTAAATTCTTAATACTGTGTATTTTGAATTTTTTATTTTTGAATTTTAACTAAAACCATTTATCTTGCGATCAAGCAGTTCAACTTTCTACCAAAATAGTTAAATTTTTGGTAAAAGACTAAAAAGGATAAATTTGTAATCCAAAACAGAATAGTAACACACCAAAAAATAATTTTTCTCAAAATATTTTAGTTTTCAACCAAATAGTTGAATTTTCAACTAAAATAAAGAATTTTGAAAAAAATATATTAATTTAATACCAAGTAGTTGATAATTTTTTTTATCAAAAATAGAAATATTTACACTTTTAATTTAAAAAATTGAATTTTCGTCAAAGTTGCAACCAAATATTACAATTTTTAATCAGGAAAGATAAAAATTTAGGAATTTAAGTGACATTAAAATCAAATTTAAAATCCTATTTAACGTCCAATAATTAAGTTATGTGCAGAATTCCTGAAAATAAAACTAAGAATACAACGAACAAATTTGGAAAAACACCATCAAATGTTCCTATTGCAATTTGAAAAAAGATGAAAATTTTCTAGAAAAGAAATAAATTCTATTTTGCACAAAAATAAAAAAAAAATAAATAAAAATGAGAAAAAAGCCAGCCAATTGGTTGGTTGTCTTCTCATTTTTTGCGATTAATTCTGTACTAAAAAAGAAAAATTTCCAATTAAAAAAGATACATTTTTGTTCAAAAATAGAATAGAAACATTCTTAATTTAACAACATTATTTTTTTTTTTAACAAAAACAGGAAAGAATTTTTAACGAAATATTTAAATTTTCAATTAAGGAGCGGAATTTTCAACTAAAATGAATAATTTTGCATAAAATATATGAATTTAATACCAAGTAGATCAATATTTTAATTATTAAACAAAATTTATTTCTAATTTGAAAAATTGAATAAAATTGTCAATAAAAAAAATTTCAACCAAATGGTTTAACTTTCTACCAAAATAATTAAATTTTCAATAAAAAAAATGATGAATATTTAACAAAATAATTCAATTTTTAACTGAGAAATAGGAATTGTCAACCAAGAAGATTAATTTCGTATTAGAAAAGGCAAATTTTTTACTAAAAAGTATACATTTTCAATAAAAAAAAAGAATAGTTACATTTTTAATATAAAAACATAATTTTTCACCCAAAATAACTAAATTAAAAAAATATATAAAAATGTTAAAACCAAGTAGTTCGATTTAAATTTTCAACTAAAGAGTTGAATTTTCAATTAAATTGAAAATTTTTGAACAAAATGTATGAATTTAATACGAAGGAGTTGATTATTCAACGAAAAAAGATACATTTTCAATAAAAAATAAAACATTTACACTTTCAACTTAAACACTGCATTTTTGACAATGTTGCAAACAAAAAGATTCGTTTTGAACCCAAAAATATAAATTTCCATTAAAAAAAATTATTTTCTATAGAATATTTACATTTTTAGTTTTAAAAACTAAATTTTTGACAAATTTGCAATCCATAAGATTAATTTTGAACCCAAAGATATCAATTTTTAACATATAAATTTATTTGCAACCAAAAAGCTTAATTTTCTACTATATTAATTAAATTTCGTTATAAAAAACGATTAGTTTCTAACCAAATTGTTGAATTCTCAAAAAAACAATAACATTTTTAATCAGAGAAAATGTTGAACAAAATATATTAATTTAATACAAAAAAGATAAATTACCAACTAAAAAGGATAAATTTTCAATCAAAAATAAAATACTTACATTTTTAATTTAAAGAACTAATTTTTGACAAAGTTGCAACCAGAAAGATTAATTTTCAATCCAAAAATATAAATTGAAAAAAAAGTTCTATCAAATAGTTTAATTTTTTAACAAAACAGTTACATTTTCAATGAAAAAAACTATCACTATTCAACAAAAAAATTCAATTTTTAATCGAGAAATATGAATTGTGAACCAAAAAGATTAATTTTGTACTGAAAAACACGAATTTTTAACTAAAAAGTACAAATTTTTAATCAAAAAGAGAATAGTTACATTTTCAATTTTAAAACTAAATTTATAAAAAAAGTTACAACCAAAAAGATTAGTTTAAAACCCAGAAATGTAAATTTCCAATTAAAAAAAAATTATTTTCAACAAAATAGTTAAATTTTGTACCAAAATGGATAAATTTGTAATAGAAAACTATGACTTTTAACATAATTGTTTAATATTTAACCAAATAATTCAATTTTCAACCAAATAATAAACTTTTTAACCAAGAAAGATGAATTGCCAATCAAGAAAATTAATTCCGAATAAAAAAAGACAAATTTACAACTACAAAAGATAAATTTTTAATAAAAAATAGAATACTTACATTTTTAAATAAAAAAACTGAATTTTGGATAAAGTTGCAAGCAAAGCGATTAATTTTCAACCCAAAAATATCAATTTTTAACAAAAAATTAAATTTACAACCAAATGGTCTAATTTCCTACCAAATTATTATATTTTGTTATAAAAAACGATGAGTTTTTAACAAAAAAAAAAAAAGAATATTCAACAAAATATTTAAATTTTCAACCAAAGAGATGAATTTTCAACAAAATATATTAAATTAATAACAAATAGTTGAATTACCAACTAAAAAAGATACATTTGTCATAAAAAATAGCGTACTAAAATTTTTAATTTCAAAAACTGAATTTTTGACAAAGTTGTAACCAAAAAGATTAATTTTCAATTAAAAAATAGAAATCACAAAAAATTTTAATTTTCAAATTGTTTAATTTTCCAACAAAATAGTTTAATTTTGAGTTTAAAAACAATGACTTTTTAACAAAATAATTCCATTTTTAACCGAGAAACATTTTTAACTAAAAAGTATACATTTTTAATAAAAAATAGAATAGTTACATTTTAAATTTAAGAACTTAATTTTTTACACAAAAAACATATTTTTAATAAAATATTAAAATTTTTAACCAGTGATGAATTTACAAATAAAATAAGGAATTTTGAACCAAATATATGAGTTTAACACCTAGTAGTTCGATTTAAATTTTCAACTATAATGAAAAATTTTGAACAAAATGTATAAATTTAATACGAAGGAGTTGATTTTTTGACGAAAAAAGATACATTTTTAATAAAAAATAGAATATTTACATTTTTAATTTAAACACTAAATTTTTGACGAAGTTGCAACCAAAAATATTCGTTTTGATCCCAAAAATATAAATTTCTAATCAAAAAAATTATTTTCTACCAAAATGTTTGGATTTTTAATAAAAGACTGTGACTTTTAACATAATTGTTGAATGTTCAACAAAATAATGCAATTTTCAGCCAAATAATACCATTTTTAACCAAGAAAGAGGAATTATTAATCAAAATATTAATTCCGAACTAAAAAAGACAAATTTTTAACTACAAAAGATAAATTTTTCCTACAAAATAGACTACTTACATGTTTAGTTTAAAAAACTGAATTTTTGACAAAGTTGCAATCAAATATATTAATTTTCAACCCAAAATATCAATTTTCAACAACGAAATTAATTTACAACCAAATAGTTTAATTTTATACCAAATTAATTGAATTTTGTTATAAAAAACGATGAGTTTTGAACAAAATTGTTGAAATCCCAACCAAATAATAAAATGTTTAACCAAGAAATATTTATTTTCAAGTAAGAAGATTAATTCAGTACTAAAAGATAAATTTTCCACTAAAAAAGATGCAAATTTTAATAAAAAATAGAATAGTTACATTTTTAATTTAAAAACCAGAATTTTTGAACAAGTTGCAAGCAACAAGATTAATTTTCAACTGTAAAATATATATTTTCAACAACAAAACTATTTTACAACCAAATATTTTAATTTTTTACCAAATTAATTAAATTTTGTTATAAAAAACGATGAGTTTGTAACAATAAAAAAAGAATGTTCGAAAAACTATTTAAATTTTCAACCAGAGATGAATTTTCAACTAAAATGAAGAATTTTGAATAAAATATATAAATTTTATACGAAGAAGTTAAATTACCAACTAAAAAAGATAAATTTTTAATAAATAATAGAATGCTTACATTTGTTATTCTAAAAACTCAATTTTAGACAAAGTTGCAAACAAACAGATTAATTTTCAATCCAAGAATATAAATTTAAAAGAATTTCAAACGAATTGTTTGATTTTCTAACAAAATAGTTCAGTTTTTAATAAAAAAAGATGACTATTCAACAAAATAATTCAATTTTCAGCCAAATAATAAAATTTTTAAGCCAGAAAGAGAATTGTCAATCAAGAAGATTAATTCTGAACTAATAAAGACAAATTTTCAACTAGAGAAGATAAATTTTCAATAAAACATAGAATACTTACATTTCTAGTTTAAAAAACTGAATTTTTGACAAAGTTGCAATCAAATGTATTAATTTTTAACCCAAAATATCAATTTTCAACAACAAAATTAATTTACAACCAAATAGTTTAATTTTATATAAAATTAATTGAATTTTGTTATAAAAAACGATGAGATTTGAACAAAATTGTTGAACTCTCAACCAAATAATAAAATGTTTAACCAAGACATATGAATTTTCAAGCAAGAAGATTAATTCAGTACTAAAACATAAATTTTCAACTAAAAAAGATACAAATTTTAATAAAAAATAGAATACTTACATTTTTAATTTAAAAACTGAATTTTTGACAAAGTTGCAAGCAAAACGATTAATTTTAAACCCGAAAACATCAATTTTTAACAAAAAAATTAATTGACTTTCTAACAAAATCGTTACATTTTTAATAAAAAAAAAGATTACTACTTAACAAAATAATTCAATTTTAACCGAGAAATATGAATTGTTAACAAAGAAGATTAATTTTCTACTAAAAAAGACAAGTTGTCAACTAAAAAGTATAAATTTTCAAAATAAAAAATAGGATAAATACATTTTTAATTTAAAAATGTATTTTTGTACAAAAAAAAATAAAATAAATTTTCAACATATTAAAATTTTCAACCATAGATGAATTTTTATTTAAAATGTAGAATTTTGAACAAAAATAAAATACTTATATTTTTAATTAAAAAAACGATGACTTTTTATCATAATTGATAAATTTTCAACCAACTAATACAATTTTTAATTAAGAAAAATGAATTCTCAACCAAAAATATTATAATATACTTTTCAACTAAAAAAAAATTAACTGTCAACCAAAAATAGTTGGATTTTTTATTCGGTTCATATTAATTCAATTCGCCTTCAAGTGAAAAAAACGAGAAAAGGGGAAAAAGAGAATAATGACTAAAGCCTGCCAGAAATAAATCGAAATAATTTAAAAATATTAATTTAAAACCTGTAAATTATGGTTAAAAAAATTAATTTTTTTACCCTATTTATTATGAGCGATCAATGGAGGATTTTGAGTTAGTGAAACTTGAAAATAAGTTTAACACGTTCAATCATAATTTCAAAGAAATTTATAAATAATTTCAAAAACAATTTACATTTTTATTTCTAACAGTACCTTTTCTTTATCAAAAAGTATGAAAATAGTTGACTATATAGTTGCCGGCGTTTCCTGTGATTTTGCGTCTGAAGCTGCAATTGCGGGCGTTTCTAGCTTCGAATCTTGACTCGTTTTTTGGACTTCTTCGATTACTGCCGGTTTGACTCCTGTGACCGCGGTAGGTTCTTTAGGAGCTTGCCAACTCGGAATAATCTTCCCGTGGATACGCCATTTTCCATATTCATTAGATAAATGCCTTTCAAATACTATATATTCCAAAACATCTTTCGCCACGAACTCACTTCCATGCATCAAACGTCCAAATCGATCGTAAATCGCTAACGTCTAAAACAAAAGCAATTCACCTAATTCATAACAATTCTTATCAGACTGGTCGCCATACATTCTTAAAGTTCACTGACTTTTTTTTACCAAAAGAGATCAATTATAAAAACAAAAAGATTAATTTTCTATTTAAAAAAAAAAACGAATTTTCCAACAAATATTTGCATTTTAAGTAAAAAAATCACTTTTTCCGACAGAAAATTCCTCTGTTGGCTTGAAAGTTCAACAATTTAACCCTCGAAGTGCATACATTGTAAAAATCACGGCAAAGTGCAGCCTGGGTGTTTTACACCCCAGCGTATTTAATCATGTATTGTTTAACCCCTATTGAATATTTTGTCACAATACAATTATCGGATATAGTTTAAGGTATCTTTTATAAGATAGAGTGGTTTTTATATCCATTTATTTATTTCAAGTTTGTTAAAAAAATTATTTTAAAAAAAGTGAAAAAATGGGTTTTTGCACTTAAAAATACATAACTCACGCAATTTTAATTATTTTAACCTCAAAATTTATGACTTTACTTTTGAAATAGTGTAATTTCATAAAAAAATATTGCAACATGGGTGCTTTCAAACAAGATATTTATTTGCACAGTTGAAAAGTCAATTTTATGATAAAATAATGAATTACAGATGCTTGGGGTGTCAGACACCCACAATGCACTTTAAGGGTTAAATGAACTGTTTTTTTTATAATTGAAAATCTTTATTTGTTGCAAATTCGATTTCGTGTTTGCTAAAATTTAATTATTTTACTGAAAATTTATCTTTTCCATTTTTGGTTGAAAATTGATTTTTGTTTGAGTTAAAACAGCAGCTCTTTAGTTTAAAAAATATTTTTTTTTTCGGTGTAAAACTTCCTTTTTCCCAAGAAATGTGACTGTATGGTTAAAAAATAACTTTTTAATTTTTTTTTAACAGAAAATTCGCCTTTTGGCTTGAAACTTCAAGAATGTAATGAACTTTTTATCTTTCCAAACGGAAAAATATTTATTTGTTGAAAAATGCGTTTTCCTTTAGTTCACTGGAACATTAGGTTTTCTATTTTTAGTTGAAACTTCGTCTTTATTGATAGAATTCCAAAATAACTTTTTTTTACAGAATATTCGTCTTTTACCTTAAGAATTCAACTAATTTAAATCAACTGCTTTTTTCCTCACTGAAAAATCTTTATATTTTAAAAATTCGTCTTCTTTTAGTTAAAAATTAATTTGTTTTTACTGAAAATTAATTTTCTTTTTAACTGAAAATGAAGCTGTTTTGTTTAAAAATAAACATTTAACTTTTTTACAGAATATTCGTCTGTTTTCTTGAAAGTTTAACTATATAAATTAACTTTTAATTTTAGTTTAGATTTAATTTAAAAAATTTTATTGAATACATTAAAAAACGGAAAAATTAATCTACTTAAACTGAAAAATGATAATGATATTAATGTTCTTCTGAATTATTAAAATTTAATTATTAAATAAAAAAATTCTATTGAATTCAGTAACATTGAAGTAACTTACAGGAATTTAAAGGACATAAGAAGAATTCGATTAAATTCATAAAAATTAAAGGAGAATTTTAACAAACCAACCAAAAATAGAAAACTTAAATTTTCAGTAACAGAAATTAATTTTCAATCAAAAGAAAACAAAAATGCAAAATTTTAAGCAAAAAATAACTTTTTTCAACAGAAAATTCCTCTGTTGGCTTGAAAGTTCAACAATTTAAATTAACTGTTTTTTTCTTTTCTAAATAAAAAACTTTATTTGTTGAAAATTCGTTTTCCTCTTTGCTAAAATTTAATTATTTTACTGAAAATTTATCCCTTCCATTTTTGGTTGAAAATTGATTTTTGTTTGAGTTAAAACAGCAGCTCTTTAGCTTAAAAAATATTTTTTTTTCGGTGTAAAATTTCCTTTTTTCCAAGAAATGTGACTGTATGGTTAAAAAATAACTTTTTAATTTTTTTTTAACAGAAAATTCGCCTTTTGGCTTGAAACTTCAAGAATGTAATGAACTTTTTATCTTTCCAAACGGAAAAATATTTATTTGTTGAAAAATTCGTTTTCCTTTAGTTCACTGGAACATTAGGTTTTCTATTTTTAGTTGAAACTTCGTCTTTATTGCTAGAAAACTAATCTGCTTGGTTTAAAATTTCCTCTTTTTCTTAGAAATAAAATTGTATGGTTTCAAAAAAACTCTTTTTTACAGAATATTCACCTTTTGCCTTAAGAATTCAACTAATTTAAATCAACTGCTTTTTTCCTCACTGAAAAATCTTTATATGTTGAAAATTCGTCGTCTTTTAGTTGAAAAATTAAAATTTTTTTACTTAAAATTCAACTTTTCCATATTTGGTTGAAACTTTGTTTTATTTTGGTTTAAAATTTCCTCTTTTTTGTATAAAAAGAAACTGTTAGGTTTAAAAATAACCTTTTCACTTTTTTTTTACAGAATATTCGCCTTTAGGCTTGAAAGTTCAACTATTTAAATTAACTGTTTTTCTTTCCTCACTGAAAAATCTTTATTTGCTAAACATTTGTTTCCTTTTAGTTTAAAGTAAATTTTTTAAATACAAATTTAAGAGTAGATAATCCAATCGAAAAGATTTTAGTTTTAAATTCAAACACACTTGAATTTAGCATTTAAATTTGAAGATTCAAAGTATGAAGAAAAAAAAGTAAATACTGAAAATTTCTATTTATTTATAATTATTGTCATATTTAAAAATCGAAATTCTAATATTGTAATATTTTTAATCAAGAATCTTTTATAGATAAAATAATACAACGTTAAAATTAAATTAAGAAATGTTTAATCTATTATGAGCAGGGGTGCCATAGTGTAATTTAATGGAGAAAGAGAAAAAGTAACCTACTTAAACTGAAAAATAATAAGGATATTAATATTCTTTTGTATTATAAAAATTTAATTAATAAATTTATTTATTAAATAAAAAAAGCCATTAAATGCAGTAACATTGAAGTGATTTACAGGAATTTAAGGGACATAAGAAGAATTCGACGAAATTCATAAAAATTAAAGGGGAATTAAAAAAAACTCAAGAAAATTGAAAACAATTGAAAAAAATAATAATTCAGAAAGTTTAAAATCAGTAGAAAATTTTAAGGGAATTAAAAAGAATTTCTCGAAATATCTAAGCATTCAGGTTGAATTTAAAACACTAAGATAAATTAATTAAATAATAAATAAAAATCTATTGAATTAAGTAGACTTGAGTGAATTTAGAATTCAAGTAAATTAAAAAATTTTTCTGAGTTCCGAATAAATTAAAATTAAATACACAAAATATTTGAAAATCTCTTTCTATAAAATCTGGTGATAACTTGAGGACTTTTTGAACCCTATAAAATGACTGCAGCCCTCGGAAATCTGATAAAATTCCTTAGAATCTTTTTAAATATTTAAAACCCTCACATATAGGTTCTGTAAAATCGTTCCATATCTTCCGAAAATTTAGAAAATTCTTGACAACTGTGTAAAACCTTTTTCAAATCCTTTGAAATCATTAAAATTCTTGGGAAACCCATCGAAATTTTTCTAATGTCTTGAAAATGCCTTGGGATATTTTAGAATATCCAAAAATATTTAAAATCTTTTAAGTCCTTTTAAACTTTTCAAAGCTCTGGAAAATCACCGAGTATTTGTACAAACATGATCCTAAATTTTTTAAATTCTGTAAATACTATGGTAATATCTTTAAATATTAAAATAAAAATTAAATCCTACAAAATACCTCAATTATTGTTAATAAATTCTTTGAAACAAATTAAAATATTATAAAAACCCATAAAATTACACGAAACCTAATATTTTCGAAAATCCCGGAAAATGTATTAGACAATTTTCGACATTGTTTAAAATTTTAGGGAAAATTTACCCTAAAATCTTTACAATTATTTGAAATCGATACAAATGATTGAAATCTATTAACAATACCCTAAGCTATTTTAAATCCTTTTAAAGTGTTTGAAAACCAAAAAATCAAATTTCATACGTATCAATATCAATATTTAAAAATTCCTTTAAAGCCTTAAAAATTCCTCCAAATTTTTAAAATACCCCAAAATCTTTTAAATTCTGTAAATTCCCTTAAAAATCTTTTGAAATACCTACGAATATTTTAAAATCTTTGAATTCCAACGAAATCCGTTAATTCTTGTGAATAAATTCTTTGATATCTATTAAAATATGATAATATTTTTTGTACAATCTCTTGAAACATTTTTAAATATCATGAAACTTTATAGGTCCTTTAAAATCGTTACACATCTTCCGAAAATCCGAATCTTATAAAATACGTTACAATATTTCAAATCCTTTCAAATCCTTTCAAATCTTTTGAAAACCCTTGAAATTTTTCAAAACCTTAAAAATTCCTTTAATTCAAAAAAAAAAACCGTAAAATCTTTAAAATTCTATACAATCCCTTAAAATCATTAAAATCTATTAAAAATTTGTTAGAATTTTTTTAAATGTCCTAAAATATTTGAAATTCTTTGAAAGCTTTTGATATCCTTTGAAACTTTTTGAAGCTCTATAATATTACTTGGAATATTTACAATTACCCTAAAATATTTAATTAAAATTCATTGAAATCAGTTCAAATTATAGAAATATATTTAAAAATACGCCAAAATATATCAAATTTTTAAAGTTCTCGAAAATTCTTTCAAAATTTTCAAGAATGCTGTAAAATCTTTTTTTTTTAATTCCGAAGAATCGTTAAAATCCTTTGAAATCCCTTGAAACTTTTTAAAGCTCTTGAAAATTTCTTGGATGTTTTTAAAATGCCTTAAAATCTTATGAATCCTTTAAATATCATAAAATTATTGAAATACAATAACAATTCTTTAGAATCTTTTTAAATACCTGAAAAATTCTTTGTAATTTGTAAAAATATCATATAATTTCTAAAATCCTTTGGAATGCCTTTAAATCATTGAAATCGATTACTGTAAAATACTGTAAAATATGTTTAAAACTTTGAAACTTTTTAAAGCTCTTAAAAATTATTTGTATTTTGTTTTAAAATACCCTAAAATCTTTCAAATCCTTTGAAATCCCTTGAAAATTCGTTGAAACTTAAAAAATACCCTCCAATCTTTTAAAATTTTAAAAATACCTACAAATTACTGAAATGTATAAAAAAATCTTTGGAATCTTTTCAAACGCCTTTAAATATTTTAAATCCTTTGCAACATTTCGAAATATCATGAAAATTCTTTGCATTTTGTAAAAATACCTTAAAACCTTAAGAATTGTTTGAAATATTTTTAAATTATTTAAATAATTTAAAAGTTCCTTAGAAACTTTTAAAATATTTAAAAATATTTCAAAAAAACATTTACACTGTTTAAAAATACCCTAAAATATTAAAAAATCCTTTGGAATTACTTTAAATTTTGAAATATATTAAAAATACCTTAAAATATTACAAATCGTCTGAAATATTTTGAAATCCCTTGGATTTTTTTAAATCTGTAGAAAATTCCTGGGCATCTTATATAATACCATAAAAATTTTTAAAGAACTTTGAATTAAAAAAATTATGTTTCAACCAGATAGATGAATTTCCAAATAAAACTATGAAATATTTAATTGGAATAAGTTAAATTTTCAGTTAAAGAAATTGCTTTCCACAAAAAGACTAACTTTCTAAACAATTCTTTCATTTTCAAACAAAGTGATTAATTATCTACTAAAATAAATAATCTTTAACTGGAATATTTGAATTTTAAACCAGAAAGATAATTTTTCGACTAAAATGATGAATTTTTAACTTAAATAGTAGAATTTTTCACCAAGCATATAAATTTTCGAAAAACTACTTAAATTTTTTAATAAAAAATGTCAATTTTCAACCAAATAGTTGGATTTCGATCCCACAAAGAGTGGTTAAAAGTGAGAATAGAGTGGCTAAAATTTCCTGTAAAAAATCTAATTCTTTAAAAACAAAAAAAAATGGTTTTTCAGCAAAACAGTAATATTTTCAACCAGAGATGAATTTTCAATTACAACTATGACTCTTCAAACAAGTATTTAAATTTTTAACTAAAGAAGGCTGAATTCGCAAACTTTTTCTATGGTGAATATAATTAAAAAATTAAAATTCTAAAGCTAAACATTTTTCATTTAAAGTAATAAAAAATAAACTGCAAATTAAACCATTTTAACCCACCTTATCATTTTCAAGGCTCTAAATTAAAAAAATCACTCAATTAACTTTAAAATTTACACGATTATATTATTTTAAGGAATTTCAAGTTAGAAACATTAAAAATTAAAATTGTTAACTGATTTCTTCCTAAATTAAAAGTTAAATTATTTTCATTTAAAATGGTTTAAACATCCTTGAAAAGCATCAAAATTTGATTTCAAAATCTTGGAAATTCTAGAAACTGTTTCAAATTTATCAAATTTATAATTATTTAAAAAATTTAGTTACAATTTCCAAATATCTTTTAAAGAGAACTGAATTTTTCCTAGAATTTTTAGAAAAACCAGAAAAAGATTCAAAATTAATTTAAAACTTGAAATGATTTCAAATAATTTAAAGGAATTTTAAAAGAATTATTTTATTTAGATTTCCAGGAAAATTGTAAATGATTTTTAATTTTGAAAAATTATTTTAAGAAAATATTTAGAAATATTGAAAAATTTATTTATCACATTTTTCCTGCAATTTTTAGAAAATCCTGAAAACTTTAAAAATCCCCTTAAAGTCCGCCAGATTCCTTTTTAACAATTTAACTAATCTTTTTTTAAACCTTTTTAAATAATCTCTTAAAATATAATTTCAAAATAAAAAATTATTTTCAATTTTTCTGAGAATCTGAAAAGAATGTTTTCATTCTTTTAGAGCAATTATTAAATAGCTTCTAAATGTTTTGTTCAAAATATGCCAAAATAATTCGTTTAAATTATTTAAAATCATTTCAAGTTTTAAATTATTTTTAATGTTTTTAAAAATTCTAAACATCTCTTAAAATTATTAAAATTGTTTTTTCAGAAATAATAAATGTTCAATTGTTATTTATAGATCAAAATTCAACAATTTCATTTACAAATTAAATATTTTTTAAATACGAAATTTCAACGAATCCAGAATTTCTATGTCAAATAATTCAGTTTCAAATGGTTTACTTTTAAATATTTGGTATCAATTTAATCGTCTTAAACAAGCAGTCAAATATTGGTAAATGTTAAATAAGTATTCTTTTTATTAATTGAAAAATTTCAAATTGAATGGGTGAAAAATTGAATATCGCAGACTGAAACAATATTTTAAATTTAATAAAAGCCTTCAATTACGAATATATTATTATGAATTTATTTTTAAACTGAAAATCGTTTATAAAGTTTAAATCAGTTTAAATCACTTTTTCATACTTAGAGTACAGATGCATTTACAAAAAAAATTTTATTTATATATGCAGTTGATAAAATAAAAATATTTTTTATAAAAAATGGTAACCTTCAAACGCTTTTAATTTTTAATTAATTAACTCTTCAAGGCAGAATTTAAAAATCCTTTAAATAAAAAATGTACGTTTAAAAATAGAAAAATGGAAAATTTTATAAGTAAAAGATTTAATTTAAAATATAACAATAAATTTTTGTTTAAACTGTTGAAATATAATTTGGACAGATTTTTATTCTAAAAATTCATTTCACGGTGTAAATGATTTTTCTTGTAATGAAAAATAATAAACATTCAATAATAAATTATTATTTGCTCTATAGCAAACTGAGAGAAACTGAAAACTTTTTAGTTTAGTGCAAGAAATAAATTCTCGATTTCTTAATTAAATTCCCGGAAATTTCCGGGTCAAGTCGCCATCCTGAAAATGCAATAGAATAATTCAAATCCTTTGAAAACTTTTTAAAAAACTCTAAACTTTTTAAAGCTATTAAGAATTTCTTGGAATTTTTAAACCATTGAAAAAAAATCATAATTTCAAGAGTTTCAAAGGAATTATCGAAATTTTGCATTTTTTTTTTTACAAAATCCCTGATTTTCAGGTATGTATTTACATAATTTTTTGAAAATATTATTTCCAACGCACCTGTTTAGTATGGAATCGAACCGTGAGCTGACCGTATGGATTATCTTTACTACTGATACTTGTATTTCGAGCACGAACAATTCGGGCTGGTTCCAGAGATTCAATAAACGTCCACCGAATTTGTTTATTGCTAATATTGTGCTTCATTTCCTGGAATTTTTATCGAGAATTAAAAAAAAAAAAAGAACTATTATCACACTTCAGTAATTTGGATAATAAATAAATAAATAAATAATAATAAATAATACGATGCACTTACAGAATAAACTTTTTCTGTGACGTAATCTCTGAGATTCTCAAAATCTTTCCTGTGAATAAAATCAAAATCCGAATTAAATAGTGACTAATCATTGTTGAAAGAGTTTCTTAAGGACCATACTTAAATGACGTGATAGCTCAAGTAATTGTACAACAATTTTTAAAAACATCAGGAAATTTTATTAGTCAAGCAGAATAAATTTGACATTTTTTCATTTTAATTTTCAAAGGAAGATAAAAAATAATTCGTAATTTATTTGCCCTGTATTCATATTTATCTTGATTTTTCATGCAGTTTCTGCCTTTTGAAGATTATCTTTTAAGTCATCAATTTTATTACTTGTTAAAAATTCAAAAATTTTGTTAAAAAGTCAAGACATATTTTTTTGGATGAAAAATCAACTATTTTTATTTTGAAAACTTGTCTTTTTAATTAAAAAACTTTATCTATTTTTAGTAGAAACTGCAGTAATTGTTTAAAAATAATTTTTTAAACTAAAAATGTAATTTTTTGTTGAAATTTCAGTTTCGTGGATTAAAAATTCAACTGTTTTCTTGAAAATGTATCTCTTTGTTTAAAAGTTTCGACAATTTTGTAAAAATTCTATTATTAGAAACAAAATTAAAGCGTTTTTTTGGAAAATTTCTTGTTTTTTGTTTTTTTACTGGAAATGTATTCTCTTAAATGCAAATTTATCTAATACATTTAGTTAAAAATTCATTTCATTTGTTGCAAATTCTTTTTTTTCAGTAAAAAATTAATAATTTTGGCTCAAAATTCAACTATTTGATTACAAATTTATGTACTTTGTTATTAATTAATTTTTTTAACTTAAAATTAAACTATTTCGGTCAAAATTCTTTTTGTTTTAAAAACTCAACAATTTTTTATAATATTCTATTGCTAGATGCAAAATTAAACTTCTTTGGTTGAAAATTTGTTTTACTTATAATGGAAAATTAATTTTCTTACATGCAAATTCGATTATTTCATTTTTTGAATTAAACTGATATTTTAAGATAAAAAACTGAACTGTTTATTTACAAGAAATAAAAAATTTAAACAAATATAAACTAAAAATTAATCAAATAAAATTTGCTCTAATATCACATCCATTTTTTAAATTATTTAGTTTAAAATTCAACAATTTTGTTACAAAGTCAACTTAAATATTTTTGAGTTCAAAATTCAAATATTTTTTTGTTGAAAAATTTTCTTTTTAATTTCAAAATTCATCTATTTTACAGGAAATTGCACTTTTCTCGGATTAAAATGCAAACGCTTGATTGAAAATTCGACAATTATGTTTAAAAGTAATCCTTTTTGGTTGAAAATTCAGCTGTTCTGTTGAAAATTAAACTATTTCGTAGATAATTTACATTTTAATTTAAAAATTCATCTTTTTTGATAAAATTTGCATCTCTTTTTGGATAAAAAAGGAACTATTTGGTTGAAAATTGAACAATTTTGTTAAAAGTCATCCTTTTTGGTCGAAAATTCAACAATTTGATTGAAATTTCTTTTCTATTATTTATAGACCAACAAATTTTTTTGTTTAAAAATTCAATTCTTTGATGAACATTCATTTTATTTGTTACAAAATTCAAAATTTTTGTAGAACATTCAACTAGCTGGTAGAAATAGGATGTATTTCTTTTGGAAATTCATCTTTTTGGTGAAAAATAAACTTTTTTAGTATACAATGCAACTGTTTGCAAATTAATTTGATTTAGTTGAAAATTTGAGTCTATTATTGAAAATTGTGTGTTTTTTTAAAATAAAATCCAACTGTTTTTTATCTTGAATTAAAATATTTTTTTACAATATTAACTATTACATTATTCGTGGAAAATTCATTTTTTTTAGGTTAAAAATTCAACAAATAGGTTAAAACTTTATGTATTTTGTTGTAAATTAATCTTTATAATTGAAAATTTAAGTATCTGGTTACAATTTTATGTATTTTGTAAAAAATTAATTTTTTTTACTGACAATTTAACTATTTTGTTAAAAATTCGTCTTTTTTGGTAGAAAATTCAACTATTTGGTTCAAAATTTGTGTATTTTGTTAAAAATTCAACTAATTGGTTGAAAATTTACATAATTTATTGTAAACGAATTTTCTTGCGTGAAAATTCAACTGTTTTATTCAAAATGCATCTGTTTTCTTGAAAATTCGTATATTTGGGATGAAAATCAAAATTTTTTTAAAAAGTTGTCTTGTTCATTAAAAAATTCGGTTTTAGTGGAAATTTCATCTTTCTTCGATAAAAATTTAACTGTTTGGTTGAAAATTAATCTTCTTTGTTTGAAGATTCAACTATTTTTCTTTAAAATTTTGGTTGAAATACTTTGTTAAGATATAATTTTTTTTGAAGATACATATTTTTCGTTGTAAATTCATCTCTTTGGTTAAAAATTTAACTATTTTGATGAAAACTAATATTTTTTTAAGTAAAATGAATGAATGTTTCTCTCTTTGATTAAAAATTTAACTATATTGTTAAGAATTAATTTTTTTGCTGCAAATTTATGTTTCCTGGTTCAAAATTCAACTTTTGTACAAAAAATTCGTCTTTTCGGTTATAGAATTAATAGTTTTTGATGAAAATTCATATTTTTTAGTTGAAATATCAACTGTTATACTTTTTTGTTGAGAATTGACTTATTTGATTGATAATTTAATTATTTTGTTGAGAATTAAAAGATTTGGTTAAAAAGTCATTCTTGGTGGTAGAAAAGTATATTTTTAACTAAATAAATATATTTGAAAATTTATATCTGAAATATTGCCTTGGAGAGGTCCTACAAATTTTTACGTAATTTAAGTACGGCCGCTTATTAAATTAAATTTAAAATTACTCGGCCAAAGCTTTGTGCGCTTTAATGTAAATATCCCTTGCTTCGTCAGCAAAATCTTTCGCGTTAAAATCATCGACGTAGCTCTTTATTTTTCTGATGGCCATCATAGAAGTCGTTTTCTTTCCTATAGCGAGCACATTTTGTTTCATCCCCTGAAAAAAAGTAACAACTCTCAGGCCTCGGATTCATTTGAAAAATTCAAAATATTGTCAATAGTTAGCATAAATTTGGAAAAATAGTAGCAAAATACTGCAATGCAATTTTTCAAATATTAAATCGAGGGGTTATCTATTTTAAAAATCTGGTATACTCGCTTCGGACTCTTTTATTGAAAATTCTTCTTTTTGACTTGAAAATTCAGCAATTTGAATAAAAGTTCTTTTTTTTTTCTTTGTGGAACAACAAATTTTTTTTCTTTTTTGGAAATTCAATTGTGTTGTTGAAAATACATTTTTTGGTATGAAATTCCAACAATTTTTTCGAAAATTTAAGCACCTGGTTGTAAATTGATGTATTTTCTTGTAAACTTCTATTTTTTGGTAAAAAAAAACATCAATTTTTTTAGTAAAAAATGCAATAATTGGCAAATTAATATGTTTTAGTTGAGAATTCAAGTAATTTATTCTTTTTTTTTGCCAAATCCAATTTCTTTTTATTTTGAATTAAAAAATATATTCTTTGATATCAATTACTCTATGTTTCGTAAAAAATTCATCATTTTAGGTTGAAAATTCAACTCCTTCTTTGAAAGTTAAAATACTTTATTAAATATTAATTACATTGGTTGAAGATTTAAATATTTAGTTAAAAATTAATTTTTTGAATGAAAAATGAATTTTTTTGTTATTGGTTAAAAACCAATCGTTTGTAGTTGAAAATTCAAATATTTGTTTAAAAATTCATGCATTTTGTTAAAAATTAATTTTTTAACTGAATATTAAATTATTTTGTGGAGAATTCAACTGATTGGTAGAAATCTAATTTTTCTACTAAGAATTAATATTCTTCGGTTAAAAATTCAACTTTTTTTGTACAAAATGTATTTATTAGTTTGAAAACTCAACAATTTGGTGCAATTTCTACTATTATACAAAAAATTAAACTTTTTGGTAGAAAATTCGTTTCATTTTTAATTGAAAAATAATTCTCTTATATGTAAATTTAACGACTTTATTTTTTTAATTAACCTGATACTTTATAGCTTCAAAACTCAACTCTTTATTTACAAATTTAAGAAAATGAAAAAATTTAAACTAAAAATTACTCAAATAAAATTTGGATTAACATCACATCGATTATTAAAATTATTTAGTTCCAAATGTATCTCTTTTGTTGGAAAATCGTTTTTTCTACAAGATAATTAATCTTTTTGGTTAAAAATTCTGATATTTGGTTACAAATTTATATATCTTTTATATTTTCTATTTTTTAAATTGTTAATTGAACTGATTTGTTCAAAATTCAACTGAGTGGTGGAAAATTCACTGTTCAGTTAAACATTCATATTCTTGGATTAAAAATTCAATTGTTTTGCAGAAAAATGGTCTTTTTGGTTTAAAAAGAAAAATATGAACTAAAAATTAATCAAATAAAATTTGGACTAACACCACATCCATTGTTCAAGTTCTTTAGTTGCAAAATTATGTAAATAGTTGCATATTCGTCTTTTTTTCTAGAAATAAAACTGAAGTTTTACCAAAGTAGTGTAAGTTTTAAAAAAGTAGGTTTGCATTTTCAAATAGAAATGAGCAATTTGTTTAAAAAGTGGAATAGTACAATTTTCTGTTAAGAAATTAATTTTCAACAATATAGACGAATTCTAGAGCAATATAAATAACTTTTTTTTTAAATTATTGAACTTCCTACGATGTGGATTAATTATTCAACAAATAGATAATTTCTTAACAAAAAACCATATTTACAATAAAAATTGGAATAGTTACATTGTCAGATCACAAAATAATCATTTTTGACCCAAAAGCAAATTATTTTTCAGCAAAATATTTAATATTTTTAACCAAAGAGATCAATTTTCAAGCTAGCAGATCGATTTTCTACAAAACAAAACGAAATTTCAATAAAGAAAGACACATTTTTACGAGAAATGAAATACTTAAATTTTCAGTTAAAAATAAACAACTGATTAAAAAAAAAAAAACAATTCTCAAAAAAGTAGTTAAATTTTCAACCAAAAAGTTTTCATGAAAAATTAAGAATCTTCAACCCGAAAACGGGTCAGTTAAACAATTAATTATCAACAAAAAAACCTCATTTCTAAAGAAAAAAATGAATCTTTAATTATATAGTTAAATTTTAAGGCAATAGAAATGATTTTTAACCAAATTATTAAAACTTTCGTCCACGCAGCTGAATTTTTAACTAAAATCGATACATTTTCCTCCAAATTTTCGAACAAAAAAATTATGAGAAAAAAAACAAGAATTAAAAATAATTAATTTTCAACAATATATTTGAATTTTCAACCAGAAAAATTAATTTTTTACCAAAATAGTTGAATTTTCAACGCAAAAAGACTAGTTTTTAACAAAAAAGTTAAATTGATAACCAAAAAATTAAATTTGAAACTGATTGTTGAAGTTCCTATAAAGTGGATTAATTTTCCACTAAATAGTTGAATGTTCATTTAAAATCATGAATTTTGAACGAAGAAGATTAATTTTCTACCGAAAAAAAGAAATTTTTAACTGAAAAAATATAATTTTCAAACCAAAAATTAAACAGTTCAATTTTCAGTTGATAAAATTAATGTTTAAAACAGGGTGTTCAGCGATTCTTATGAATGAAATTTTTAAAATCCTTGAAATCTTTGTGAAATTTTATAGAAATCTCAATTTTGTTGAAACCTTTTTTGGAAATAGTTTAACAGCTTTGCAATATTTTTGAAAGCATTTGTATTTATTTTTAATCATTAAAGTAGTTTTTATCTGTGTAAAATCTTTTGAAATCTTAGAAATCGGGTTTACTAAATCTGGTTCTACTGTTTCTAAAATATTTTAAATCTTTTAAAAGTTTAAAAATCCTTGGAAATGTTCGAAATCTCTGTAATTTATTTGGAAAATTAGGACGTATAGATTCAAAGCGTTCATAATTTTATACTTTTAGATTAATTTTTTTAAATCGGACAATTTTATTAGAAAAAATTGTATTATTTCTAATTTAAAGTTTATAAAATAAAACCATTTTATTTTAAATAGGAAAACCGCGAATTTCAATCATTTAAGATTTTAGGAAAATTTCGAAAATAGGACAAGTTCAAAGCATTAAAAAGAAAATATTTTCCAAATACAATTTTGAAAATTCGATCATTTTAAAATAAAAGCGTTTAAAATGAAACAATCTTATTTTGAATTGAAGAATCTCGAATCTGAATAATATAAGATTACAATTTCAAAAACTGGACATATTACAAACATTAAAAATGAAATATTCATAAAAACGTTCTTCTGAAGGTTATCCTTTTAGTTATCAATTTTATTATTTAGTTGAAAATTGAATAATTTTCTTAAAAAGACATCCATTTTGGTTGCGAATTGTTTACAATTCTTATTTTGGTGTTCGAAAATTAACTGAAATCTTCTTTAGATGAAAATTTTACTATTTTTTAAAAGTTTTTTTTGTTTGTTTAATTCATCTATTTTAATAGAAATTTCACCTTTCTTGAATAAAAATGTAACTTTTTGGTTGAAAATTCAACTTTTTTTAAAAAGTTTGTCTTTTTGATTAAAAAATTCACCTACTTTAGCAGAAACTCCACCTTTCTTGGCTGAAAATGCAACTATTTGGTTGAAAATTAAACAATTTTGTTAAGTCATAATATTTGGTTAAAACTTCTACCGTTTAAATGTAATATTTGGGGTGTTGAAAAAAGAAGTGTAATATTTTCTGGACAAAAATTAAACTATTAAAAAAAATTGTTTTTATTTAATTAAAAATCCATCTATTTTAACTTTTTTGGATAAAAATGCAACTATTTTGTAGAGAATTCAACTATTTAGTTAAAAATTCATCCTTTTTGGTTAAAAAAATTCGTCTTTTTGGATTGAAGATTTCATTTTTTTTTTGAAGAAAATTATTTTGTTGTTAACGAAATTCAATTTTTGATAAAAATTCAACTATTTGGTAAAGAATTAAACAATTTGTTTGAAAAGTCATACTTTTTGTTTAAAAATTCGTCTTTTTGGATTAGAAAAAAAAACAAAAAGTTAAATTTTCATTTAAAAAAAATATATTTCTTCTATCACTTTGTTAAGAAATCACTTTTTTTTTTGTTAAAGACATTTTTAGTTGAAAATTAATTTTTTGCTCCAAAGTCATAATTATCCTTTGTTGGAAAATTCAATTTTTGTAAAGAAAATTTGTCTTCTGGCTTGACGGTTTTAATTTTGATAAACTTTTATTTATTTTTTAAGTGAAAAATCTTTATTTGTTGAAAATTCGTCTTTTTGGTTTTAAAATTCTTTTCTTTTGTTGTATAAATTTCAGTACTTTTTGATTAAAATATAAACTGTGACACTTTTTCGTTGTAAATTTGTCTTTTTTTGTTAAAAATTCAATTATTTTGTTGAAAATTGCAGTATTTTGTTAAAAAGCCATGTTTCATAGTAGAAAAGACATTTTTTTTTTGTATGAAACAAATTAATAAATTTAAACATTTTAAATTTGTATATGAAATACTGTTTTCTCGGTTTCGCATTTTTCCGCAAGAGGCGCTACGAGCTTTATGAAATGTTCGGAGTGTTTGGGAAATCTTTGTCAAATCTTTGGAAATATTTGTGAAATTTTTCTTAAATCATTGTTTGTAAAATCTTTTTTATTCGCTAAAATCATTGCATCATTTGAAAATTTTTTAAAAGTTATTTTGAAACCTTTTGAAATCTAGTGTAGACGCCTTTTTTAAATCTTTGAAATCTATGAACAATTTTTAAAGAAAGGAGAATCATAAATAAACAAATTATTGATTTTTTGCGAACTTAAGTCTTCTTTGTGAAATTTTTGTTAATATTTTTAAATCTTCGTAAAGTCTTTGAAATCCTTGAAATTTAAATATTTAAAAAAAATTTTTTAAACTTTGTGAATTTGTTGAAATCTTTTGAAGTTTTTAAAATCATGAAATGTCTGAAATTTTTGCGAAATCTTGAAATTTCTGAGAAATCTCTTGAAATCTTTGAAAATTTATATAAAACTTTTGAAATGCTTGAATTCTTTGAAATATTCGTGAAATTTTTCAAAATCTTTGACATATTTATGAAATCTTTCATTTTTGTTTTGTGAAAACTTTTGTGTTCATTTGAAATCATTCGAATGTTTTGCAATCTTCTCAAATTTCTTGAAACCTTTTGAAATGGTTTAAAACGTTTGAAATGTTCTGAAATCTTTTATATCTTTTTAAATCTTTAAAAGTCTTCAAATTTGTTGAAATCTTTATAAACTCTTTGAAATGCTTGTAAAATCTTTCATATGTCGTTTGTATTTATTTGAAATCACTGGAATATTTTAAACCTTTTTAAAATATTTTTAAATTTTCTAAAGGAATAAGAACACGTTTAAAATCTTCGAAATATTTTGTATCTTGTTGTATATTGGAAATCTTTTTAAATATTCTAAAAAAATGTAATGTTTTGACATTTCTATGAAATTTTGATAAAATCTTTCAAATATTTGCGAAATATTTCTGAAATCTTTTGTATTAATTGAAACCATCAAAATATTTCAAATCTTTTGAAATCTTGTAAAAAATTTGAAATCGTTGCAAATCTTTCAACTGTTCTGAAATATTAGAAATGTTGTTTACTATATCATTTTTAAAATCTTTAAAATGTTCTCAAAGTTTAAAAATCTTTGTAAAATGTTTGCGATCTTTGTGAAATCTTCTAAATAAATTTGAAATCGTTTAAAATCTTTAAAATATTTTGAAATCTGTGTACTGTAGCCTATTTGCAAACTTTGAATTTGTAATTGTTATGAAATTTTTATGAATTCATTTGAAGTCATTAAAATAATTGAAAATTTTCGAAATCTTCTAAATTTTTGATATAATATTTGTGAAATGTACGAAATCTTTTAAAATCTTCTAAACAAATTTGAAATCATTGAATTTGAAACCTTAATGATATTTTTATGAAATCCTTGAAACATTTCCCTCATATTTTAGATTCATTTCAAATCATTAAAATATTAGCAAAATTTGTGAAATCTTTGAAAATTTTGGTAAAATATTTGGAATCCTTGAAAATTT
>NC_046659.1:150418712-150431539 GCF_010883055.1 Belonocnema kinseyi | reverse complement strand
CGAAATCTTCTAAAATTTTGATAAAATATTTGTGAAATGTACGAAATCTTGATGAAATCTTTTAAAATCTTCTAAACAAATTTGAAATCATTGAATTTGAAACCTTAATGATATTTTTATGAAATCCTTGAAATATTTGCCTAATATTTTAGATTTATTTCAAATCATTAAAATATTAGCAAAATTTGTTAAATCTTTGAAAATTTTGGTAAAATATTTGGAATCCTTGAAAATTTTGTGAAATTTTTAAAATCTTTTGAAATGTTTGTTTGTGAAAACTTTTTTGTTCGTTTGAAATCATTGAAATGTTTTGAAATCTTCTGAAATCTTTTTAAATTGTTGAAATCTTTTGAAATCCTTATAAATTCTTTTGACACATCTATGAAATTTTGATAAAATCTTTCATATATTTATAAAATCTTTTTAATTCATTTGAAATTATTTAAAATCATTAAGATGTTTTGAAATATTTGAAATCCGGTGTACTGTACCCTTTTTGAAATCTTTAAATGTGAAATCCTTATGAATTTTTTATTAAATCTTCGTGAAATTTTTATGAATTCATTTGAAGTCATTAAAATATTTGAAACCTTTTGAAATCTTTTAAAATTTTAATAAAATCTTTGTGAAATGTACAAAATCTTTGTAAAATCTTTATGGAATCTTTTGAAATCTTCTAAACAAATTTGAAGTCATTTAAAATCATTCAAATGTTTTGAAATATTTGAAATCTGGTGTACTGTACCCTTTTTGAAATAATTGAATTTGAAATCTTAATGATATTTTTATGAAATCCTTGAAATATTTGTCAAATCTTTTATATTCATTTGAAATCATTAAAATATTAGAAAAATTTGTGAAATCTTTAAAAATTGTGGTAAAATCTTGGGAATCCTTGGAAATTTTGTGAAACTTTTCCGACATCTTTTGTATTTATTTAAAATCAGTGGAATATTTGAAACCTTTGCGAAATATTATGAAATTTTCTAAAAGAATGTGAACACGTTTAAAATCTTTGAAATATTTATTACTTTGATGTTCTTGAAATCTTTTGATATCCTTATGGATTCTGTGAAATATTTGTGAAATATTTTTGTACTCATTTGAGATCATTGAAATATTTGAAATCTATATGAAATATTTTGAAATATTCTGAACATTTTGAAATTATTTTAAAAATTTGAAATGTTTTAAAATCTGGTATACTGTACCCTTCGTGAAATCTTTGAATTTCAAATCTGTATGAATTTCGTATGAAATCTTTGGAATATTTTTGAAATCTTTTATATTCATTTAAAATCATAAAAATATTTTAAATCTTTTTAAATTTTAGTAAAATCTTTGAAAGCATTGAAAGCTTTGTGAAATTTTGATGAAATCTTTTAAATATTTGTCAAATATTTTTTATTCATTTGAAATCATTAAAATATTTTAAATCTTTGTGAAATCTTTGAAATCTTCTGAAAGTTTTGAAATCCGGTGCACTGCCCCTTTTTTCAAATCTTTATGAAATTTTTATGAAACTTTTGAAATATTTGTGAAATCTTTTGTATTATTTTAAAATCATTAAAATATTTGAAATATTTTGAAACCTTCCAAAACCTTTTGTAACCTTTGAAATCTTTTAAAATGTTGTGTTTTGAGATGGCGGATATTTTATTTTTGCCAAGCTAACGTAACATTTTAAAAAAATTTTATTTTTTGCGCTCAAATGGTAACATATTCATCATAAATTCAGAAGATTTCAGAAAAATTCAAGTTACATTCAAAATAATTCAAGTTAATTGAAAAAAATGCTAAGAAATATTTCAAAAATCCATTTTATTCCGTAAAACTGGAATATATTTAGAAGAATATAAGATAAAAGAGAAGAATTCAATGAAATTCATAAAAAATTCAAGGTGAAATAAAAAAAAATCAAATAAATTTGAAACTAATTGAAAAAACTTAATTGAATCTTGTAATTTTGAAATCCGCTTAGAAAACTTCAAGGAAATTCAAAGAATTTTATAAAATGCCAAGGAATTCAAGGGGAGGTCAATATAATTCAGGATCAATTTAATAAAAACTTTAAAAAATTCACTGAATTGAGTGAATTTAGAAGGATTTAAGTCAATCAAAAAAATTCATGAAAATTTCAAAGAATTTAAAAGAACTCAAATGAATTGGAACAATTTTGAAAATCGAAAAAAATTGGGTTGATTTACAATAAATTTTGAGTGACTTTAGAGAAATTTGAAAGAAATAAGAAGAAAAAAATGAAATTCATAGAAAATCAACTTAAATTTAAAAAGTAATCAAATGAATTGAAAACAATTTAAAAACATAGAAAAATGAATTGAATTGGGTAGATTTGAGAGAAAATTTAAAAGAGTTCAAAAGAATTAAAAAAGATTTAGGATAAATCAATAAGAATTCAGGGCGAATTACAAATTAATTGTACAAAATATTTGAAAATTTCTTCAAATCTTCGAAATCCTACGAAATCACTCGTGTCTGGTGAGAAATTCTTCGAAATCTATTAAAATATTAAAATCCCTTAAAATTATTAAAATCCAGGGTGGTCTTTTTATTCGAAGAAATAAATTCCCGGTTTTTTCCCGGTTCGCAAACATTTTTCACGGTCAATAAAATGATAAAAATGGAACACTAAAGTTAAAAAGTTTTCCACTTGGGGTAATAAAAACTGAGTTGCAAATGAAAGCACTCAGAGTGGAATTGTGAAATTTTTAACTTTTAAAATTGAAATTTGAAAGTTTTTAATTAACAAATTTTTTATTCAAATGCTCAATAATTTACGCGTGTAAAATTGAAGGTACTAACACTTTTCAATATAAAAAAAATATATATAAATCCACGTTATCATTTTCAATGCTCCAAATTAAAAAATTTTTTCTATAAAATTTTCAAAATTATATAATTTTAAGCTAGAAACATCAAATAATGAAAAATTAAAAAAATTTTAACTGAACACTTCTTAATTAGAAATTAAATTATTTTCTTTTTAAACAGTTTAAACATCCTTGGAAACCTTCAAAATTTTATTTCAAAATCTTGAGAGTCTAGAAGTTGTTTTAAATTGGTTTTAAATTTAAAATTCTTTTAAAATTTTTTCAAAACTTCTAAATATCTGTCAAAATTAATGGCATTTTTCTACGATTTTCAGAAAATTCTGCAAATTTTAGAAATTTTTTCTACAATTTAGATGTATAAATAACAATTGAACATGTATTATTTGTAGGCGAAATTTGAGTAATTTTAAGAGATATTTAGAAGTTTTGAAAAGATTCAAACTTAATGTAAAACTTGAAATGATAGCCCAATGTAAAACAAAATGTAGATTTTCGCAGATTTTAAACAAAAAAATTAGATTCTTTTCAACAATTGTTAAAGGCTTCAAAAGAATAAAAACCTTTTTCTTAAGATTCCTAAGGAAATTAAAAGTAATTTTTCATTTCGAAAAATTATTTTAAGAGAAATATTTAAAAAAGTTTTTCAGTGATTTAAACAAAATTTTCAAAAAAGATTCTAGAAGATTTTAATAAAACTTTCTAAAATTTGCATTATAATTTTTTATATTTTTAAAACTTCTAAATATATCTTAAAATTACTCAAATTTTTTCTAAAAATGTTCAATTGTGAATTATACATCAAAATTTTAAAATTTCACTTATAAATTAAGCATTTTTCGAAATTTTAGCGATTCTAAGTTTTCTATGTCAAAAAATTCAATTAAAGATTCTTTACTTTTTAATATTTGGTTTTAATTTCCTTGTCTTAAATAAAAATTCAAATATTGCTAAATATTCAATAATTAATTTTTTTTTAATTAAAAATTTCAAATTGAATGAGTTAAAAATTGAATATTTTAGACTGAAACAATATTTTTAATTTAATTAAATCCTTTAATTAGGAATATATTATTATGAAGTTATTTTTAAGTTAAAAATAGTTTAAGTTTCAACGTTTAAATCTGAAAATTGTTAAATTTTAAACTGGTTTAAAATTGTTTTGTCAAATCGTTCTTGACTACTTTTTATTACTTAATACTACAGATAAATAAAAAAAAATTTATTAAATAAAAATGTTTTTTTATCCAAAATTTTCAACATCAAAGGCTTTTTTTTTTATTTGTTCAAGTCTTTAAGAAAGCATTTAAAAATTCTTTAAATTAAAAATGTAAGCTTAGCAATAAAAATGTTCAATGGAAAATTTTTAAAGTAAAAAAATTTGAATTACGCATTTCGAGCTAAATAATAGCATAATTAAAAAACATACAAGTTCCACTAATTATTTAAAAACTGTTAAAATCAAACGTGGACAGATTTTTCTTTTACATATGTGTAAAATTCCTGGTAAAAAAAATTCACTCTCCTTTTCCGGTTTCCCGGTCCAGCAAGCACCCTGAATGCCTAAAAATCCATTCAAATTGTTTATATCCCTTGAAAATTCCTTGGAATTTCTTAAAATACCCTAAAATATTTCAATCTTTCAAAGCCTTCAAACTACTGAAACAAATAAAAAATATCCTCAAGTATTTCAAATCCTTTTAAATTCCATTAAATTACTGAAACCAACCAAAAATTTCTTTGTAATCTTTTAAAATAATCAAAATGATTTTAAATCCTTTACACTCCTCTGAAATTTTTTAAAAATTACATTGATTTATGTAGACAATAGTAAATTTATAGAAATTCAAGTGAATTAAAAAACTTCCAGCGAATTCATAAAATTTCAGAGAATTCCTAATCTCTTCAAATTTTTAAAACCCAACAAAATACCTCACTTCTCATGAATAAATTCTTTAAAATCCACTAAAATATTATCAAATTTCCTGATATTCAATGATGATATTTTCTGAAATCATGGAAAATTTATTAAAATCTCTTGAGAACTTTTAAAAAAAATTTATAATTATTAAAATCCTACAAAATCTCGTGAAATCATTTTAAATATTTAAAAACCTCATACGTCCTGTAAAATCGTTCCATATCTTCAGAAATTCAAGAAAAATCTTTATCCTACAATATTTTAAAAGCTTTAAAACCACTTCAAATAAATGAAATTAATAATAAAAAAAAATCCTTTGAATTTAAAATCTAAAAAAAAATTATTGAAATATATTAAAAATGTCTCGCTACCTTTATAAATACCCTGAAATATTCTGAATAATGCAAGACAATTAAAAAATATGCTCTTTTCATTTGAAAAAGTGACTCTCTCACATAAATTATCTGATTTTTGCTATTATTTTTTGTTTTGTTTTTCAAAGTACCTGACACAAATAGGGTCCAAATCTTGAAAATAGGGTACTTTAGGGACATTAAATGAATATAGGGTATAATAAAAAATATAGGAACTTTTGAAATTTCCTAAAATACTTCAAATTAAAATCTCCTGAAAATGCCTTTGAAGTTTAAAAAATATCCTAAAATCTAAAAAAAAAAAAATTATTGAAATATATCAAAAATGTCTCGCTACCTTTATAAATACCCTGAAATATTCTGAATAATGGAAGACAATTAAAAAATATGCTCTTTTCATTTGAAAAAGTGACTCTCTCACATAAATTATCTGATTTTTGCTATTATTTTTTTTTTGTTTTTCAAAGTACCTGACACAAATAGGGTCCAAATCTTGAAAATAGGGTACTTTAGGGACATTAAATGAATATAGGGTATAATAAAAAATATAGGAACCGGTCTGTGAGGCCTGCGATTGCGTTGAATAAATGAAGAATGAAAAGAGAATTACAGTTGCCGTGACGGGTGAAAATTTGCCGTCTCCCTCGGGAGGGACGTAGGCTTCGAAAATGGCACCGGTGCAGGCAAGGACGAAGCCTGTTTCCATCCAAGGTCGGGGAGGATAAAGTCCTCGTTTTTTCATCATGGAACGTCTTTCGTCCTCCGTTATTTCGTCTTCATTTCTCGAATCGGGAAGATCAACTTTGATTACTTTGGCCTTTCGCTCTTTTTTAAACTTTGGATTCCAGTGTTTTGAGATGTTTCTCACGAGATCCACTTGACTTGCAGCCAGAACATAACCGGGTCTGCTCTAAAAGTCGAAAAAATTCTCTTCATTTATATTTTAATCTCCAAATGTCACATAATAGGGCACAGCGCAAAATACATTCTTTTATATCTAAAAAGCAACTGTGTAAAATTTCATTCCGATAAAAAAAGAATGTCGCTTTCCACATTTTCTTTAAAAAATAAATGTTTTCTAAAATCATTTCAGTAAACAACTCATGTCAAAGAAAATTGATGAAGTTTTTTAAATGTTAGAAGACACAAAACTGCAACTTTAAAATGAAAAATTGATTATTAATTTTAACACACCCCAATATCAATTATCGGGTTATGTTGAAAAAAAATCAAAAGTGTATTCAAAATTATTCATAATAGATGCTAAAACTGTTCATTTTTTTTTTATTGATGAAGGTTTTAGTATAGTTAACAATTGATTAATCGACGACAATTTTAGATTTTTTTCAGGTATCTCAAAATTTTTCACACCTTGCAACTAAATGTGTAAAAAAAGTACTATTCATATGTAAAATGTAAAAACTGGTTTTCAATTCGCAAAAGTGACTTAATTAAAGGATAAGTAATTTCATAATGGGACAAATTTCGACGGATTTAATTAATATGTTTAATTTAGAATTAACAATTTCTCGAATTTGTCCCTAAGGTCCATGAATTTAAAAGAATAATTAATTAAGTGTTTGTTTCATCATCAAAAATTATAGTCAATAATTATTGCATATTTGACATATTAATATTCTAAATCTTATTTTGAGGGTGAGTAAAAACAGTAAAAACACGGAAATTTTTACGAAAATATAGAAATATATTCTTTTAAATAAAATTAATGTGAATACTATATTAAATTCGATTAAGAACGCTGCAAATTCGTAACACCTCAAGAAAAAATATTGCATTTTTAACAAGATAGATGAATAATGAAATAATTAAATTTTTAACTAAAAATAATACATTTGTAACCGAAAATGGAATAGTTAAATTTTCAGTTAATAAAAATTAATTTTCAACCTAAAATAAAAATAAATTTTCTAACAAAATACAAGAATTTTCATTTAAAAAAGATACAATTACAAACAAAGATCTAACAGGTAAAATTTCAAATAAAAAAAATTAATTTTAAACTCAAGACATGAATTTTGACTAAAATTATGAAACAAAAAACAAGTTTTCAACATAATAGTTACATTTTTAACTAAAATAGTTAAATTCTCAGTTAAAATTTTAATATTCAACCAAAGAAAAAAAGCAATTTTCAACTAAATAGTTGCATTTTTATCCAAAAAGATGAATTTTGACCCAAGAAGATTAATTTTCATGTAAAAAGATTTCTTTTTCGTAAAAAATTAATCTTCTTAGACGGGAATTCATCCTTTCGGATGAAAAATGTCAATTTTTGGGAATAAATTAATTTTTTCGTTAAATAATCATATTTTCCGGTTGAAAAATCAACCGTTTTATAGATAACACGTCTTTTTGCTGTTAAAATTTTAAAAAATTGTTGAAAATTAGTGTACTTTATTAAAAATTTGTGTTTTTTGGTCAATATTTATCTTCTTGCTGGAAAATTTTTTTCTTGTTGAAAATTTAACTACATATTTCGTTTAAACTTCATCTTTTTTTATCTTGCGGGTTAAAAAATCATCCTTTTGGTTAAACATTTTTATTGAAAATTCATTTCTTATAATAAAATATGATTGAAAATTCTTCTTTTGTTGGTCGATAATTATTGTTTTTAAACTAACAATTTAACTTTTCCATTTTTAATTTAAAGTTAATACTTTTATTGAAAATTTATCTTTTCTACTTAAAAATGCACGTAATTGGTTTAATATTCGTCTTTTTTTCTTGTCAAAAATTAATATTGTTATATGAAAAATCATCCTTTTTGGTTAAAAATGCGAAAATTTGGGTCTAAATTAATATGCTTTCAATGAAGATTCAACAATTTGATAGAAAATTAAATTATTCGGTTGAAAATTAATTATTTGGTTAATAATTAAACTATTTCTATAAAAACACTTTTTTCAGAAAATTAACTTTTTTTATATAATTCGTCCTTTTGGCTTCAATTTAAAAAAATTTAAAAAACTACTATTTCATTTTTAGAAAATTAAATTTTCCGAGTTAAAATATCATCTTTTGAGTTGAACTTAATTTTTCATATTTCATTTTTCTATGATTCATCATTTTATTTGAAAAATTAAATAAAAATTAGTTAAAAATTAATATTTTTTAAATTGCTCTTTTATATTATAAAAATCATGTGTCTTATTGAAAATTCGACTTTTTTGTTAAAAAATCATATATTTTTTGGTTTAAATTGAACTATTTGGTGAAAAATTGAAATATTTTATATATAATTTAATTTTTCAGAAGAATATTAACTTTTTGGTTAAAGAATCATATTTTTGAGTTAAAAATGTTATCGCTCTGTAGATAACTCGACCATTTGGCCTTAAAATTCACAGTTTTTGTTGAAAAATTATGTCTTTTGGTAAAACTTTAATCTTTTTGCTGAAAAATTCATCTTTTTGGTTAAAAGTTCAATTATTTAGTTAAAAATTAATCTTTTTTAATTAACAGTTCAAATAGTTTGTTAAAAATGCCTATTTTTAAAGACACCTTTACAGTTTAAAATTTAACTATTCCATTTTTAGAAAATTAATCCTTTCGAGCTGAAAAATCATATTTTGGGTTGAACTCTATTGTTGAAAATTATATTGTTTTTTTCGTTGATAATTATGACCTTTAACTAACAATGTAAATTTTCCATTTTTTGTTAAAATGTAATATTTTTTATTCAAAATTTATCTTTTCTAGGTAAAACTTAAGGTTTTTTAAAGTTAAAAATTAAATTGAGCTATTCGGTGAAAAATTAAAATATTTTTATATATGATTTAATTTTTCAATAGAAATTTAACATTTTAGTTAAAAAATCATATTTTCGAGTTGATAATTTAACCGTTTTGTACATAATTTGTCCGTTTGGTCTGAAAATTCACAATCTTTTTTGAAAATTTATGTTTTTTGGTAAAACATTAACCTTGTTGCTGGAAAATTCATCTTTTTTGTTTGAAATTTAATTAATTAGTTTTGAAAAGTCAATTTTTTAATTAACAGTTCAACTAGTTTATTAAAAATTCATATTTTTTGAAGAATCATCTCTTTAGTTTAAAATCTAACTATTTCATTTTTAGAAAATTAATCTTCAGAGTTAAAAAATCGTCTTTTGGGTTGAAAGTTCATCTTTTTTGCTTAAAAAATGCAACTTTTTGGTTCTAAATTAATCTGCTTTGGTTGACTATTCAAAAATTTGATAGAAAATTAAATTATTCGATTAAAAATGAACTCTAAAAATGCACATCTCTTGTTTAATATGAACTATTTGGTTAAAAATGAAACTATTTTTATGAAAATTTAACTTGTTAGAAACTTAAATATTTTGTTAGAAATTGATGAATTTTGTTGAAAATTCGTTTTTTTTTTTTTGTAGAACATTAACAGAACATTAACCTTTTTGCTAAAAAATTAACAATTCAACTGATTGGTCGAAAGTTCAACTAATTTGTTAAAAAATCGTATTTTTTGAAGATTTACCTCTTTAGTTTAAACTTTAATATTTTTGTTAAAAATGCAGTTTTTTGTTGTTAAAAATAAATTTTTTAAACTGAAAATTGTACTATTTCATTCATGTATATAAATTTATCATTTAAAACTTCGAAATTTAACTGTTTGGTAGAAAATTTATGTATTCTGTCGAAAATTCGTCTTTTTGGTAGAAAATTAATTTTTCTTGTTTAAAATTGTTCTTTTTTTGTTAAAAAATGCAACTGTTTCATTCTAAATTAATCTGATTTGTTTGAAGATTCCAAAACTTGGTGGAAAATTAACCTATTCGGTTAAAATTATTATTTCTTTAAATTAAAATATCATATATTTTTTATTTAAATTAAACTATTTATCATATTTTCGGATTAAAAATTCAACCTTTTTGTAAATAATTCATCCCTCCGGTTATAAAATTCGAATTTTTTTTGGAATTGACGTTTTTTATTAAAAATTAGTGTTTTTTTTATTTGTCTTTTTGCTGAGAATTTCAACTTTTTGGTTAAAAATTCAATTGTTTGGTTGTAAATTCATCTTTTTATTTTAAAATTTAACGATTCCATTTTCAGAAAATTAATCTTCCGAGTTAACAAATAATTTTTTAAGTTAATCATTATTGTTAAATATCTCTTTTTTTGTTTTTGAAAAATAAGACTTTTATCTAACAATTCAACTATTCTATTTTTCATTAAAAATTGATTTTTTTTAACATTGATCCTTTGTAGTTAAAAATTCATGTTTTCTATTAAAAATTCGACTTTCTTGGTCGAAAATTAATCTTTGCGGTTGAAAATTCATTGTTTTTGGTTAAAAAAGCAAATCTGTGGTTATAAATTAATCTCATTTGGTTAAAAGTTCAACAATTTGATAGAAAATTAAATTATTCAATTAAAAACTGAAGTCTTTTTATAAACAATTTAACTTTTTAGTAGAAAATATACTTTTTTTTGTTAAAAAATCATATTTTCGGATTGAAAATTCAACAGTTTTGTAGATTATTTGTCCCTTCGGCTTTGAAATTCAATTTTTTTTTGGAAATTGATGTTTTTTGTTGAAAATTCGTGTTTTTGTCTTTTTGCTGGGAAATTCAGATTTTTGATTGCAAATTTAATTATTTGGTTAAAAATTCATATTTTTTAAGAATTGATGCATTTTTTTATTGAAAATTTATCTTTCGTATTAAAAATTTATGGTTTTTATTAAAAATTCGTCTTTTTTGGTCGGTAATTAATCTTTGCGGTTGAAAATTGATTTTTTTTTTATTAAAAAAGCAACTCTGTGGTTCTAAATAAATAAATTTTGCGGTAGCATAAAATTGACAAGGTAGTTTATAAACTTAAAGTTTATAAAAGTTACAAATTAATATTTATTCTTACCTGTATACTTTTGCCAATAATTGACAACGTATTTGTCAAAAGTCCAGACATTTTTTCAATTGTCTTGTCAGTCCTCAAATAAAATATATAGATAAAGATACCTAAATGAACTTGCTCAACTCTTCAGAAGTACTTGAATTAAATCAACAGTAAATTGGTGACAATTAATATAAACTTATCATCATAAGTAATTCGCCAGAAAATATTTTGTACAGGTTATAAAACCTAACCTCACTTTTTTTTGTTTTAGTTATTTACGGGATTGCTTTACAAAGAAAGTCCCTCTTTCAGCACTCGTTTTACAGGATTCATTTTCTATATTTTTTACTTTTTGAACTCGTGTTTGAACATTCGATACCTATGATCACGTAGATTGTGGATTTACTTCGAGGAGTTCAAGATCTGTGAATATCAACTTTTAAATATCAGCTGACAAACTAGGATTCAGGAGAATTTTACCCTATTAGCGAAAATAGTGGGTTAAAATAGCCACACTATTACGTTAATTAGTTGAAATCTCTGCTTTATTGTTACAAACATTTATAATTATATCATTTATGCACTGTACCACCGGTTTCACTCATGGTTTCACTCGTTTCACTCACTGAAATTTACTTTTCTTTTGCCATGGACATAGGAAAAAGAGGGGACTAGGAACATTCTTCACAGAAGGAGCGCAGGGATTGAAGCCAAGAGACGGGGAGAGACGGCCATCTTGGTATGGCTAAATCAGGAAAAATTAATTTTTGTACTGAAAATATATGCAGTTTACGTGAAAATGCTTGTATTTTGTTGAAAATTCATCTTCTTCGGTACAAAAAAGTAATGTCATTGATTGAAAGTTTATTGTTTTGGTTAAAAATTCATTTTTTGTGCTAATAATTTATTTTTTAAAATGAAAATTGAATGAAATTTGAATATAAATTTATCTTTTTTTGATAAAAATTTTATTTTAATAGATAGAAATTCATCTCTAACGTTGGAAATTTAAATACTTTGTTAAAAAATTGCCTTGTTTAGTTGAAAATTAATTTATCTTTTTCGGTAGAAATTTAATCTCCTTAGTTGAAAATTCATCTGTTTTGAAAACTATTTTATGTTTGGTTGAAAATTTATTTCTGAATCTGAAAATTGACCTATTCCATTTTTTGCTGAAAATTCTTATTTTTTAGAAGAAAAGTAATCTTATTAATTGAAACTTTATGGTTTTGTTTAAAAATTCATTTCTTTCGTTAAAAATGTAACTATTTTGTTGAAAATTCGTTTTTATTTTTGTTGAAAATTATTGTATTGTGTCAAAAAATTTATCTTTTTTGGTAGAAATTTTATACCTTGGGTTTGAAATTCAATAATTTGAGTACCAATGATTATTATTTTTTTGTTTAAAAATTCAAAATTTTAGTTAAAATTAATTTCCTGAAGTAAAAATTTCACTATTCGGTTGTTTGTGAAAAGTGTGTTTATTTGATATAAATTTAATTTTCTTGGTTGAAAATGCATCTTTTTGTTGAAAATTTACCTACTTCATTTGACATTTACAATTTATTATATTATTTTAAAAATTATCTTTTTTGTACTTTAAATATAACTATTCTATTTTTCAATCAGTATTTCAGCTAAATTCAGCAAATATTCGGTCTTACGGTCAATGATAAAATCAAAATAAAAGCATCCGAAATAACATGTGAAAAACATATTCATTTCTTTTAAAAATCCTCAACGTTTCGACCAACACTGCGGGTCTTTATCAAGAGTCGATATACAAATCTATAATTTAATAAAAAATTGTATGAGCGTAAAC
>NC_046659.1:150417242-150418612 GCF_010883055.1 Belonocnema kinseyi | reverse complement strand
CAATCTCCTGCCAGTTTCACCTATGTAGTGTTTTTGACAACCATTGCATTTTATTAAATAAATCACATTAGACAGATTTTCTATTGTTTCAGAATCTTTTTTGTTACTCAATAATTTTTCTAAAGTATTGTTATTTTTAAAATAAACGTTAATATTAAATTTTTTAAGGATCTCCGTAATCTTTCAGAAAGGCCTTGAACATATGGTAAGGTAACTTTTAGATCAGTTTTTTTGTAATTTTGTAACCATTTCGTTTTCTTCTTTTCTATAGTGGAAGTGTTGTATATTTCATTAATAAGTTCTTTGATGACATTTTTTATTAACAGCAAGGGATAATTGTTTAATTGTAAGGTAGTTTGCAATTGGTCTAAATTATCTTTTCTATATTTTACATCACTCAATTTTATGCATCTGTCCACTAATCCTTTAATCAATCCTATTTTTTGACTGAACAAATGATGGGATTCATAATTTAAGTAACAACCTGGCCAAGATGGTTTCTCAAACCAGTTCGTGATTAAATTTCCACTAAGTATTCTTTGAATTTCCAAATCTAAGAAACTTAAGATGTTGTTTTTTTCTTTTTCAAGAGTAAATTGAATGTTTTCATCGATACTATTAAATATATTTAAAAGCTCTATAATTTTGTTAGTGGGAATGATTGTTAAAATGTCATCTACCTAACGTTAATATAAAATTGGTTTGAATGATAATCTAGATAAGGAACTTTTTTCATTATCTTCCATAACCAAATTTGAAATTATGGGAGATAATGGAGATCCCATTGGACATCCTGATAACTGTTTATAAAATTTATTATTAAAAGAAAACACTGTATTATTAAAAACAGTACTAACGGCAATTAAAAATCTATTTTTTGAAATTTTTGTTAAGTTTTTATATAAATTTAATTTTTCTTCTACACAATTTAAAGCTAACTCCAGGGGTATATTATCAAATATTGAAACGACATCTAACGAAACTAATGAATGGGTATGAGGTATTCTAATGTTATTAAGATTTTGTTTGAGATCCCAACTGTTTTTTATAAACGACTGAATTTTTCCTGAAATAAGTTTTAAAGTGTTTGAGAAGTGTTTTGCTAGGTTGTAAGTTGGTGATCCAATTGTGGAAACAACTAATCTCCAGGTTTGACCTGGTTTGTGTACCTTTGGGAGTGCATAAGCCTTCGCCACAATACTACGAGGGTAGTTCAATAAGTCCTTAGAATAAAGTATAAAAACAATTTTTTTGGGGTAAATTTTTTCTTATTTTTCAACATAATCTCCTTGGAGCTCTATACACTTGGTCAATCGCTTTTCAAGTTTTTTTAATCCTTCAGAAAAATGCGTTTTCGGAAGTTCCTCAAA
>NC_046659.1:150416136-150417142 GCF_010883055.1 Belonocnema kinseyi | reverse complement strand
CAATCTCCTGCCAGTTTCACCTATGTAGTGTTTTTGACAACCATTGCATTTTATTAAATAAATCACATTAGACAGATTTTCTATTGTTTCAGAATCTTTTTTTTTACTCAATAATTTTTCTAAAGTATTGTTATTTTTAATATAAACGTTAATATTCCATTTTTTTTAAGGATCTTCGTAATCTTTCATAAAGGCCTTGAACATATGGTAAGGTAACTTTTAGATCAGTTTTTTTGTAATTTTGTAACCATTTCATTTTTTCTTTTCTATAGTGGAAGTGTTTTATATTTCATTAATACGTTCTTTGATGACATTTTCTATTAACAGCAAGGGATAATTGTTTAATTGTAAGGTAGTTTTCAATTGGTCTAAATTATCTTTTCTATATTTTACATCACTCAATTTTATGCATCTGTCCACTAAATGTAAAAATCCCTGATGAAATTGCTGAATCTTTAACCTTGGGAAAAAATTTGGTGTTCCCTACAATATCGATAAAATTCCAGTGAACAATATAATTGCCAATATTGAAAACTCTATAAAAAATCTAGAAAAAGAAGAGGATAAATTAAAAATTAGAAGGACAGTAACTGAATTAATTTCAAATCACAACAGAAATAACAAATTTTTAAATAATAATAAAATTACAGAAACCATTATAAATTTTCAAAAAAACCACAAAGATTTATTCTTTGTAAAAGCCGATAAAGGCAATATTATGGTGGCAGCGAATAGGAATGATTATAATTTCACTATAGAGAATATTTTAAAAAACAATAATTTATACAAAAATGAAAAAACTAATTTAGTTCCAACAGTAGAACATAAATGCAATGATATTGTTTCTAGATGGTAAAATAAAAGATACATTAATGAATCAGTAGCATATAGATTGAAAACGCATAGTACGAGGGTAGTTCAATAAGTCCTTAGAATGACCAACAGATGGCGCGCGAATCGCTCCAAATCATCTGTTTTCAGTCAGCACTACTCCCGACTAGATATA
>NC_046659.1:150376720-150416036 GCF_010883055.1 Belonocnema kinseyi | reverse complement strand
ATGTTTCAATATAATAATTTTTTTATTTTGTTCAAACCGATATCCTTTTACGACACTAATTATTAAAACGTTTACGCTCATACAATTTTTTATTAAATTATAAATTTGTATATCGACTCTTGATAAAGACCCGCAGTGTTGGTCGAAACGTTGAGGATTTTTAAAAGAAATAAATATGTTTTTCACATGTTATTTCGGATGATTTTATTTTGATTTTATCATTGACCGTAAGACCGAATATTTGCTGAATTTAGCTGGAATACTGATTGAAAATTAAAACGGTCGAAGAAAGGAAAAACAGTTTTGGATCTGCTGTATCTACAATTGTTTTGTAAATTTGTTATTCTATTTTTGATGAAAATTCATTTCTTTGGTTGCAAACTTTGCTATTAAAAAAAAATTTGCTTGAAATTTTTTTTTCAAACTAAAAATTTGACTATTTTATTTTCAGTTGTATATTTATGTATTTTATTGGACATTTGTCTTTTAGTAGAAAATTAATCTTTGTGTTGTAAAATGTAATTATTTGGATAAAAATTAAGTTTTCTTTAATTGAAAATGTAACTATTCAATTTTTTGTTGAAAATTTATCTTTTTAGATAGAAGTTTAATCTTCTTGGCTGAAAATTCATCTGTTTACTTAAAAATATCACTACTTGGTTGAGAATTTATATTGTTTGGTTGAAAATTAATTTTTTTACTGAAAATTGAACAATTATAATTTTGGTTGAAAATTCATTAATTTAATTGAAAATTGAACAATGTTGTTAAAAGTTAGTTTCTCGCATTTGAAATTTTTTCTCTAATTGAAAATTAAATTATTATGTTCCGTTTTTTGTCGAAAATCGTTTTTTGTATAGAAATTTAATCTTATTAGTTGAAAATGCATCTGTTTGGTTGAAACAAAAGTATTTAGTTGTTGAAATTTTGTTGGTTTAAAAATGTGTTTTTTTTTTACTGGAAATTTAACCATTTTTTAACTTGAAAACATAAGCAGTAGCAAATATAGTCTTTCAACCAAAAATCGAAGTGTTTATATTTTCAGATTAAAAAATTAATTTTTAACTAAACTAAAATTAACTTTCGACAAAATAGTCACTTTTTTTAACCAAACAAATTAATTTTCCACAAAAGAAATGAATTTTCAACCAAAATAGATCAGTTTTTAATTAAAAATGAAATAGTAAAATTTTTATTTAAGAAAAAGAAGAATTTCAACTAGTTAAAAGCTAATTTTGAATAAAAAAGTTAAATTTTCAACAAGATAAAAAGTATTTAAATTAAAATGAATTGTCAGCCTGAAAAAAATGAATTTTTCGCAAAGTAGTTTCTCTTTCAACTAAGTGAATAAACTTTTAACAAAACATGCAACAGTTGATTTTTCATAAAAAAAATCTAAACCAAGAACGATTAAATTCAATCGAAAAAGACGAATTTCCAACAAAATACATGAATTTTGAACTAAAAACAAAAGAGATTTTCAATTATAAACAGAATAGTTATATTTTCACATGTAAAAAATTGATTTTAAACAAAATAATTTTTCAACAAGATTGTTACAATTTTAACTAAAGAAATTAATTTTCAACAAAATACATGAATTATCAAGTAAAAAAGAACATTTTTTGACTGTACAAGGAATAGTTAAATTTTAGTTAAAAATTTAATTCTCGACCAGTTAAAAAATAATTTTGAACAAAAAAGTTCAATTTAAAAAAAAAAATTTGAAAATTCAAAAAGCAACATTTTTCTTGTTTTGACTTTTTTCATATCGCGCGTTATTTGGCATCAAATATTCACTTAAGTGTATTTTTTTGAATTTTGTAAATGCTATAACTTTGGTAATTTTTGATTGTTGGAAAAAAGTAATTTGACATTTGACAAAAACTGGAGGGGGGGGGGGGGTCAAATTTTACACAAATCTAATACCTTCTGTGACGAGCATGTAAAATAACGAATCTCCAATAAAATACAAAGGTCTTAAACTGAAAAAAGATAGATTTTAAATAAAAAATAGAATAGTTATATTCTCAGATAAAAAAATCAATTTTTTACCAAGATAAAATGAATTTTCAACAAAATAGTTACATTTTCTACAAAATACATGAATTTTTCACTCCAATGGTGAATCTTCAATTAAAAAATTAATTTTGATGTAAATAGTTGAATTTTTTGATCAAACAAGATACATTTTTAACCAAAAACGAAATAGTTATATTTTTAGTTTAAAAAATTAATTTCCAAATAATTAGAAACAAATTTTCGACAGGTTTTTGAATTAAAATGATTTCTTAATAATTAATAATGAAATCGTCAAAAAAATGAATCGTCAAAAAAAATTAATTTTTCACAAAGTAGTTCCACTTTCAACTATCAAATACAAATTTTATCTGAAACCATAAAAAGTTGAATTCAATCAAAAAAGATAAATTTCCAACAAAAGACATGAAGTTTCTACTAAAAAAGATTACTTTTTAATTAAAAAGGGGATAGTTTTTTTAAAAATTAATTTTTAATCAATTAGAAACAAATTTTGAACAAAAAAAGTTGTTGAAATAGAATGATAATTCTTCAAAAACAACAAAAAATGAGTTTTTTACAAAGTATTTCCACTTTTAACTGTGCAGTTGAATTTCTAATGAAGAATGCAATAGTTGATATTTCAACCAAACAAAAATTTAATTCGAAACCATAAACAGTTGAATTTAACCAAAAAAAATAAATGTCCAACAACAGACATGAATTTTAAAATAAACAAGTTAACTTTTTAATTATAAATAAAATAGTTCAATTTTGTGGTACATAATTAGTTTTCAATCAATTAGAAACAAATTTTGAACAAAAAAGTTAATTTTTCAAGTACAAAAAAATTTGTTGAATAAGAATAATAAATCTCCATTCCCCAAAAAATGAATTTTTCACAAAGTAGTTCCACTTTCGACTATGTAGTAGAAGTTTTAACGAAAAAGTAATTTTTGATATTTCAACCAAATACAAATTTAATCTGAAAACATAAAAAGTTGAATTTAATCAAGAAAGATAAATTTTCAACAAAAGACATTAGTTTTTAATTAAAAATATAACTTTTTAATTAAAAATGGAACAATTAAATTTGTCGATAAAAAATCATTTTCAATCAATTAGAAACAAATTTTAAACAAAAAAGTTCATTTTTCAACAAAAAAAAGTTGTTGAATTAGAATGAAGAATCGTCAACAACAACAAAAATGAGTTTTCTACAAATTATTTCTACTTCCAACTTTGTGATCGATTTTTAAAGACTAATGTAATAGTTAATATTTAAACCAAACAAAAGTTTAATCTTATACTATAAACAGTTGAATTTCATAGAAAAGATGACTTTCCAACAAGAGACATGAATTTTCAACTTAAAAACTTCACTTTTAACTTAAAAATAAAAAAGTTAATTTCTTTCTTGAAAAACAAAATTTCAATCCATTAAAAACAAGTTTTGATAAAAAAAGTTAATGTTTTAATAATAAAAAATGTGTTGAATTATAATGATGAATCGTCAAGCAAAAAACTAAATAAATAAAATAAATGAGTTTCTCACAGAATAGTTCCACTTGCAACTGTGTAGTTGATTTTTTAATGAACAATATAATAGTGGATATTGTGACAAAAAAACATTAAACCAAAGAAAAATTAATTTTTCACAAAGTAGTACGACGTTGAATTTTAAACGAACAATGTAATAGTTGATATTTCAACGAAACAAAAATTTAATCTGTAACCATAAACAGTTGAATTCAATCAAAACAGATGAATTTTTAAACAAAAGACATGAATTTTCAATTAAAAAAGATGACTTATAATTAAAAATGGAAGGGTTAAATTTGTTGTTCAAAAATTAATTTTTAATCCATTAAAAACCTATCTTTATTAATTAATTAATTTATTTTAAAACTTTTTAATTAAAAATGGAATAGTTATTTTTCTGTTAACAAATTAATGTTTAATCAATTAGAAACAAATTTTCAATAATACAGCTAATTTTTTAACAACAAAAAAGTTTTAAATTAGAATGATAAATCGTCATCCAAAGAAAAAAAATGGATTTTTCACAAAGTGTTTCCACTTTCGACTGTGTAGTTTAATTTTTAAAGAACACTGTAATAGTTAATATTACAACCAAACAAAAATTGAATCTGAAGCAATAAACAGTTGAATTCAATCAAAAAAGATGAATTTCAAAACAAAAGACATGAATTTTCAATTAAAAAAGATAACTTTTAATTAAAAGTGAAATAGTTAAATTTTTGGTTAAAAAATTAATTTTCAATCCATTAGAAACAAATTTTAAATAAAAAAGTTAATATTTCAACAAAAAAATAAGTTAAATTAGAATGATAAATCGTCAACCAAAAAAATTAATTGACCACAATGTAGTTCTACTTTCAACTGTTAAGTTGAATTTTTAACGAACAATGTAATAGTTGATGTTTCAACCAAACAACATTTTTATCTGAAACCAAAAAAAATTGAATTCAATCAAAAAAGATGAATGTCGAAGAAAATATATGAATTGGCAATTAAAAAAGAACACTTTTTAATTAAAAATAGAATAGTTATTTTTTTCTTAACAAATTAATGTTCAATCAATTAGAAACAAATTTTTAATTAAAAAGCTAATTTTTTAACAACAAAAAAGTTTTTAAATTAGAATGATGAACCGTCATCCAAACAAAAAAAATGAATTATTCACAAAGTGGTTCCACTTTCGACTGTGTAGTTTAATTTTTAACGAATACTGCAATAGTTAATATTACAACCGAACAAAAATTTAATCTGAAACCATAAACAGTTGAATTCGATAAAAAAGGATGAATTTCCAACAAAAGACATGAATTTTCAATTAAAAAAGATCACTTTCAATTAAAAGTGAAATAGTTAAATTTGTGGTTAAAAAATTAATTTTCAATCCATTAGAAACAAATTTTAAATAAAAAAGTTAATATTTCAACAAAAAAATAAGTTAAATTAGAATGATGAACCGTCGACAAAAAAAGAGTATTTTTACAAAGTATTTCTACTTATAAATGTGCAATTGAATGTTTAATGTACAATGTAATAGTTGATATTGCAACTAAACAAAAATTTAATCTGAAACCATAAACATTTGAATTCAAACAAAAAATACGATTTTTCAAAGAAAATAGTTGATTTCTGAACCAAACATATTGAGTTTTTAATAAAAGAACAAAATAATTTCCCTAAATTTATAAATTGTAAGAATAAATTTAACGAGGTCAATATTTTTATTGAAAAACTGGAGTACAATCTGTCATACCAAGATGGCGGCAGATATCAGTTTTAGAAGATTCCCCCCGGGCCGCGCGCAGAACTAGTCCACTCTTTACCCTACGAAAGCCAACTTTGACTAGACAAACTCTGGAGATTGGATTTTTAAAAAAGCGACTGGCACTCTCGCCGGATCGGTGGTTAGGGAGTATTATGCAGAAAGGTGGGGAATAGTGGAAAGTCTTGGTCAACATCGGCCGAGTCGGCGACTCAGTCTGCAGTCATCGTCAAACATCAGTGTTGTCGCTATGGCGTGCCTAGGGTCTGTTCCTAGGGTCTGTGCTCGTGCCCAATTTCGCAGGAAAGTTTCTACAGCATGTGTTAAACCACCATGTGTCACCGTCGAGCGACCCTCCAACACACTTCTTCAGCACTGTCAGGTACCTCAAATCCTCTAATTAAATCACTTAACCTCCTCGACGCGACGAAAAAAAAAAACAGATTTCCCGCAATTCTCGCGCGAAAATTGCCCGAATTTGTCTCGAAAAAGTGCTCAGGTGAAATAAGTTTCAGTCAGAATTTGCCAAGAGAAGATCCGAGTTCTTTGGTTATTGACATAACCTCAGACACTAAAGTGACGTGTGTTATTGTTGAGAAACTGTTCCTTTTGTTCGAGCTCGACTTGAAGTAGTTTCTCAAGTCTAAAGTTGCATATTTCGAAAGGTTGACTTAAAAATCTTTGCGAATTGTCACGTGATTGTTGTTACATAAATAGTGGGCAACCTCGAGCGAATTACATGTGGAAAATACAGTTCTCTCTTTGAAGAAATGGGAAAATTACATAATCGAAGGCCTGTCAGACCGTGTTTGACGTTTGACCAAACACATAGATTGCTTTGAAAACTAATGTTCGGGGTTGTCTTGCCTCAGCCTACATTTAGAAAACTCTCTTTTCTCACTCCGTTGATCGCACGTGAAAGCCGAGACGTGTCTAGTAATTATTCCTTTAGAAAACGAGTGAAATCCCGCGAAAATATTAAAAAGTCGGAATCAGCTGTTTTACATTTTAACAGATAGCAGACGCCAATGTCGTCTGCTAGGACGTGCTCCTTTCTCACGAAAATTATTTTTACCTCTAAAGCAAATTTAATTATTTATACAGCACCCATGTCTTGATCTGCCAGTGTATAATTGTGGCTCTCTCATATATATTTCTTCCAATTATAGTGTCAGAAAATAGTTTTGCCGAGTTTAGTTTTCTCTCGAAATTCCTTAATTTTAGATATGCGCATGCGTCATTGTCCTTTTAAATTTAGGCGCGAATTTTAAATTAAGCGAGGTTGTAAAGTTTCCTGAAACTTCGGCAAAATGAAAAATTTTAAAACGTTTCAACAGTTTCAGATATTAAGGCGGGAAAATTTAACATATTTTTAAATAGTGATATTAGGAATTAAATTTAAAGTTTTAATTCTGTATTAATATATATTATTATCAACAAGTGTGTAGTGGAAAATTAACTTTACTTTGTATGCAAAATTTCCAGTTTTCTGAGGTCATATTTTTGCAGTATTGAAAATAAATCTAAAGTCCTATTTATATAATCTAAAGTCCCTCTGTTTGTTTTTTTCTTGGGTTTTCACCAAAATTTGAAGCGAATTAATAGAAGGTAATAGAAAAAGCAAATATATTTCGTTGAAAGTTCGTTCTTTTTGGTTGAAAATTTAATTATTTGTGTAAAAATGTAATTATTTGATTGAAAGTTTAATAAATTTTTGTTGTTGAAAATTAAAGAGTTTTTGGATGAATGCAACTGTTTTTTTATTTAAAATAAAACTTTTTTTTTGGGTGAAATAACCACTATAATATTTTTTGTTGAGAATTCATCGTTTTGTTTGAAAATGCAACTGCTTTTTTTGGTGAAGGAATCATTATTTTAATTGAAAATTCATCTCTTTGGTTGAATATGTAACTATTTTTTTTTAAATTATTTGTTCTTCTGTTTATTACAAATTACCCGTTTTTACTGAAAAATTACTTATTCCACTTAAAGATTGATCATGGAAGTAGAACCTTCGTATTTCTTGTTGAAAATGTAACGAAATTCATTCTCTTTTGTACTGAAAGTTTAATTTTTCCAATTGCAAATTCAAGATATAGTTAAAAATGTTATCTCTCTAATTGAAAAGGTAAATATTTTATTGAAAAATCGTATCTTTGTGTGTTTAAAATGAATTTTTCGGACTAAAAATTTAACTGATTCAGTTAAAGATTCGTCATATAATTTGAAGATTTATTTCTTAGGTCGAAAATTAATCTTGCTTCTTGAAAATTTTTTTTCTTGACTGAAAATTCAACTATTTGGTTAACGTCTTTTTTGATTGAAAATTGAAGAATTTGTTTGCAATTTTGGTTATTTCTGGACTGAAAAATTGTTTTTCATTTACAAATTCAATGATTTTTTTCCCCATTCGTTTTTTTTTCTTTGAAATTTTTACTGGTGTCAATTAGTAACTAAATTTTAAATATAAATAAGATCTTTCTGTTGATTAATCTTTTTTGGTTGAAAATTCCAATATTCTGTCGAAAATTCGTCTTTTTTGTTTGTAAATTCATCTCTTTTGATAGAATTATTTTTTAAATCGTTTTATTGGGGGGGGGGGGGCAGCAAATAAAGTTTGATGCTGGCAAATTAATCTTTTGCATTCGAAATATAACTATTTTATTAAAAATCTTACTATTTTAAACCAAACAAATTTAATAAAAAGATTCGCATTTGGAAAAGAATTAGGTGGAAATCAACCGTAACCGATCACTGAAATTTTTCGACATTACAAGAAATTGAATTTACAAAAAATAACGTCCACTTGGAAATTATTTCGAATTAAAAAAAACCTTGAAATTAACAACACTTTTTAAATTCAGGTCACTCGCGTTTGAAATTCATGTAAATTATAAATTTCTCTCATTTTCAAGCAATTTTAAGTTGATAAGTTAAAAATTTTAGAAGTAAACGAACTTCCATAAAATTAAAAGCTATTTTGTTTTGTAAATAATTCATAGTATATAGAAATTTCTGGGATTTATAAACGCTTCGAAACAAAATTTATCGTATTTTAAGAAAATTTAATGTTAATGGAGTTAGAGAAGTAGGAATTTCCATAGATTCTCTTTTTTTTGTAAATTTTTTATGGAATTTATTTAAAGTACTGTTTGATTTAATTTTTGTATTTAATTTGTTTAAGTATAATTTGAAAATCTATAGGCTTTTATGCTGGAAATTAGAAAATTCAAGTTACTGCATATTGTTTATTATTTTATATATTTTTCTATACATATGGCGTAGGTTTTGATTTTTTTCGTTATAAAAACAAAAATATTACAAATTCACTGGTAATTTAATTAATTTGTTGAAAATTCTTATTTTTTTGGTTTTATTCAATTGGTTTTGATTTAATAAAATTATAATATTTTTGTTAGGAATATCAACTGTTACAATTTTCGTTGAGAATTAATTTCATTCTACTATTTTTGTATTTAGTAAAATATTTATTTCACTATTTTCATAAAAATTCATTTTTTCGTGGTTGAAAATTAATTGTTTTAACTGAAAGTTTAATTAGTTGTTTTGTTCAAAATTTATTTTCTTTGTTGAAAATTCATCATTTTAGCTAAAAATTCATTACATCGATTGAATATTGAACTATTTTGTTGAAATATCGCCTTTGAAGTTAAAAATTAATTTATCTTGTTAAATTCAATTATTTTTGTAGAAAATGAATATTTTTCGGGGTGAAAACTGAACAGTATTTTCATGAAATTCGTCTTTTTGGTTTCAAAATTCAACATTTTGTATGAATGTTTTTTTTATTGATTGAAAAAATGTTTCATGGTTCAAAAATTTAACTTTTGTTTTGAAAATTCATCACTTTCCTCCAAAATTAAACTATATTTTCCTCAACATTATTTTTTTCTCAGTTTAAAATTGCTTTAACCGAAAGTTTAATTCTTTTTTTTTCATTCAAAAGTTATCATTTTATATTAAAAACTTATGCACTTTGTTGGAAATTTGTCTTTTTTGGTTACAGTTTTTTTTCCGTTGAAAATCCATCTTTTCAGTTAAAGATTCATTTCTTTGGTTGAAGATTTAACCTTCTTTTTATATATCTTTGATCTTAATTGAAAATTCATTTTTTTGTTGTTAAATTAAGTTACATGTTTTGGTATACAATTAATAGTTTTGGGTTGAAAATTCAACTCTTTTGTACAAAATTCCTATTTTTGGTTTGAAAATTAGCCTGTTAAGGTTCATGAGTCTACTAATTCGTTTAAAAATCGTATCTGTTTGGTAAATTCAACTGATTTTGATTAAAAATTAGAGTATTTTTTGTGAGACAGTTGCAAATCTTGCCTCGGAAGGGCCGCTGTGCGCGAGTACTCATTTGATTATATTGCGCAATATTATGCATTCTAGTTGAAAACTGTTGAGGTTTTCTTAACTGCTTACGTTTATTACGGTTATTTTTTTCTTCGAAGATTCATCACTTTGCTCAAGAATTGAACCATTTCCCTTAACATTATTTTTTTCGCAGCTGAAAATCATTTGCTTTAACTGAAAGATTAATTCTTATTTTTTCTTCAAAATTTATTTTTCTAAATTTTTAAAGTAAATTTAGGAACAAACCTTTTTTTTTTGCATTTATATTATTGATCTCTCAGGTGTGACGTTGTTCTTATATGTAGTTCAAAGAAAGATTGAGAACGGTCAGGGAAAGTGAAGGACATTCGAAATTTGTTTTTAGCGGCAAGCCTGAAAATTACATTGATTGATATTCGTTTGATGCGAGAACGAAATTGAGGAGATTTGAATAATTAAAGTGAGATTGAAGTCGGGAGAAATTATGTAGTTTTGGGTGAAAAATGAGGAGGAGGAGGAGGAGGAAGAAGAGGAGGAGGAGGAGATAAAGTGAGGATATCGCGAAAGTGAGAAGTGAGTTCGCTGATCGAAGTGCGATTTTGAAATTTTGCCTTAAGGACGTGGCCGCACCTGTTGAGAGTAGTGCACGGCGCGGCGCGTTCGTTCCTCAATGGGGAGACGATGGAGACAGACGGACCCCTTTTAAATTTCCATTGGCGAGTTCATAGTAATCGCCTTGCGCAACTGCTAAGTAAATGCAGCCCGTTGAACACGCGGACCATAAATCTGGCCCTCTCTTTGGTCATTGCCTCACACCTGGTCAATATTACATAATATTCTCCTTTGCTTTATTTAAAAAATTTTTTAAATATTTTTTATTCATAACTTTTTTCGTAACTCAATTCTTTTCGCTTCAAACAACTAACTTAAGGGAGGCGATCTATGTAAGGGCTTCAAAAAATCGATTTTTTTTTGCTTAAATGGAAGCGAATGATTGTCTTCTGCGTGAACCTCTCTGAACTAGAATTTTTTTTAAAACAATTATTTTTTAAACAATTTAATGAAAAATTTGGGTAAAAATCAATTTTTTTTTAACTGACGCCATTTTGTCAAAAATGATTATTTTTTAACTTTTTTTTTGTTCACGCAGAGGCTATGAATATAAACTTAAAGAAACTTTTTTGTTTTTTCGTTTCGGGTGAATCTGTCAGAAACTAGAGTGCGGGCAATTTCACATCTCCCGGCTGAACATGTTCAGCATCTGCCCTTATAATTAAAAATTTTGTGCATATTTATGGCTGAAAAAATTTATTTCTTAGTTAAAAAGTATCTTAATAAAAATTAGAAGTTTTGAAAAGATTCGTTATATTTTTCAATCAAATCAATTAGAAAAAAATATACTTGATAAAATTCTCAGAGGGCCAAGCAGCTCTAGGAACTATTGAATTTTTCATTAAAGATATATATATTTTTTAGTTGAAAATTTGATTTTTTTGCTCGAAAATTAATCTTCTTGTTTTAAAATTTATCTTTTTGGTCGAAAATTCAATTATTTGGATAAAGTTCATGGTTTTTGTTGAAGATTTATCATTTTAGTTGCATATTTAGTTATTGTTTAAAAGTTATTATTGATTTTTATGTTCGTTTTCGTATCTTTGTTTATGTATTTTTTTGATAATTTATCATTTTGTTTGAAAATTCATTCCTTTCATAAAAAATTGAACTATTTTGTTGAAAATTCATATTTTCGGATTTAAAAAATTCGTTATTTTTGTGTTAAAAATTCATCTCTTATCGTAAAAATTTCAACTTGGTTCGTTCAAAATTTATATTTTTTAGTGAAAAATTCCACTTTTTGGTAGAAAATTAATCTACTTGGTTAAACATTCATCTTTTTGGTCGAAAGTTCAATTATTTGGTTAAAATTCATTGTTTTGGCTGAAGATTTATAATTGTAGTTGCATATTTATTTCTTTGTTTAAAAGTTTAAATATTTTTTTCAAAATTCTTTTATTTCATTGAAAAATTTACCATTTTGTTAAAAATTAAACTTCTTGTTTGAAAATTAATCATTTTTTTAAAAATTCATTCTATTTGTAGCAAATTTAACTATTTGGTTGAAAATTCATGTATTCGTTTTTTTTTAATTTGTCATTTTGGTTTAAAAATTCATTTCTTATCGTAAAAATGTCAACTTGTTTCGTTAAAAATGCAACTATTTTGTTAAAAATTTATATTTTGCAGTGGAAAATTCGACTTTTTTTTGTAAAAATTGTTTTTTATTTTATTCAGAATTCAACAAATTTGTTAAAAAATCATCCTTTTTTTGCTGAAAATTTAACTGTTTGGTTGAAATTTTTTTTGAAACGTGGATTCAAATATTCGGTTAAATTTTGTTGTTATGAATTCATCTTTTATAAAATTTATATTCTTCAGTGAAAAATTAAACTATTTTGCTGAAAATTCCTGTATTTTTTTTAATTATTTTTTTTTTGTGTGTGTGGCAGAATATTAATCTTTTTGATTTATATCTTTTTTACCTGTAAAATTCGTTTCTTTGGTGGAAAATTCATGTGTTTTGTTCAAAATTAATTTTTTTCTAGAAATATTAATCTTCTTGATCGAAAATGGATCTTTTTGTTTAAAAATTCATTTCTTTGGTTAAATATGAGTCTTTTCTCAAATTAAAAATTAATTTTTAAATAGAAAGTTTAAATATTTTATTTTGGGGTGAAAATTCATTTGTTCTAGGTAAAAATTCAACTACTTTATTCAATTTTCGGTAGAGAAGTAGTCTCATTGGTTGAAAGCTTATAATTCTGCTTTGAAATTTATTGTATTGGTTGCAAATTTAAACATTTTGTTGAAAATTCGTTTTGTTTTTGCTAGAATTTTAATTGTTATTTGTTGGTTTAAAATTTATCTTCTTTAGTTGAAAATTCATGTACTTTTTTGATAAATTCCTCAACGGGTTAAATATTCCTTGGAACTTTTGATGAATAAATAAAAATAGAAAAACATGAGGGGCAGGATATTCGAAATTTTCTTGGGCGAATAGAATCTCGACTAAAATTTCAAGAAATGATTACTGTCATTCGTTTATAATCTTAATTTTTTTATATTTAGATAATATTATCAGATCATTGTTATTATTAGAAACTCTCATATTTTAAGATTAATCAGTATTGCTATAGGTCAGGGAATTCTGGAATGTCAGAGAAAGTCAGGGAATTTAAAACTGGTCAGGGAATGTCAGGCAAAATCTGAAAGATTTGGAGAATTTTCTATAAACTTAAGTTGAATTTAATTTAATTATATTCTTGCAAATTCAACAATTCTGTTAAATATTCCTTATTTTTTAATTTAAAATTCAACTGTATTGTTTAAAATTTACCTACTTTAATAAAAGGTTGGATTATTTGGTCGAAAATTAATTTTTTTGTTGAAAATTAGTCTGTTTGGTTAAAAAATTCATGTCTTGTAAAAATTTGAACTTTTTGTGTTAAAAATACAACTGTTTGGTTGAAAATAAATTTGTTTTCGGTTGAATTTAACTGTTTTTAGTTTAAAAGTAACATCTTTTTGACATGAAATATTTAAATATATAATTTTTGCTTGAAAATTTATATTTTTTAGTTGTAAATTCGACTTTTTTGGTAGAAAATTGATATTTTTGGTACAAAATACAAATATTTGGTTAAAATTTCTTTTGTTGCTGTTGAAGATTCATCGTTTCAGTTTAAAAAAAACTACTTTTTTGGTTGAAAAATGATACTCTATTTATCTACTAATACTCTACTTTATTTATATGTTCTTGAAAATTCATGTTTTCGAGTGAAAGAATAGGTGTTTTCGAGTGAAAATTTATGTTTTTGGAACAACTGTTTTGAATTAAATTCGTCTTTTGGCTAGAAAATTGAACATATTGGATTAATTTTTTTTTATTGTCGGAAAAATCTTTCTTGGTCGAAAATTCAACTATTTTGTTAAAAGTTCCTTTCATTATTGATAATTAATTGTTGTAACGAAACATTGAATGGTTCAATTTTTGGTTCAAAATTCCATTTTTTGGTTCAAAATTGATATTTTTGAGTTGCAAACTTAATTATTGGTATGTTTTGTTTTGGTCTTTGATGAGTGTTCTATGTTGTAATCGCCATGCCAATTAAGTTTAAAATAAATTCTGAGTTCTGAAATAATGAATGTTGAAAATAAATTCTGAGTTTTGATTTGATGAATGTTGAACTTAAATGGGCGTTTTTCCTTAGATAAAAGTTGAATTTTTCTTCGTATCTTGCGCTTTTGATATGTAATTGACGAGTAACCGGTTTAGCTCTATTTCAGCTCTATAAGCTTAACTTAAGTAGGCTAGCTAAATGGCAGAGAGATATTTACCCAGGTTTGTATGGAACGTCCGCTGGCGATCTTGACTTTCTCAATACCAACTTGTCTTGACTATAATCACGTTATTTTCTGCCTACTCTTTCCTAACTGTTGCTGCTTCTCTTCTATTCTTCAATTCGATAAACAACATTTATTTCATAGTACTTTCAATTTAAACCTTGCTGCGAAGTATTATGGATGTATTCACTTTGGTTGTATTTATTTGTGCTCATTTTTTGAAATCTTTGCTTCCTCATAGAGGAAGGTTCTTTTCTGAAAAAAGTATGAAAAAATTGGGAGACGAACAAATTTTTAGCTTACGTCAACAGCTTTTCGTTAGGTCAATCGACGCGTCTCGAAGACGCGAACAATTACTGCAAATACAGTATAAACCATTCGCAGTATAAAAAGATACTTTTATAGGAAAGATAATGGAAGTTCATAAGAGTTTTTTCACTAGGTCAACCGATGCATCAAGAAAACGCGAACAAATATATCATATACAGCCCTGATGTATTATCTATGTTTAGAATTTTCTTCTCATATAAGCAAGATGAACAATATATTTTGAAAATTATAAATGGGTTTTGCTAGATTATAAGAGGATATGGAAGGTTTTTCAATAGGTCAATCAACGCGTCTCGAAGACGCGAACAATTACTGCAAATACAGTATAAACCATTCCCAGTATAAAAAGATACTTTTATAGGAAAGATAATGGAAGTTCATAAGAGTTTTTTCACTAGGTCAACCGATGCATCTCGAAAACGTGAACAAATATATCATATACAGCCCTGATGTATTATCTATGTTTAGAATTTTTTTCTCATATAAGCAAGATGAACAATATATTTTGAAAATTATAAATGGGTTTTGCTAGATTATAAGAGGATATGGAAGGTTTTTCAATAGGTCAATCAACGCGTCTCGAAGACGCGAACAATTACACCAAATACAGTTCTCAATATAAAAAAAAAACCTTTTTATAGGCAAGTTAAAAAGTTTTGTTTAAAAATAAAAGAAAAGGTCATGGAAGGTCATAAGAGATTGTTCAATAGGTAAATCGGCGCTTCTCGAAGACGCGAACAAATAAATCACATGTATTAAAATGGTATTCCTAATATCAAGAAAGTTTTTCTTATATAAAAAGAATATCCCATTTTTTTAAATTTCATAAATCGGTACTACTAGGTCATAAAATGTTCCACAATAGGTCAACCGATGAGTCTCGAAGACGCAAACAAATAGCAGATACAGTACCGGACCACACAGTCACACAAAATTTAATAACGAAAAAAATTCTAAATACAATTTCGGCTACAATTTTGAATCGATTTCAATGTTTTTCTTGTCAATCAAAGCTAACTACATTTTTAAAAGATCTCTGAGGCCGATTTTAAAAATAAATATTTAAAATTTACTTCATTTATATATAAAGTAATAAAAATGGTGAGATTCAATATATGGTTACTTTAATAATGCGTCATTAATTCAAAATTATTTATATTAGTGTGTTATCGTTAAATAAAGATTCGCGAAGCATAACTTGATACATAGTTTATTATTAATGAATAATTTGTTATTAACAGTTGTATCGTTACACTTATAAACCGTATTAGATGATATTTGAATATTTTTGAATTTTTATTAAAAGTTTTTCGTTTTGAAATCAATTTAAAGTGATACACAAACATTAAAATACAAAAATAAACGTATTGTTTATTTTTATAAACAAATGCAAAGTTTGGGAAATATAATAGCTCCGAACTGTATTAACATAATATTGGCAATACCAACAAAGAAAGTTAGAAAAACTACCTGAAACTCTAAAAAATTATTAACTGTGCATTTGTTAATAAAATTTGTTTACAGATATTATGTTTATGATCAAACAGCAATAATGTTTACTAATCACTTCATGATTTTTTAAAACCATTTAAAAGTCGCTTTTCTTTGTCTATAACATTAATATCAAAATTTTTCAATTAATTACGTATTATTTAAGCAACAATATCTTAAGTGTTAACAATGTTGAAAACTTTACATTGAAATAAAGTAAATGATTTTTTTTAATCGGTTCGTAGGTATCTATTAAGAATTTAGTTAGCTTTAATTGATTTTAATCTTAATTTTAATCAATTATTTAAACTAACCATAAATGACTACTTTACAGATTGAAAGTTACTGATTTTTTAATTCAAATGACTGACTTAATTAGTGAATGTTACGGACTGCTAATTTAAAAATTACTGTTTTGATCCATGGAAGTTAAAGTTTAGATCATTTAAGATTACAGATTCGGTCAGTAAACATTACTGATTTGATGAATTCATCCTGATTGGTATAGGATAAATTTTCTTGGTTTCCAAATCTATCTTATTGGTTGAAGATTCATTTTAATTAATGATTCATCTTTTTTTGTGGAAATATAAATATTAAAAAAAAAAGAATTTTTTTTTAAAGATTGATTTTGGTTATTGAAAATTGAACTATTCCATGCTTGGTTAAAAATTAATATGCTATCATTTTTAAAAATTCGTCGTTATTTATAGAAAATAAATCTTTTTAGTTGAAAATTAATTTCTTTGGTTGAAAATTGAACACTTTGATCGAAAATTTGTTTTTTTGGTTCATTTTAATTTACTGAAATAAAAATCGAACTACTCTAAGTTTCGTTAAAAGTTGAACTGCTTTGTTAAAGAAATGTTTTTTTTTTGTTGAAGATTCATCATTTCAGTTGAAAATTCATCTTTTTACTGAAAATTTGTTTGCTTATTTTGATTGAAACATAATGTGTTTTTATTTAAAATTTCAACGTTTTGGATGCAATTTTTTGTATTCTCTTAAAAATTCGTTATATTTGGTTGACAAATTAATTATTTTTTGTTCAAAAAGAATCTTTTTATTAAAAATTCATGTATGTTATTGAAAATTGGTTTCTTTTTTTTCGCAAAAAATTAATCTTCTTGGTTGAAAAATCATCTTTTTTGGGTAAAAGTTGAACTACTTTGTTAAAAAAAATATTGTGTTGGTGTTGAAGATTCATTATTTCAGTTGAAAATTAATCTTTTTAGTTTTTAATCGTTTGTTTATTTTGATTGAAAATGAATTTGATTTGAAGTTATAAACGCAACGTTTTGGATGCAAATTTTTATATATTTTTCAATTTTTTTTTGCAAATGAATCATTTTTCGTTGGAAATCCAATTTTTTATTGAAAATTTATCTTTTTTTTCGAAAAAATGTTTTTTGCTTGGCAGAAACTTTATCTTCTTTGTTGAAAGTTGAAATACTTTATTAAAAAAATTTCTTTTCAAAGATTTATCATTTTAGTTGAAAATTCATTCATTTATTTTGTTTCAAAATTAATTTGTTTTTAGTTGAATTTTCAACGTTTTGGATAAAATTTTTTGTTTTTTGTTGAAAATTCTATATATTTGGAAGAAAATTAATCTTTTTGGCTGAAAAATCATTTTTTTTTGGCTGAAACTTGAATTACTTTGTTTAAAAAAATGTTTTTTTTTTTTTTGGTGAAGATACATCATTTTAGTTGAAAATGTATCTTTTTAGTGAAAATTCGTCGTTTTGGATTAAATTTTGTTTTTGTTTTTTTTTTTAAATAAAAAATTCGTTATTTTGCTTGAAAATTAGTATTTTGTAGTTAAAAGTTTATCTTTTTGATTGAAGATTCATGTATTTTGTTAAAAACTTGTGTTTTTGATTGAAAATTAATCTTCTTAGTTGGAAAATTGTCTTTTTTGGTTAAAAGTTGAATTACTTGGTTGAAAGTTGAACTACAGTGACACTCTTCTATAGCGTCGATTTTGAGGCAGGCCTGAGTTACGACGCAGACCCCGTGCAGCCCATGTTACACCCACCTGCAGCGCGGCGTTAATTCTCGGAAGGGCTATAGGAGGGAGGGCTATTGAAGGGTATCACTGTAATAGAAGAAAATGTGTTTTTTGTTGAAGAATCAATTTTTTTAGTTGAAAACTCAACTTGTAGTTTGAAAATTCTTATACGTCCTTAAAAATTCATTTTCTTTCTTGAAAATTAATTTCGTTCGTCGAAGATTGAATCATTTTGAATGACTGATTTTACCGGTGTCTAAAATTCAATAATCCGAAAATTCACTTTTGACTGATTTGCCAGTCGCTGAATCCGCATTATTTGTATAAGTCAAAATCGAATTCGAATCAGTCACTCTTTACTGAATTTTAAATGTTTAATTTTTCCACCTGGAAAATCACAAGGTAAAGATTCTAGAAATTTGCATTTTATTTAAAAATATAAAACATAATAAAGATTTAACAGTGATTATATTCGCATAACTGACAATATGACACGTGTGACAATGTTACCTTTTCCATATTCTTTTATATTGATTCCGTTTGTGGGAACGAGGATTATTCTTTTTTTATGTAAGTAACTGATTGACTCATAGAGTCTCTTTTCTTATTCATGCACGTTTTTCCAAATTGTATTGTATTTTACAAAGTAAGGACGAATATGAAAAAAAACTATGGATGCAAGTATAACAATAAACTATTATTAAAATCATATATATCACTGAAAGTAAAGGCGAATAACGTTCCTGACAAAGCAGGATAATATGGGTCATCTCAGGCCTCGATCTCACCCCCCTACTGACACTATTTTACACTTTTTTTTAGCGATTACACTATTTTCCTTAAAAATTTTCCTTTTTCTTAACAAATATTAGTGAACTTATTAATTATCTCAGCGAATCATAATATAGACAGGGTTCACTTATTACGTAACATTAAAAGGGTATTTTTACCCTATTACGTAACAGTTTTGATTTATGAATTTTTTGTACCATCAACTTTGAATATTAAAATTTCTAAAAAAAATTATGAATAGAATGAAAATAGATGAAAATTTAAATTGTAAATGATTGTTTAATAAGTGGAAATAATTATGTTCTTAACGTTTCAATAAAACACTGCAATTTTTTTATTTTTATTACATTTTTTAAGAGATAAGAATAATTAAACTATGGTCAGCAAACTTTTTTTGAAGAATTCAATAAAAATTTTGACATATTATATCATTTTATAGAAAATTTGAGTATATCTAAGTGATATTCAGAAGTTTTAAAACGATTCAAAAATAATTAAAACTTGTAAAGATTTTTTAAAGAATTTTGTAAGGTATTACAAGAATGAAATTTTTGTTTAGATTTTTAGGAAAAATTAAAAAAATTGTTCGTTTCAAAAAATTAATTTATTTCAACCGATTATTTGAAAAGATTTAAAACATTCTCAAAAAAGAATCTGAACGATTTTAAGGCAATTTTTGAAATTTTTCAGAATTTAAAAGAAAATTAGGTAAAATTTTAATCATTTGTAAATATTAGAAGGTTTAGAAGGTCTGATAAGAATAAAATAAGAATTTTCTTAGTACACGTGTAAAAATGTTAAATTATTGTTTATTTTAACAAATGAATTTTTTTTTAAATCGAGTAAATTCAAGAAATATTTAGTAGAACTGAAAAGATTCAAAAAGAATTTTTAACTTTAAAATAATTTTAGAAATGTAGATTTTTAGATTTCAAAAATAAACTTTAAAAGCCTTAAAAGAATTTCGAAAGGTTTCAAGAGAATTTTTCTTGTTTCAAGAGAATTTTCTACACAGAATATTAATTTTCGATTAATTAAAAAATGTGAATCTTCAACAAAGTTAACAAATTTTTAACCAAATAGTTGAATTTTTACTAAAAAATACGAATTCCCTACAAATTACATAAATTTGTAACGAAATAGTTGAATTTTTATCAAGAAGATTTTTTTTACCAATAAATACGAATTTCCAACAAAGAACATACAATTTTTAACCAAATAGTTGATTTTTTACCGAGAAGATTACTTTTTTTTTATCAAAGAATAAGAATTTTCCACAAGTTACATAAAATTTGAATTAAATAGTTTGAGTAGTAGATGTGATGTTATTACAAATGTGATTTGATTAATTTTTAGTTAATATTTTTATCGTTTCTAAAATTTTTTAACTAAACAATTGAATTTTGAAACTAAAAAATATTAATTCTTTACAAAAAATGGTGTAGTTTAATTTTCATTTAAGATTATTAATTTTTAATCAAAAAAGAAGTTATCTTCAAATGAGTATAATTTTGTACCGAATAGTTGAATTTTCAAGACAAAAAGACGAATTTTCAACAAACCTGTTGAATTTTCAAGTAAGGAATATAAATTTTCAACAAAAAAGTTCATTTTCAAATAAGAAAATGAACTTTTAAGAAAGTAGTTCAACTTTGAGTCAAAAGGACTTGAATTTTTTACCTAAAAAGATAAATTTGCTACGAAAATTGTAATTGTTGCTACTTCAACAACAACAAAACATTTTAATTAAAAATAAAAAGCACTTAAATTAAAACAAAACACATACATTTTCAACCAAATAATTGAAATATTACCAAGAAGATTTTTATTATTATTATAAAAGACGAATTTTCAACGAAAAATTTAATAGTTGGTATTTTAAGAACAAAAAAACATTTGAAACAGTTAATTAATTAATTTTCATCAGAATGAAAATTTTATTGCACACTTTTTTTATTTCGGACTATACTTTTAAATTCAGACCACACATATGTTTAATACTTGACAAATTGTATGACTCCATTTGCATATTATATTTAAATATGGATTTAAATTAATCATCAGAAAGTAGTGACAGGAATATAAATAAAGGCAAAGCATTTTGGGTTTGCCACATACAAAATTGTGCTGGGTCAAAAAAAAGTTGGAACTTAAAAACAGCCTAGGAGTGAAAAGTTTAATTTTGAGTTCCTTCGTAAATAAAATTCGAAACAGATAAATAATATTTAAAAAATTAAGCTAAAATTAAGAAGACTTAGGTAATTGGAGAAGAAATTAATTCAGGGTTTGGTCATATTAATTGGCAAAATCTTCTCATTTTTTTGGGGAAATTGTGAGCGTGATAAAGTTTCTTTATGCTGCGATAACATTCTTAGGACAGATTTCAACGATTTAAAAAATAATGCTTAAATTGCGTCGGAAAGGGTACTGCTTTGTTCAATTTGAAATAAAGTATAAATTTTAATTTTCTTGAATTCCTATACTACATACTTTCTATTTCTAGAATAAATTAGAGTCTATTTTATGACCTTAATAGTCATCGGTGTAGTTCCTTCTCGACGCCCTACATTCTTCAAAGTGGCTTATTATACCATAAATTTTCGGCTATAATTTATGTTTATACTATAGAGGTAAATGGTGTTAATACAATTCTTTGCGTAATTTTTTATAATAGCTTCAGGTCATATTTCCCGCCGTACCTCCGTTATTATTCTCGTCTTTTTCTCTTTTTTTAAAAAGAATTCCTTTTTTTTCTTCTGATTTCAAGAAACTTTACAACTTTCTCCCTTTTTCTCGTTTTTTCGCTTAAATGCGAGGTCAATTATTATTTGAATCCAATAAGCAAATCCAACTATTTTTGGTTAAAAGGTGATTATTTTTAATGGAAAAGTCTACTGTTATGTTTTCGTTTCATAATTCATCTCATTGGATTAGAAAATGTACTATTTACCTGTGGATTCGTTTTTTGATAGAAAATTGATTTTTTAAATTCAAATATAATTTTGCCCAATTTTGTTTAAAGTTGATCTTTTTTATTGAAAATTCAACTACTATTTAATTGACAATTATTTTCTTGCTTAAAAAGTCATAGTTTCGAGTTAAAAATCCAGTTGTTCTATTGAGGATTCTTCTTTTTTAGTTAAAATTCTGTGATTTTAGCAGAGAATTAATTTTTGTGTTTGAAAATTGATCAATTTGTTTATGACTATTTGGTTAAAAATTAATCGGATTTTTTATTGAAAATGCATCTTTTTGTTTAATTATTAAATTATTTGGTAACAGATTAAGATCTGTATATTTTGTTCATAATAAAATAATGTTGTTAAAAAGTTTTTTTTTCTTGGATTGAAAGTTCTAATATTTAATTGTAAATGCACCTATGCAGTTAAATTTTTTTATTTAACTATTTTGTTGCAAACTTAATGACTCTGTTAAAAATTTAACTTTTTTTGTTAAAAAGTCTTTTTTATCGGTACAAAATTTTATTGGATTGAAAATTTAACTATTTGTTTTTCTATTGACTATTACATTTGTTAACTATCAAATATTTTGTTACTTTGTTTATTGGCAAGAAAATAAACTTTTGTTGAAAATCCAATTTTTTTCTAAAAAAAAAAAAAAAACATATTTTTGGTTTGAAAATTTTAAATTTCAGTTTGGTTCAAAATGTATCTTGGTAGATTGAAAATTTAACTCGAAAGTCAACTATCTGATTGCAGATACAATTGTGTAGTTTATAATTATTTGTTTGTTCAAATATTTGATTGAAATTGAAATATTTTGTTAATAGTTCGTCTTCTTGATCAAAGGTCTGTCCTTTTAGATTGAAAATTCAATTTTCTTCTAAAAAAATTTTCTTTTTTCTTGAAAATGTTGATTTTCAATTTTTTTGAAAATGTCACGATTTTATTTTGAAGTTCAATCTAATTAATTTTCCTTTTCGCTTGCAAATTCGAGCATTTGGTAGAAAATTCATCTTTTCAGTATGAAAATTGAACTATTTGGTTAAAAAGTTCATTTTTTTCTTGAAAAATCGTCATTTTTTCTTGAAAACGTAACTATTTGGTTGTAATTACGTGGCTTATTATTATTTTGTATTTGTGTAAATTTAGCTATTTTTTTGAAAACTTAATCTTTTTGTTGTAAATTAAACTATTCTGTCAAAAGTTCGTCTTTTTTGGTCCGAATTTTAACTGTATTATTGAAAATCCGTCTTTTTGGATGGAAATCCATCCTTTTAGATTAAAAATTTATTTTCTTTGGTAGAAAAGTTTCTAATTGAAAATTCATTTTTTTTTAAAAAAAAAGTTATCTTCTTTGACTCGGACATTCAACTGTTTTGTTAACAACTCTTGTTTTCGGTTGAAAATTAATCTTTGTTGCAGTAAAAATGGATCTTTTTTCATACAATTATCTATCATTGTTGAAATGAACTTTTTTGTTGAAAATTCAAATCGTTTGGTAGAAAAATTGTTATTTTAGTTATTTTAATTGTTAGTTTATTTTAATGAAAAATCATCCTATTTGCCCTGTTTTGAGAGCATTTTGAGCTGCAAACTCTGTTCTTATTACACCCTAAAAGCTAAAATAAAATTCTTTAGTATACGCATATATTTCTTCATCAACCTAATTTAAAAACAAGACGTGAGAAAAGGTAGAAAAATAACGTTCTTTGCAGTGTCACTTCATAGAGTGGCAACGGGACAAAAATTGTAGTCATTATCATAAGTTTCATTATTACAATTCAGGCAATGTGTAAACTTGATTAAGCGGAAGGACTTTAAGAATGTATTAAAGTGATCACAAGTTCAAACATGAACATTTTTTAAAATGACTTATAAAATAATAGAATTGTTTATTTAACAATACTTTTTATATTTTTACGTATTATGTATCTAATGTTCATCTAATGTTTATGTATTATGTATCTAAAAATCTCTTTGGTACATTTTTATTTTTTAAATTATGAAGTATACTATTGTTATTTTTTATGAAAAATATTTTCCCTGAATAAAAATTTTTCAAAGTAGAAACGTATCAAAGAGGATTGTAGAGAATATTTCAAGGAATAAAATGAATCCTATAACATTATGATTAAATAAGAATTGCACCTTTCACCTTAACAGATAGCAAAAATATAAAACTCTAAATAAATATTTGTAAATAAACAGTTTTAGCCTGAAATATTTTTTTCCAAAGTTCACCTTAGTTCCCTTTCAAAATTATTTACAATAAAAAATGGAAATGTCTTTCTCGATTTTATAAATAATTTTTACTAAACGTTTTTACTTTTATTTGTGGTCTTAATCTGGTTTAAACTGAGAGCATAATTAAAACAAGGAAAACTTTTTGTAAAAATGGGTTCTCATACTTGTAGGAATTTCCGGGTACAAGTAAATGATTTCGTGAACGTCCGAAGGTTCGATCGAACTCAAGGTCGCACTTACACTATTTAAGATTTTTTGCCGTTTTTAAGTGGCCTTGAAATGTGACCTTGGAAAGGGGAATACCAACAGATAATAATAACAAATGAATGGACAGAAATTATTATCAAAGAAATAAAGAAAAAGTAAAATGTATGATGGATAACAAAACAGGGTTGCTACAGGTCAAGGAATTCCAGAAATACAGGGAATGTTAGGAAAAACCTGACAGACCAGGAATTTTTTTCAAACTGAAGTTGTTGTTAATTAGACTATTTTGTTGATAAATAAACAATTTTGTTAAAAAGTTATTCTTTTTGGTTAGAATTTCGCATTTTTGTGTTGAAAATTCATCTGTTTTGGTAGAAATTCATGTATTTTGCTGATAATATTTTTTGTTTTGTTAGAATGTTAATCTTTTTGGTGACTTTCTTATCTTTTCGTTTGAAAATTTAACTATTAGGTTGAAATTTCCTAAAATTCAAATATTTCATTGAAAATTCATGTATTTTGTTCAAAATTAATCTTTTTTGGTAGATAATTTATGTTTTTGATATAAAAATAGTTTTATTAATTGAAAAGTAGTTGTTCTTATTATTATTGAAAAATAATTTTATGAAACGAAAATTTAACTTCCATTTTTGTGTGTAAATTGATCCATTTTAATAGAAGTTTATTCTCGTTGTTTAAAAATTCATCTGCTTGACTTAAAATGTAATTATTATGTTGAAAATTTATAAAATTCAAATATTTGGTTAAAAATTTATCTATTTTGCTCAAAATTATTTTTTTTTTTTAGAAAATTAATTTTTTTGGCTGAAAATTAATTTCTTTGGTTCAACATTTTTTGATATTGAAAGATAATTTTTTTTCATTGAAATTGTAACTATTAAATTTCGTTAAAAATTCATTTCTTTAACTGTAAAGTTAACTATTTCATTTTTTGAAGGAAATTGATCTTTTTTTATATAAATTTATTTGGTTGACAATGAATTTTTTTACTAGAGATTTAACCATTCTATTATTATTAGACCGTCATTTCATTGGTTGAATGCTCAAATATTTTATTAAAAATTCGTTTTTTTTGTGACAAATTTATTTTTAGAACTGAGAATTTAACTATTTTGTTTTAGCTTCAAAATTTATATTTTTTAGTTGAATATTCATGTATTTTGATAAATTTTGGTTTTTGATGGTAGAAAATTCATGTTTTGGCTTGAAAATTCAAATATTTGATTAAAAATCTTTTTGTTTGGCTTCAAGTTCCTTATTTTTATTTCCATTTTTTCACTCATTCATTTTTTTAGTCAAACATTAATTCTGTACACTGAAAATGTAACTATTTCATTTTTGCTGGAAAAGCTCCCTTTTTTATTTAAAAACTCAACTATGACTGAAAATTCCTATATTTTGTTGGTTATTCATTTTTCGTAGAATTTTAATGTACTTTATGACTTATTCGTCTTTTTGGTTAGAAATTTAACAATTAGTTTGAAAAATCCTAAAACTTAAACATTTAATTGAAAATTCGATTTTTTGAGAAGAAAATTTATATTTTTCGGTTGAAGAGTCCACTTTTATGTTAAAAATTCATATTTTCGAGTTGAAAACTCAACTGTTTTGTAGAAAATTCGTCTTTTTGGCTTGAAAATTCAACTATTTGTTAAAAAATTATTTTTTGTTCTATTTGCAGATTCATAATTTTATTTAAAACCTAATTTCTTTGATCGAAAATTGAACTCGTTTTTGAAAGTTCGTTTTTTCTAGATTAAAATTGAATTAATCTTTTTCAGTGAAAATGGTACTTTTCCTTTTTTGTTTGAAAATTCACTTTTTTGGTTGAAAAATCGTCTCTTTGGGTTGAAAATTCAATTAATTTGGAAGAAAATTCATATTTAAGGTTTAAATATTTATTTTCTGTTGAAATATCTGGTTGAGATTTCAGTTATTACACTTTTTTTGGAGAAATAATTTTTTTATTAAAAATTAAACTATATTTTAAAATAAATTTAATGATTTTGTCGAAAATTTGACTATTTAATTTATTTAATTTTTATATGTTTGGTTCAAAATTGATCATTTTGACGGACAATATAATATTTTCAGGATCTAAAAAAACTTTTCTGGTCTCGAGAAATATTTTCTAAGATCAAGAAAATATTATATCGTTCTCTTCTGGAAAATTTGAAATTTGCTGCAATACTGATTGATGTTTTCTTGATTCAATATTAATTCTTTTTCCGTGTATGTAATTTCTGGATGACCCGTATAAATTTAAGTAAGACTGTTGTCACGAAAAGTGTTTGAAATAATTTTAGAACATTTTTTTGCATTTAATTTCTCGTAATTATTTAGGTTTTCTATATGCTATGGTCTAATTAAATTTCAACTACTAATGAAGTGTTTAAACAGTAAATGAAGTACCGAGATAAAATCGTTGACATTTTGAAACAAATAAACATGTTATGAGAAATTAGCATTAATTTGATAAAGTAAGAATTAGGAGAAAGTAGTAGAATTTGGAAATTTTGCCAAAAGCTGCGATTTTCTAAGAAATTTCATTTCATGTTGTATTAAAATAATTTTAAATTGCTCAGACAATAAACTAAGCAAAGTGGGACGATGGTCGTGGGGGCTAAAGCGTAGGCTTTGGACCCACTCCTTCGGCTTGCGGGTTCGATTCCCGCCTCGCACTCTGGAAGAGTCTCGGTGGCCCATGCGGTGAACACTAGTCTAGCAAGGGAGTTGTTCATCTCCGGAGAGTCGTGGGACCGGTACCTCTAGAGAAAAAGGTTTTCTCTAAGTACTTAAGGCTGTTGCTCTTGGTGGTTCGGAACCCACCTTAAACTGTAGGTCCCCCTTCCACCACCAAGTAAGTGTCTGGAGGGTGTGTAAAGGAATAGAGAAAGGTGTAAGAAAAATGTAAACCCTTAGGGGACACATTAGAAGCTTCCACTCACTCAATAAACCAAGCCTTGAAAACAAGATATAGTCTCTTTGTATTAATTCGTTATAGGCCATAGCATTCAGAAAATATACCATTGATCCATATCATCACATTCTTGACATTTTAAATTAATGTTGATGGAAAATTATAGTACTAAAGAATCGAGAGGCAAGTCTCTTTTTGCAGGTGAACAGCCAATACATTGACAGATTGCCATCAGTCATGTGAGCTCGCAATAATTTGTTGCATTAATATATGATTGCATTGTGAAAATATTCATGCGTTCCTCAGCGTACTTATGCGCGTAGACATACGAGACTGGAATATTATGAATAGAGACACTTTACGTCAGTCTTGACTGCACCTGGGACACGTCTTGAGTCTTGAAAAAAGTCATGAAAAGCGATTAGAAAAAAAGTCTTGAAAGACCACTCCAGCTACACTCAGGGTGGTCGTAGGTCAGGAAAAACCTGAAAGTCAGGCAAAATGTCAGGTTATTTCATTGATCAGGAAAAGTCAAAGAAAAGTCTGAGATTTTGAACAAATTTTTGCAAAAGTTAGGTAACTTCTATTAGAGACACTTTAAAAAACATTCAAGGATAATAATTTTGGAATATTACCATTTTAATTTGAACTTGTTTTATTCCCTTTATAAAAGATTTTATGTGTCAGGGAAATTGGAAAATTGGCCGCAGCGAAAAATGAGGGAATTTTGAGAATTTGCTTTGCGTTTTGATTTCTTTTTCTTGTTTTTGCGGTTACTTCCTACTGACGATTATATTTCAAGTTAAATATTTTATTATTTGTTTGAAAATTCAACTATTGGGATTGAAATTAACTTTTCGTACTGAAATATTTTCAGGTTGAAAATTCGTTTTTGTTAATGATAAAACGGCTTTTGTGAAAATTCGTATATTGTTTGAATTCAAATGTTTTTTTGTCTGAAATAAAAATATTTTTGGTTAAAATAACTAGTCTAAGGTCATTTTTTGTTGAAGTTTCATATTAGTTGTAAATTCATTTTTTTAGTTTAAAATTCGTTTTGTTTTTGTTGAAAATAAATTTTTTTAATTGAAAATTTAACTATTCCAGTTAAGATTCATAATTTTATTTGAAAATTCATTTTTTTTTGTTTAAAATTTTAAATAATTTGTTGAGCAATAATTTTTTAAATGAAAAATTCAACTGCTATTGTTCTTTGATTAGGCTTAAAGTGATTGATCTTTTTTGGTTGAAAATTTATATTTTTGGGTAAAAACTAATCTTTTTGGTTCGAACTTTGTCTTTTCTTGACTGCACATTCTTTGTTTTTTCAAAATTCGTCCTTTTGTTTGTAAAATTCATCTTTTTAGTAAAAGTATAGTTTTTTTGGTTCAAAAATCGTTTTTTGTTTGTTTTAAAAATGAATTTTTGTTTTTAAAAATGTAAATTTTTGATTTTTGGTTGGATTTTTTTTCAGTTGAAAATTAAACTATTTGTTAGAAAATTTATATATTTTATTGAAAATCGTATTTTTCGGCAGTAAATTAATCCTCTTCGCTGAAAATTTGCCTTTCGTTTTTAAAATTCATTTCTTTTAGTAGAAACTTAATCTTTTTTGGTTAAATTATCTGCATTTACATTTTTTGTTAAGAATTCGTCTTTGTATGTTGAAAATTCAACTATTAGGTTAAAAATTGAAATATTTTCTTAAAAATTCGTCTCTTTTAGTTGAAAATTAATTTTTTATTGTTAGAAATTCAATACTGGGTTTCAAAGTCTATACATTTTTTTTTAATTCATCTTTTTTGGTAAGAAATTGAAGTACTTTATTGAGAATTCTATTTCTTTGGGAAAAATTAATTTTTCAACTGAAAATTGTTTTATTTGTTTAATAATTCAACTAATTGGTTGAAAATGCCAATATTTTGTTGAAAATTCATCTCTCTTAATGAAAATTCATCTTTTTGTAGAAAATTGAACTACTTTGTTAAAAATTTGATTTTTTGGTTTAGAATTAATTTTTCAACTGAACATTTTGTTGAAAATTAATTTTTTTGGATTTAAATGTCAACTTTTTTCTAAAACTTTCGACTTTTTAGTTTGAAAATTCAATTATCTGGTTAAAGTTCATTCTTTATTGTTTAAAAATTAGACCATCTGATCTAAAATTCAACAATTTTTTTGAAAATTTAACTGTTTTGTTAAAAATTGAATCATTTTCTTGAAAATTCAACATTTTCGATTACAAATTACAATTTTATCGTAGGAAAGTCATCTTTTTAGATAAAATAAATAAATAAGTAAACTTTAAATTTGTTAATTCCAACAGGAAATTGTTTCATTTTGTTTATAAAAGATTCAATGTTACAAATATTAAAAGATTAAAATATTGATCTTTGAGTATTATAATGTTAAGCGAAAATAAAAAATTGTTGAGAACAAAATCAGGGAAAAATCAGCGAATTTTTCAAATAAAGATTTGAAGGTCGCCCGATAAGAACAAAATACTGATTCGCAAAAGTACTCCGAATTCGGTGTAGTTTTGAGATGCGAAATTTTGGAGATATTAAAACAAATAAAGACACAAAGAAAATTGTCATTGGTCAAATTGAGATGCAACAAATTTCACATCATTTTGTTTTCTGTGTTAAGCGACAGCGTTGTAGTCACAAAGTATAAGCGCAGTAAATGAAATGATGGGCGTATGTATGTAAATATAATTTACCCATGTTAATTTCTGAACTCTGGGAGTTAACATATTGCATAGTCCTCGAGAAAAAAGATCATGGACAGGAAAAATGAAGAAGGGGAAAAGGCCAGCGCACAATTAGCATCTTCTGGTTTCTTGAAACAATGTAAACTAATCGACGTGAGATTGCGCATTTCCACCGGAGAACACAGGATAATTGCCTCGCGATTATTCTTAACGCGCTTCAATGCTTCAAAATAAATGCCGGATTTGCCCAGTCGTCGGATTCCATGGAGACTTGAATGCCTGAGTTTATCAGATTCTTTCATATGTAATAGAAAATATACCAAGTGCAGATCCAGTCCGATATTTTGTTTGTAAAAAAGAAACGAAAATTCCTTTCTAGAAAAGGTAGGGTTGAACTTTTGCAGAAAGAATGTTTAAAGTATATTTTGCAATGGAATATCATAGTGTGATAAATCATATAAAGTCTTCACTAATAGGAATACATAGTAAACTGTAGAAAATCTAAATGGTGCGTTCTTAGAAAATTTCTCATCTTAACGATCTTGTGCATTTTCCGAGGAGAACTCTCGAGTGGCTGAAGTTCATGAAAGACTCTGGAGATTATCATGAGAGTTGGCAGTATGCAATAGATTATTGCGAAAGAAAAGCACACTCTTAAGAAACTCTATGAATAGCTTTAACCATTACCCTAATAACAGTATGTGCGCGATTACGTGAGGCAATCCCTTTAAGTGGTCTATAATTGATCAGAATTTATGGTTCAGTATTGTCAAAACTAAACAGAGAAGTTGCCGTAGTAGCAGTGACCAGCTGCTTTTCGTTATTTCAAAAGAGAAAACACTCGTTTTTTGGGGAAAACCAAATCTTGTTGAAACAGTAACTGCAGGAATTTACTGCGAATTTGACCCAGTGCTTGTTCTATGGAAAAACATGTCTTCAGCATTGCCATTCGTGGTGAATTCAAACACTCTGAATCATCCTTGATTCAAGTGCGTCAATCGAACGCAACTTGCATGATTGAGTACATTAGGTAAAACAGTGCTAATGATGATAATAATTACCAAAGTTTTAATTTTACTCGCAGCGTATTCTCAAAGGACAATGAATGATTTAATAACTTGTGAAAAATGTATGTTAACTGATTAGGTTATAAACACAGGATATTGAAGTGCTAATGAAATATTTTGTATGATATCCTATTTTTCTCTGATATAACAATATTGGATCCAACCCAATATGTAAGATGATCCTAAACTGCATTCATCAATTGCATAAGAATTAAATGACACACAAATATTGGTTATAGCCTATGTTTAAAAAATCCTTCAGAGTCTTTTTTAGTTAACCATCCTCATAAGAAAGTAAAGTTAAACAAAAATTCGCTCCTATTTTAAAAGTACGTTGCTTGATTCCCTGATAAGTAGGTAAAGATATGCAAATGTGTAGGAAATTTCATTTTAAAAATTGTACCAACACAATGCTGCTCGTTTAAGGAAGCATGAAAAAACAATTGTGACATCTTACAGGATGACTGGTAAGCATGCTAGTATAGAAGGTCATTAATTTACTATGAGATCCTCCTGAATTCAAAAGAATCGTTTGTTACTTCTGCCGTGACTGAAAAATTTCGTTGTTTTGTTAAAGGCCGAAATTCGTTCTAGGTGACATGTGACAAAATAGTAATGTAAATTATTTACGTATAAACCGAAGCGGGGAACTCGTGCTTGACCTTGACACGTCGAGCATGTCATACACACTCTTCCTCGTATTTCGTATGCAAATAAGGTCACAAAGAAGTCGGGACTCAGATACAAGTGTAATACTGTTTAGTAAGCTCTCTATGATATCATGAAGGTGAGAGCGTATCATGCATTTGCAAAATTCAATTTGCAGTCACCACCAAGCTCTTTTCATTTTTCAAGGTCTGTGATAGGGCATTGTGCGTTTGCGCATCTGAGTTTACGGAAATAGTTTGGGATTTACTAACTGACTGTGAATTAATTCACCATTTTTTTTTGTTTTCTTTTTTTGATGCAAGTAGATAGATGTTATTCACATCATGTTGTACAAAATTAAAGTGTCTGGTTGACCAGGAAATCGGGAAAAGGCCGGGAATTTTCTTCACAGGAAAAAGACCGGAAATTTGATTCAGTGCCCGGGTTTTTCATTCGACTGAACTAAAATGATTATTAAATGTGTTTTGATATTTTATTAAGCACATTTTGTTCAATCACGAAACGAATAATGGAAAAGACATTGTCGATAATGATGATAATATAAGTGATGGTGTTTGCTATTTTTTTCATCCTTTACATTTTGTAGAGTCTTTAAAATCTGGACTACACTCAAACTCGTGAATTAGTATTCATTAAAAATTGTAAATATATATTTTTTAAATTATCATGGGGAGAAAGGCTTAAGCTTTAAAATAAAAAAATTAATTTTGCAATACTGATTTTGAATAAGGTATCTTGGTAGAGATAACTGTAATTCTAAATTTGAAAAGGAAATTTTCTATAATAATTATTATAGTTCTGACTTTGAACAGGGAATTTTTAAAAAGAATTATAATTTTTAGTTTCCCGGGAATTTAAAATCTCCGTTATCACTCTGAGAATATTATGACAGTCTTCAATATTGGATTAAATGAGATTGTAATCGGATTGCCTTAAGAAATTAACATTTTTAATTTCCATTCTACTTAAAAATGTTATTATATTATTACTTAAATATATTTCAGTAATAATATCATTAGACGTGGAAACTTTAATCTTTTAGCAACTTGTTTTTCAAAAATTTTCAAAAAATATAATTCCTTTTTTAAAATCGAAATTTTTTTCGGTGAAATATCCTAAAGTGGTCAAGTTTTTTTGTATACTAGTAATCTTGCGCGCGCCACGGCGCGCGCCTATTTATCTTTTTATGAAAAAGAGGAAATGAAAAGCCTATCTTTTCTATGTTATATGTAAATATTTAATGAATGTTACAAAATATTAGTATAAAATAATAAAAGACATCAAGGGATGAGTTCTGTATCTGAAACTGTAATTAATCTTTTATAATAGGATTTCAACGAATTCTTTATTTTTAGGTAGAAAATGAACTATTTTATTCCAAATGAGCTTTTTTTTATTAAAGATTAATTTAAATCTAATATTGATGAATAGAATTTACTACGGTTTTGTAGCTCACGTTGATGATAATCATATTCTTTAAATAATGAAGTTTGCATTTTTACACCACAATTTTGATAAATCAATTTAGTAAAATTTTTGAACGCGCATTGTAATAATCAACAATGACCTTAAATGTTGAAAAACACATGTAATAAGTTTGTTGCCACTTGGTAAACTCTTCCCTGAAAATCTTGGTCAAGTCTCCCCAACATTAGTTCATGCGTTCAATGTCATACAATTTTTATTAATAACTGTTTCATTATTCCAATTTATACCAAATCATTACACTACTGTGTAAGGCAAATTTCTGCCAATTTTCGATTATTGGGCTCAGTTAAGTCTCCCACTTTACCTTAACACTTTCCCCTGGACTTATCACATTAAAGTTTATGAAAAACATAAATATTTTGTTTAAAATTAAAATAATAATTATTATATTTCAAATTATATTAAAATTAATGAAATATTGTATTCAAAATAACACTTTCAACAAATAACTATTTTAAAAATTATCATGTGGGGTAAAAGTGTTGTAAAAAATTTGGTTGATGGTGGTAGATGGAGGGTCAAGGTATTATAACTGTTTTACAGAAAAATAGTCTTTTGACTTAAAAGTTTAAGAAGTGGGACAAATTTTTTTATTTCCTAACTGGCAATTCTTTATTTGTTTAAAATTCGTCTTTCTAGTTAAAAAATTCATAATTTTAGTTAAAAATTCATCTCTGGTTAAAAAATTGACTATTTTTTTAAATTCTTTTTTTCGCAAGTAAATTAATTGTCTGTGTAAAAAAGTAACTTTGCTACTTTTGGTTTAATGCGAGTTTCTTATAGAAAATTAATTCTTATGATTGAAAATTCGTTTCCTTATTTTACAAAGCATCTCTTGGCAGCATCTGGATTCGTTGAAATATCAAATATTACATTTTCTATCTAAAATTCATAGTTGCAGGTTAAAAAGTCAACTACTTTGTTGAAAATTTATATGCTGGTTCGAAAATTCAACTCTGGTTAAAAATTTAAGTATTTTGTTGAAAATCTTTTATTTTTGTTTTAAGATATCCACCACTGCGTTTTAATTGAGAATTCTTTTTTTTTAAGCAACTCTTTTTGGTTAAAGATTAATCTTTTTTGTTTGAAAGTTTGGCCATTCAGTTTAAAATTTATATTTGTAGGTTGAAAATTTAACTATTTGATTAAAAGTTAAATTATTCTGTGCCAAATGCAAAATCTTTTATTAAAAAGTCAAATTTTTGACAAAACCGTTTACACTGAAAATAAAAAGGTTTAATTTTCAGTTTTAAAAAATTAACGAATTTGCAATCAAATAGTTACTTTTTCATTCAAAAATATAAAATTTTAACAAAATGGTTAAGCTTTTAAATAAGTAGATAAATTTTCAACCAAAAACTAAAAAATATGATTATTTTAAAACAACAACAGCTGAATTGAATAAAAAAAATTCATTTCAAGAAAATTAAAAAATTTTTAACCAGAGATACATTTTTAACTAAAATAATGAATCTTCTACAAAAAAAAATAATTTGTAAAAGGTCGTTCAACCTTAAAACAATTAGAGAAATTTTCAACATTTTTACTCATTTAGTTTAACATTTAACCAAGTAGTCGAATGCAAACAAAAAATAAAAATTTCAAACAAAATAATTGAGTCCTCAACAAAGGAGCTTTAACAAAAGATAATTCACAACTACCAAATTACAGTTGTAGATGTATATATGCATATATTACCATGCGCAAAGCTCTAGAACGAACAAAGAAAAAAGAAAAATATCTACGAAATTGTTGAGTTTTCCCCCAAATGTTCAGTAAGAAAATCAAGTTTCTATCCAAAGAGATGAGTTTTTAACCAAGAAACAATTTTAGTCAAGACATAAATAAATGAATCTAAATTATTGAACATTTTCAACAAAAAATTTTTTAAAACTGTTCCCTTATAGTTTAAAAATCAAGTAATTGGTTCAAAATTCGTCTTTTTTGTAAAACATTAATCTTATTGGTTAAAAATAAACCCTTTGAACCTTGAATTTTTTTATGTCGAAAAAATAGTTTTCTTAAAATTTAATCTAAAAACAACAAAATTTCCTTCCTGATCGATTCAAAGAATTGAATTGCAGAATCTGCTTAATGGTAAATGGATTGGATCTCCTTTGAAATAATTTTTATAACAATTTTTTTTTGTTAAAAATTAAACTATGACATTTTTGGTGAAAAAGTAATTTTTTGAATTAAAATTTAATCTTTTTAGTTAAAAATCTAACTAATTGTTAAAAAAATTATGGATTTTGTTAAAAATTAGTCTTTTTTAGTATAAAATTAATCTTCTTGTTTGAAAATTCTTCTTGCTGATTTAGGATTCAACAATTTTTCTGACAATTTTTTTTTTTCAACATTAATTTATTGAAGTGAAAATTTAACTTTCCATTTTTGGTTAAAAACGTATTGATATTTTTAATTGCAATCTGTTTTAGTAGAGAACTCAGCCTTTTTTTTTAAATTGCACTTCTTTAAGTTGAAAATTATTTTTTTAACTAAAAACTGAACTATTTAATTTTTCGTTGAACATTCAGTTCATAATTGAGTTCATCTGTTTCGGTTCGAAACGAACCTTTTTGATTGGAAATTCAACTATTTTCTTCAAGTTTCTTTTTTTTTTAAATTTCTATAATGATAAAATCTTCTTATATTTCTTTTTGGTTAAAAAATGATATTTTTTATATAAAAATCATATATTTGTTTGAAACTTTCTAGATTTTGTAGGAAATTCGTAATTTTTTGTAGAAACGTAATATTATTGGTTGAAAATTAATATTTTTCATTAAGGATTGAGATATTAAAAAAAAATCCTTTTCAGTTTGTCAAAAACAAATTTCTTTAAAAGAAATTTCGATTCCACTATTTTTGGTTGAAAATTGATATTTTAAATTGAAAATTGACCTTTTGTACTTAATAATGAAATTTTTTTAATTTTTATGTTTTGGTAGAAAATTAATCCTTTTGGTTTAAAATCGATCTTTTTTCGTTAAAGATTGAACTATTTAGAAATAAATTTATCTGTTTTGATGCAGTATTTGGAAATTCAGAATTTTGTTGAAAATTCGTTATTTTCGGTAGAAAAATAAACTTCTTAATTGAAATTTCATCTTTGTTTCGAGGATTCTATTATTACATGAAAAATTTGTTTTTTGGTGAAAAACTAATTTCTTTAAGAGAAAAGTCGATTATACCATTTTTGATAGAAAAATGATATTTAAAAAAAATTGACATTTTTTTGTTAAAAATATAATGTTTTTTAAACCGTCCTTTTAAACAGAGAAATTAATCTTCGCGGTTGAAACTTCATCTTCTTCATTGAGGGTTCAATTCTTATTTTTTTGAAAATTCCTTTATAGTTAGTCAAAAATTAATTTATGTAAAATAAAATTGGATTATATCATTTTTGGTAGAGAATTGATATTTGAAATTAAAAAGTTATCTTTTTCATTTGAAAATTCAATCCTTTGGTTTGAAAATGCACATATTTCGATGAAAATTCGTTATTGCGGTAGGAAATTAGTCTTCTCGTTTGAAAATTCATCTTTGTGATTAAGATCAAAACTATTAAGTTGCACATTCCGTTTTTTTTTTGTTAAAAATTAAATTCTTTAACTAAAAATTTAACTCTCCCACTTTCGTTAAAAAATTGAAATTTTGAATTACAAATTGATATATTTGTGTTGAAAAATCAATTATTGGTTTTAAACATCGTCTTTTTTATATAAAATTAATCTTCTCGGTTGAGAATTCGTCTGTTTGTTTGAAACTTCAACTATGTATTAATGTCTTTAAGGAAAATTTTTATTATACCATTTTTGGTTAAAAACTAATCGTCTTTTGTAGAGATGTCCAAATTCGACTTTTTATTGTTTTATATGGGAAAAAACGTCTTGCATAATTGACTACAAAATAATTTTTATCGCTGAGAGATTCTGCTAAATAATATATAGAACCTGCTCGATTTTAAGTGAATTCTATCTTCTTCTAAATACTTTTTATAATATTGTTCTTGGATTGAAAATTAATTTACTTGAAAACAATTTACATCTGTATAAGGTTTCTTACCATTTATAATAATAAATTTCGTACAAACAGAACATCTGAAAAATAACAAAAAAGGAATAAAATAATAAAAACATTAATATAATTACCTATACGGCACTGAAACAATCATTTGTAAACAACTTTTTCGATTGAAAATGGTTTCATTCAATAAAAAATTGATGACAAAACTTTTTCGATTACATTGTAGTTGTTTTCTCATCAATTGTACTTCTTTAAAATAAAATAATGTTTTAAGATTACTGCAAGATTTGTCAATAGTTCTTAATAAAATTAAACAAAATTTAAATTTAAAAATAAGTGATTTTCATTTTTTATTAGTTCACAACTAAGATATTAATAAAAAAATACTGCTTCCAATTGTAAAAGTGCGCACTTACTGCATTGTTCTATTTTTGTTCAAAATTTGATATTTTTTATTGAACCTTGATCTTTTTTAGTTAAAAGTGGAATTATTTGTCTGAAAATTTATGTATTTTGTTGAAAAATTTGTGTTTTTTGTTAGAAGTATAAAACTACTTCCTTGAAAATTCATCTTTTTAATTGAGAATTCAACTATTTTGTTGAAAGTTCCTATAAAGTTAGTCCAAAATTAATTTATGTAAGATAAAATTGGATTATATCATTTTTGGTAGAGAATTGATATTTAAAGTTAAAAATTGATCTTTTGTAGTTGAAAATTCCACCCTTTGTTTTGAAAATGCACATATTTAGACGAAAATTCATTATTTCGGTAGGAAATTAGTCTTCTCGTTTGAAAATTCATCTTTGTGATTGAGAACAAAACTATTAAGTTGCACATTCCGTTTTTTGGGGTAAAAATTAAATTCTCTAACTGAAAATATAACTATCTCGCATGTGGTGGAACGCTGAAATTTGAAATTAAAAATGGATATTTTTGGGTTGAAAATTCAATTGTTTGTTGCAAACATCGTCTTTTTTACATAAAATTAATCTTCTTGGTTGAAAATACATCTGTTTGCTTGAAAGTTCAACAATGTATATATAATCAAATGCATCTATTTTAATAAAATTTCAATTAATTCGTTGAAATTAAATTTTTTGGTGTTAAATATTAAGTCTTTTAACTAAAAAGGAATTATTCTATTTCTGGTCTTATATATTTATATTTTTAATTAAAAATTTACCTTTTTTAGTTAAAAACTCCACTATTTGTTTGAAAACTGATAGTTTTGATAAGGGTTCAACTATTTTGTTAAAATTTGATTAAAAATTCAAATGCACAATTTCAGGATGAAAAATTATATTTTTATGAAAAATTAACTTGTTCATTTGAAAATTCGTTTTTCTGGTACAGAATTATTTTTCTTTGTGGAAATCTTATCTTGTTTATTCAGGATTGAACAATTTTCTTGATTTTTTTTGTTTGTTAAAAATTAATGCCTAAGGAAAATTTTAATTATATCATTGTTGGCTGAAAACTAATTGTTTTTTTTTATAGAGAATTAATGTTATAGGCAAAAAAATTAATCATCTTTTTATTATTCTTAGCATAGATGTTCAAATGCGACTATTTTATCTTAGACTGGAAAAAATGTCTTGCATAATTTACTATAAAACAATTTTAATCGCTGAGAGATTCTGCTAAATAATGTGTAGAACCTGCCTGATTTTAAGTGAATTCTATTTTATTTTAAATACTTTTGATAGTAGTGTTCTTGAATTGAAAATTAATTAAGTTGAAAATTCTATTATTTGTTTAAAACAATTTTTTTAAATAGATAATTAATCTTTGTGTTTGAAATATTATCTTTTTTGTTAAAACTTTTACTATTTCGTGTGAAATTCATCTCTATTAATTAAAATTTGAAATAATCTGTAAAAAATTTCATTTTTTTGATCGAATATTAACTTTTATAAACTACAAACTGAATTATTTTATTTTTGTTTAAAATTTGATCTTTTTTTTTTTTGAAACTTCATCTTTTTATTTAAAAATTATTTTATGGGTGAAAAATTAATCTTTTGCGTAATTTACTACAAAAGAATTGTAATCGCTGAGAGATTCTGCTAAATAATGTGTAGAACCTGCCTGGTTATGAGTAAATTCTATTTTATTATAAATTCTTTTTATAATATTATTCTTGCATTGAAAATTAATTTAGTTGATAATTCTATTACTTGTTTTTAAAAAATTTTGTTTACTTAAAAATTAATCGTTGTGATTAAAAATTCATCTTTTTTGTCAAAATTTTTACTATTTGGTGTCAAGTTCATCTGTTTTAATTAAAACTTCA
>NC_046659.1:150333113-150376620 GCF_010883055.1 Belonocnema kinseyi | reverse complement strand
TTTTTCAATATTTTCCAACTCTGTCTAACCCATTCATAACTCGTGTCTCACGCATATAGCAATGAAAATCGAGTAGTGTGACAATCGAAATCGACAATATCGATTAGAGATTTCATATTAAGGATCGTGTATTTAAACGAAATGAGAAGTTTGGATTTTCAGATACATTCCTTACCAGAATCAAAACAGAAATGCTAGATATCTTCATGAGTTTGAAAACATACGTTAAAAAAACATGTGTCAACATTTTTTATCGAAAAATGAAATTTTGAAAAAATTGTTGGCTTAAGAGTGAGGTAAAAAAACGACCATCAAATTAAATTTCGGAAGACAGTTGCTATTCGATTTAAACTTTTTAAAAAATAAAATTTAAAATTCCGCGCCAAAATGCGTCGTGACTAATTTTGGGAAACATTTAAAATTATTTTTTATTTAATAACAAAAAAATTTTTTTTTTAATCTTCGAAGTTTACTGGTATTTCACAAGTACTTGGATATATAAAAAATACCAGAAAACATAAAGCAACTATCTAAAGAGTATTTCCAATTTCAACACAAATTTTGTAAACATTGTTTGAATTCTCATAAACAAATAAGTGAATGAAAATGATTTCGTGGGAAATGGCAGTTATTTAATGTACACTGAATTTGAAAAATTTAGAGACAAAATGAGTTTTTTTACATTTTAAGTAATGAAAGTTAATATAAAATGTATAATTTTATAAACAAATTTTATAAACAATTATACGTATGAAGTATTTATGATGGAATAAATAGATTTTTTCTATGGAATCGATCACATATTACTTAACAATGAAACCTAAGTATCATATTTGGCCTCCAATTCAAAATTTATGATAGTTTTAGCAATATTAATTAACAAATTCCTTATTTGGCTATTTTTGGATGTAAAAATTTGGTTCTTTCGACATAATGAACTGTAAATAAGTAACCTCTAAATTTTTAAGGACATTTCGATGACAATATACAATTGTTACTGTTGACAATAATAGTGTAAATAAATGTTTACCATGTTATCTATTTATAAATAAAATTCCTGCTTGTCAAGGAATTAAGAGCCAATTATTTAGCAATGGCTTTCTTGCGATGAATCGACAACATCTGATAATTCTTTCAACAGTCTTAATTAACAAATGAAATATTTGGCTATTTTTCATTATAATTATATTTAACTTTATTTATTTCATCAAAGATACCTGATATGAATAATTGTTTATCAATTTTATTTATAAAATAACAAATTATTCATTAACTTCTCTAAGGCAACTGAAAAACTATTTTTGTCAATAAATTGTTCAAATTTAATGTGGATCAAGTGAGGAATCTCTGTCAATTATAAAAAAAATTTCATTCAATTATTTCTTTGTAACAAATTTAATCATTTTTAAAAATTTGTGTTGCTATTGAACATATTTTTTGGATAGTTGTTTCATGTTTTTTCCAAGTATTTGTTAGAAAACGTTGCAATTCAAAAATGATTTATAGAATTTCTGACAATAAAACAATTTCATTTTTGTTATTCAATAAAATAATAATTGAAATATTTTATCAAATCATTTATGAAAGTTTGATATGCATTGTTGAGATTTCTTTTTTTTAACGTTCAATAGATAAAAAAATGTCTCGCACCATATGATGTTTTTTGCAATGCGTGAATAACGAAAAACAGCTCACTTTGGCCTTGAGTGACATTCATTTAACAGAAAGTTCAATTTCTCCAAAAATTGTTTTTCCGAAAAACCACTGGATTATTACTAAAAGTCTAGTATTTTGTTAGTAACTTTGATATTGTTACTAAAGATCCGCCAAATTGTTACTATAGGGATCAAGCGCTTTTTTGAAGAAATGATTTTTAGGGAAATTGAACTTTCGGTTCTATGAATAATAGAGAAAAAACGGGTTTCATCAAAGAACGACTGCAAGTTCTAAAAAGAGGAAACTTGCAAGGAGTAATTTAACTGAAAAGGGAATCTTTAATGAAAAAGAAGTTTTCAGGTGGGCTGATTATCTGCACTGACAAAGTCTATTTTTCGCACCCATCGCTAGAATGGCAAGCGCGTTTCTCCTCTATGCATACCCACCCGGCCAACGTTACATCGCATCGGTGTGTCCTCGATATCCAAATGAGAGTTGTGGTAAAAGTTGAACGCATCACGTCCAATCGTGTTCTTTGCTGTCAGCCTTCAAGTCCACAAGTCGTTTTATATCTGGTTTATCGTTAAAAAATATCATAGGCCATCTGTTAATGCTCATGCTGTTTTTTCATTCCCAGAAAAAACTTTGCACTTTGCTCCTTCAAAAAATGAGATTTAGGAAAAATGGTAGCGTTAGAAGGGGCTTAGCGGTACATGTAGGGTATATCGGGACACCATCTATTTATTCAAAGTAATGAATGAAAGAAATAAAATACAACTCGCTAACCGTATTTTAACCCGGAAAGGAATAATAATTTGCGAAATTCAAGATTAAGTGTCCGGTTTTCCACCCCCTCAGATCCCTTTCACATATCAGAACCCCCTTTTCAACCCCCGTTGCCGAATTTCAAATCAGTTTTGTGAATCCTGCATGGCGCTCTCCTCTACTCGAGTAAATAAGATCCCAAGATAAATTTTGCTGGAAAAGTTCTTGGAATACTGCTGGAACATTTTAGGACTTAGTTTATCAGTCTCGGATTCCTGAAGACAATTCTGGGTCTCTGGGAAATTTCACTTTGAAATTTCCGGTGCTCAAAACTGGTTTCGAAATCCGCATTTGTCTCCGTGAGGTGTTAATGGTACCTTTAAAATGTAGGTGTGTTAATATGTGTAAGGTGTGACCAATGTGACCGGGCATATGTAAGATAATTGTCAAATCTATATCTGTATATTTGCATACCACTCAAGGATTTTGACAATGGCCACATTAGCATAGCTATGATGTTCCGCGTTTTCGGGCATTTGAAGAAAGTCAAATTACTTTTGAAAATCCATTTCGAACCAGAAAGAAGTCTAAAAAACATTTGTTTTATAAATCCGCTATGTCACTGAGTAAAGAGACGAGATGAAACGAGACAAAGATTCCCGACCAAGGTCTGCAAACTTTGTACAAGTGTACACCTAATGTCAACAATTGTTGCTGTAGTAAGACATGTATTTGTCACTTTCTCACGGAAGAGACTTACCCTTCTTCGAATATGTATTAGTCTCGATGAGTATACATACATACACATATATATATATATATATATATATGTATATATGTATATATGTATATATTTATATCCTCAGAAAGAAAGTAAAAGTTTATAGTCTTAACGACACTTTCCATGCTGAAAAGTGAAGCCTTCATTTCCGAAGAGAATTTTTATTATTCGAGAGAAAGATTGTCTTCCCCAGAAAAGGCATCTTTTCTACACGGGAATTTTTCTTTTTCTACGAAACTTACACTTGTTAATTTCACATTCAATATGGACATGAATATTGATTGTCGGAATGAATTATTATTGTTCAACTGCAAACTGGACAGTGGTGAACGTATTTAGAACCGAGTGAATGTTTTCTCAAGTATCATATTCCAAGAAAAGAATTAGGATGTATGTGTGTATTCAGATTGTACAGTATATTGGAATATCTGTATATTTAAACTAAGCAAATACATTTATAAGAGAGAGAATTCCAAGTACATAGCGCAAATTGACCATAGTCATTTATTGCAGACTTCACACTTTTTCCCCCGTGTTCCCCTCTTCCCCCACCCTTAAGGAAAAAGAATTCCTGTTTTCCCCCTGTTTTTAAGAGACTTCCCCTTTTTCCTGTTTTTTCGCTTAGATGCAAATTCATTGAATAGAACCCATTCAGAAAATCCCACTATTTTCGTTGAAAGTTCTTTTTTTTATTTAAAAAGTCTACTATTCTATTTTTGGTTCATAATTGATTTCTTTTGGTTAAAAGTTCTCATATTTGGTTGAAAAATCAACTATTTTGTTAAAAATTCGTCCTTTTGGATTCAAAATGACGGTTTTCAGTTAAAAACTGAAGTAATTGGTTGAAAATTAGGCCATATTTTCGGGTTGAAAAGTGTCCTGTTTTGTAGAAAATTCGTCTTTTTGGGTTAAGAATTCAATTATTTTCGTAGAAAATTCAAATTTTGTATTGAATATTCAACTGTTTTGTAGAAAAATCGTCTTCCCTGGTTAAAAATTCGATTATTTTGGTAGACAATTTAAATATTTCGTTGAAGACGAACTTTTTAATTAGAAAATTATATTTTCGGATTTAAAACTCAACTGCTTTGTAGCGAATTCGGTCTTTTTGGCTTGAAAATTAAAAAATTAAGTTACGTTTAAAGTTGCTTTATTTGGTTTGAAAATTCGTTGTTTTTGGGTTAAAAATTTACCTGTTTTGTAGAAAGTCTTTTTGGTTAAAAATGTGATTATTTTCGGTAGAAAGCTAAAACATTTGCTTGAAAAAATATATTTTTTGATTAAAAATGTAAGCATTTGCAAAGAATTCGCCTTTTTGGCTTGAGAATTTAATAATTTGGTTGACACTTTGATTTATCTTGACGGCTACATTTTTTTTGATGAAAATTCAAGTGTTTTTGAAAATCTGTTCATTTGAAAAATTAACTATAAAATTTTTTGTTTGGAATGTTTTTTTCAATTTTTTTATAGAAAATTAAAAATGTTCTGGTTGGTCTCTCCATTATTCCATTTTTCTTTAAAAAATTTTGTTTGTTTGTTAATCATTCATAATTTTAGTTAAAAATTCATCTCCTTGCTTAAAAATTACCTACATATTTTCTAGAAACATTTTGTGTTTTGTTTGGAATTAACTATTTGGTTGAGAATTTATCTTCTTTAGTTAAAACTTCAACTATTTTCTTGAAAATTTTATTCGTTTGTCTGACAAATAAACTCTTTTGTTAAAATATCTTTTGTTGGTGGGAAAATGAGCTGTTTAGTTGAACGTTAGTGTTTTTAGATAGAAAATGTAAATATTCAGTTGAAAATGCAGCTGTTGTTTTTTTTTGTAGAAAATTTCGTAGTTTTTTAATATTTGGTTGTAAATTTATCTTTTTCAGTTGAAAATTTAACTATTTGGTTGAAAATACTTTTTTATAGCTTGACAATTCATCTATTTTGTGGAAAATTAGTGTTTTTGGATAGAAAATTAAACTTTTCGTTTAAAAATTTGAAAATGTCTTTCAAAATTTAATTCTTTTTTTAACATTCAACTTATTTTGGGTCTTAGAATTAAACTAGTTGATTAAAAATGCAACGGTTTTTGGTTGAAGTTTATTCTTTTTTTTTTAATTTGACCATTTTATTGAAAATTCATCTCTGTAAGTTGACAATTCAACTATTGTCTTACAAATTTGTCCTCTTGGCTTAAAAGTTTATCTATTTGTTTACAAATTTAATTGTTTTATTGAAAATTCTACAATTTTGTTCTTTGGTTGAAATTTGAACTGTTTTGTTACAAAATTTTCTTTCTGAATAGAAAATTCGTCCCTTTGGGTTGAAAATATCTTCTCAAAAATTCAACTTATTTTTTACTTGAAGATTCAACTATTTCGTTAAAAATGGAATTGTTTTTGATTGAAGATTAATCTTTTTTGTTTGAAAATTCGACGAATTAGTTGAAATGTAATTTTCTTGGTAGCAAATTCAACTATTTGGTTCAAAATGCATTTTTTTGGTGGACAATTTAACTGTTTTGTTAAAAATTAGTGTTTTTGTATAGGTTATTCAACCTTTTGTTTATAAATTCCACAATTTTGTTGAAAATTTAATTATTTTCTTGGAAACCCAACTATTGTGTTAAAAGTTTGTCCCTTTGCGGGAAAGATCAACTATTTGGTTTAAAATTTAATTATTTGGTTTATAATTTAACTATATTGTTAAAGACGTGTCTTTTTTGAGTGGATGGAAAATTTATATATTTTTGTGTGTAGAAATGTTTGTTTTGGTATAAAAGATTTTCGTTTTTTTTTTTTTAGAAAACTCAACTATTTAATCGTAAATGGAATATATTTTAACTTTTGAGTCTTAATCGTTTCATATTGAACTCAATATTGTATCTAAATACATTTTATTAAAAGAATTTTTCCCCTATCATTCCCCTAATCTGGTCAAAAAGACCTTTCTCCTGGTTTGAGAGCATTTTGAACTGTGAAGTCTGTTACTGTTAGACACTTGATGTAAATTCATCAAAAGACAAACGTAAGTCAGTGTAAGAGAATAGAAATTACAATTACTTTAAAAGCAGTGTTTTTTTAGTACATGTAGGCGTACGTGCTAAATGCCACGAAAGAGGGCGTTTCATACGACACATCATTAGAGATAGATACTTTGCTTTCAACATTCCTAGTATGATCATTTTCTTGGAGACTATTTTAGTTGACAAATTTCGATAGTGAAGTCAGATAAGAATTGTTTCAAGAATGCGCTCTTTTTTCCTGAATTTGCCTTCATCTTCAAATTTATCCACTTTTTTCTCCAAATCCAGTTTTGGTTTAAAAGTCGGGGATCCCATCTTACAGTGGATAATCATTAATTCAAAATGCTAATATATGTAAAATAATTATTTTAATTAATAGTTATAACCATATAAACATTTTGTAAAATAAAATTTTGTTTTCTTCTGACCAAGTTTTCCTTCATAATTTTTGTACATATTCTAATTTAAATTGAATTAACCTAATTCAAAGTAGAAAAGTATATTAATTTAAGAAATTAGGTTTAAGCCGCAGATTACATTCCGACACTTTAATTTTATTCACTCTTTTCAAGAAAGGGAAATTAGCTTTCTTGCCTTTTTCCCCAGCTCTTCTTTTTTCTTTCGCAATTCTCATATTTTCTGCCAAAGTAGTTCCGTGTTTTTCATGCTATATATACAGAAACTACGTTCCAAGGCTCTTTTCAACATACCTCAGGGGAATGTAAAAAGGAGATGAAAACCCTCCTTTTGGTTCAAGTCTCAGATCCTCTGTCTTTCTCAATCCTAGACTTGGGTGGTGGGGGTATCGTTTATGTGACTGTAGAATTTCATTATTTCTTCTTCCTATTTCAGAGGCGATTGTTACTGAATACAGAAGTCTCATTAATGTCTCACGAATTGAATTCAAAATCCTTCGTAGTAATGAAAAAAAAAACATTATTGGTAAATCTGCAATCAGGAAAAAGGTTCTTTGGTTCGAAGAAAAGTATTCATTGGCTTTCTTTTAGAAAAAAGTTTCTTTGATCCAAAAAATGTATTCAAAGAATTTTCTTCTTTTTGAAGTTATTTTGGGTTGAATGAAAAGAAATTATGTTAAAGAAATGGTTTCTTTAATTCAAGGAAAAATATTGTTCTGCGCGTAGGTCACTATGTGACACCTTTTTTTCTTTTGGACTATTTTTCTATATTTTTGAATAAAAAAGACACTAATGTATTTTCAAACTTCTTCACAGATAGGCTGATTTTCCATCTTAAAATTCGAAATGTGAAAAGATTTCAAGGGATTTAAAAAGTTTTTTATTTTTTGAAAAAAGTTTAAAGAGATATTACAGCCTTCAAGATTCCAAGAAATTCTAACATTAACAAAATTTCAATAGATGCCGAAAGGGTTTGTATATTTAGTTTGAGTGAAAAAAATTTCCGAGTAAAAAATAAATTTGTAAAATTACTTTCATTTTTTTTGGTGCTCACTACGTCCACAAGGATTGAGATATTGTGTTTAGAATTTGAAAGATTAAATAAAATACACTAAAGAACATTTGTATACATCAATATGTTTATAATTTCAAAGAAAGTTGATTTATAAATTGATAAACTATGATATTGCCACTCGGGTTGTAGCAATCTGCAGGTAATGTTTGGTTTTATGCATTTCAGATTTTTCGATTCGCGTATTTTGAGCACTGACACAAATTTTGGACTAAATCGTTCGTTTAAACATTCTAAAAAATCAATATAAACAAGATCATTTGAATATTAGTTGCAAATCAAGAAATAAGTATTTGCACACACATTGTTGTAAACAAACGTTCTTTAGTGCCTTTTATTTAATCTTTCAAATTCTTAAGACAATATCTCAATCCGTGTGGACGTAGTAAGCACAAACAAAATTTAAATAATTTTACACATTCATTTTTTACTCGGATAATTTTTTCCAAAATTATTACTCAAACTAAATATACAAACGCAATTTACTGTCTCATTTCCTATATTACAAACTTTGAGAGTGGTGATATATCATTGCCTTTGGACATGGTAAACACGAAAAAAAATTTCATAACCGAGGACTGGTTTGGTCACGTGGTCACCGTAGAAAATGCCCTTAAAGATATCCAAAGATGTAAAGGGATTTCAATAAATTCCAGTGAATTTATTTTTGAATCTACAAATTAAATATTTTTGAAACTAATTATATTGTATTTAGTTGAAAATTCGTCTTTCTTGGTCAAAATTAAGTTTTTCGCTGAAAATTCATCTTTGTCCTTGACTCTTTGCATGCAAAGATAAGGCAACTTTTTGACCTCGTTTTAAAATATTAGTCACACAGTTTTTAACAAACTAAAAGAAAAAAAAGCATGTTGAAAGTATTATAGAACATCATTTGCCATCGAGTTTGACATTATGAAACCTTGAAAACATTTCTTTTTTTAACGGAATTGATTTTATAAATAAACAACGTACTTAATTGATTGGAAATAACGTCCAAACGGTTTTTTGGGTCACTAAATACGAATCTGAAGCCTTTTTGAATTTTTGAAATTTGATTCCAGATTTGTACACAACGGCCCGAAGAATCCCTGAGGACAGATTTTTAAGCGGCGGGACGAATTTTGTAATTTTTCGGCCACTGTATTGGATTTCCCATTTTGAATTTTTGAATTTTCACTTCAGATTTGTAATCAGCGACTTAAAAAACTCCAGAGGAATCATTCTGAAACATGGGACCCTTTTTTAATTTTTGACGCTATATTGGATACGACATTTTCAATTTTGAAAATTTCAAAAATTTAAATCCAAATTCTTAAGCAACGTATGTAATTAATTTATTAATCAATTAATTTTTTTAGCGGATTTTTTTAAATTCAACTATAGTAGGTTGAAGGTTGAACTACTTTGATAACAAATTGTTATTTTTCTAATGATATTCCTTATTTTAATTTGAAATGCATCTGTTAAGTTGAAAATTAACCTATTTTAGTTGAAAATTAAACTTTTTGTTAGGAAATTAGTCTTCATGGAGAAAAATTCATTTTTTTTCTTAATTGAACTGGTTCTTGAAAGTCAAACTGCTTTGTTTAGAATTAGTTGCTTTTGTTAATGGTTCATCATTTTAGTTAAAAATCTACATTTTATTTTGAATGAAACCATTCTTGTATCCGTTCAAAACTTCTAAAAGTTTATAAAACTTATTCGAATATTTTTTTTTAATCTTTCAGTCTAGCAAAATTGAAATTTTGTTTTTGGAAATATTTTACATTCTTTACCGAAATTTTAGGAAATTATTTAAAATATTTTAAAATATTTTTATTCCATTAATTTGTCACAAAAAAAATTACTTTGAATTTACCCTAAAACCTTAAGAAAAAGTTTAATTATCTTAAAACCTTCAAAACTTCATCTTATTACTTTGTCGTTACTTATAGTCCATAAAATTTTATAAATTCTATGTTTTTAATTAAATGTTCAAACAGAAGTCTTTTCTAATATTAAAAAACAATTAAAATTAAAATGTCATCTTTTAACAATAATGTATAGCAATATTCAGAAATAAATAATATCATAAAACAAAATGACTTGAAAATTATAATTTACTAAATTGATGGTCTCGAAAATCTCATAATCAAGATCAAGGAGCTATGAATTGAATCCTCTTGTCATTTTGAAAACATTTGGTCAAATGTTAAAAAACAGAATTGTTGCCTTTATTATTAAAGAATAGTTTACCATTTACATTTTCTCTTTTAAAAATGGTTGGAATTGAAAATTCTTCAGTCGAAAATTGCGATTAAAAAAATTCGCGGAATAATTAAAAGGAACAAATTGAAAACCGAAACTTGAAGCAATTTCACGCAGTAGGATAAAAGCTTAGAGCACCAATTCTTGGCACCTTAGCCCTATTATTGGCATAGCAAAAATCGAAGTGAATTTTTTTTTTATATTGGATACAGACTTCATTGCAGTGAATAAGTAACGTATTCATTGTATCTAAAAATGATAATAGAATTAAATAAATTGACTCAAAACATGCTAAAAAATGTATTATCTACGAAATGAGAGCAGGGTGCCAACAAGGGGGCGGGGGGTGTTACCCTATGCAATCAATCAGGTAGTTGAAAACCATAAGTGGAAGATTTTCGATAATTTTCCCCATCTATTTTTTTATTTTTGAATGGAATAGGTTTGTGCTTTTTGAAGTTCGCGGATTTGCTGATTGACAATCAGCCATCGGCCGTTGCGTCGCATCAGATGATTTGAAGAAAGAGGAAGGAATTGAGAATAAAATTGAGAGAGGGAGAGTGAGATCGTGAGAGCGACCTTGATTCGGTGGCGAAGAGCACGGAACATTCACCGTATCGTGGACAAACAGCATCCTCGAGCCATCAGCGAATGCCGTTGGTCAATTCTGAATGTGGGTCGCCCGGACTTCACGGAGAAAGTGTATTTTCTCTCTCACTCCGTCTTGCTTGCCTGCTTGCCTGCAGACGTTCTGCTTCTGATATTATTCCAGAATTCTTCAAAGGTCGATGCTTTTCTTTTCATTAATCCGCGTCAGACGGATCCTTACGTCAAAAGAATCTCACATTCCACATCCAACCCGTTTTCATTTTCACATTATGATACTTATGTGCATCTCAAGCCTCTTTCTTTACCTTATCCATGTGAATATTAAATGGACAATAAATTGTAATGAGAAACTTATGAATAAATAATATTGTACTTATCAATTCAGCAGACTTGGAGTGTCCAAATTCCAGGTCTCTGACTCATCACACTCTCTTGACACTATTTTACACTTTTTATGAGCGATGACACTATTTTGAAAAAATTAGACTAAAGACACTATTTTCTCACAATTGTCTGCTGATGCCGTTATTGATTTGCTTTTTCTTGAAAAGTAACAGAGAAAATATTTTCATTTTAAATCAAAAACAGGCAATTAACCCATAAAGGACGAATTTGCAATATAATCGTTGAATCCTTAACCAAAACAGTGGAATTTTGAGCCAAATAGTTCTACTTTAAAAAAAAAGATTAATTTTTAAAATAAATCAAATAGGTCTATTTTCTTCCAAGGAGTTTCATTTTCTACTAAAAAGGCGAATTTTTAATAGAATATTTGAATGTATAATCACACAATTAAATGCATAACGCACGAAGACGAATTTGCAACAAAAAATGTGACAGTTGATATTTCAACGAGAGAAAATGAAATTTCTACTAAATCAAATGAATTTCAAAACCAAGAAGACAAATTTTTAACCAGTACGATTCATTTTTCACACAAAAAAAATGAATTTCCAAAAAAATAGTTGAATCCTCAACCAGAACTGATTACTTTGGAAAAAAATCGTTGCATTTTGAACCAAAAATATGAGCTCCCTACAAAACAGTGAAATTATCAACCACATAGTTGAATTTTCAACCCAGAAGATTAATTATCTACAAAAAAGGATGAATTCTGAACAAAATACGCAAATTTTGAATCATATAGTTGATTTTTCAACGAAGAATATTAATTCTCTACCAGAATAGATGAATTTTCAATCAAATTCACAAATTAGTAATTAAATAGTGGAATTTTCAAGAATAATCCTAATTTGTCACTAAAAAGACGAATTTGCACCAAAAAAAGTTGAATACTCAACCAAAAAATATTAATTTTCAACTAAATAGTTAATTTGTAAAAAAATGGACTTTCAACACAGAAATTTTATTATCTACGAAAGAAGATGAATTCTTAACAGAATGCGCAAATTTTTAATTGCATAGTTGAATTCTCAATCAAGATAATTAATTCTCTACCAGAATAGATGAGTTTTCAACAAAATGCACAAATTTATAACCAAATAGTTGAATTTCCTACAAAAAGATTAACTTTTCACAAAAAAAGACGAATTTCCAAAAAAAAAAATTGAATCCTCAACCGAAAAAAGATTAATTTTCAACCAAATAGTAACTTTGAAAACAAAGAGATGAATTGTCAACGCTGAAGATTAATTATCCACTAGAAAAAATAAATTCTCAACAAAATACGCAAATTTTTAACGAAATAGTTGAATTTGAAACAGGAAGATCCATTTTCTACCAGAAAAGATATCATTTCAACAAAATATATAATTTTTTAACCAAATAGTTAAATTTTTAATCAATGATTCATTTCATATAAAAAAGACGATTTTCCAATCCATAAAGAACCAGAGATTTATTTTCATAACAAAAATACTTGCCTGCCAAAAAACGTAAATTTCCAATAACATAGTTGAAGTTTCTAATAAAAAGATGAATTTTCAACACAGAAGATTATTTGTCTACCAAAAAAGATGAATTCTCAACAAAATAGGCAAATTTTTAATCAAATAGTTAAATTTTTGATCAAAAAGATTAATTTTGTACCAGAAAAGATGAAATTTAAAAATAATACATAATTTTTTAACCAACTAATTCAATTTCCAATCAAAAAGATTCATTTCTTATAAAAAAGACGAATTTTCAAGCCACAAAGACGAATTCTCAAAAAAAAATGTAATAGTTGATATTTCAACAAAAGGAGATGAAATTTCTACCAAAAGATATGAATTTTAAAACCAGAGAGACAAATTTTCAATCAAGAAGATTAATTTTCAATAAAAGAAGAGGAATTTCCAATACAGAAGATTAATTATTATCTACCAAAAAAGTCAATTCTCAATAACATACGGACATTTTTAACCAAATAGTTGCATTTCAACCAGAAAGATCAATTTTCTACCATAAAAGATGAAATTTCAACAAAATACATATATTTTTAATCAAATGGTTCAATTTTCAACCAAGAAGATAAATTTTTCACTAAAAAGTACGAATTTTTAATTAATTAAATAATTTTTCAAGTAAATAATTTGGACAGTAGATGTCACGTTAGTCCAAATTTTATTTCATAAATTTGATTCATTTTTTTTAAACTTATACTTCGGGTTAACCCAATTTTTCAACATCACCGGCGGACTAAGTCAGGTGCCCCCCCCCCCCCCGTGTGTAATGGTTTTTCCATTACACTTAACATGAAGCTTTTTTCTCTTGTATCACGATGTCGGGTCCATTGGCTCGAACTCCATGATCCGTCTGGATAGTAACTTCACAATATAAAAAGTAATCTTCGGTTTCTAAAACGGGTATTTAAATATCCCCATAGAAAGGCATACATTCTGTTAAGTGTCCTAGGTCTAGGGCAAACTGTTGACGTGTAATTTCGACAACTTTATTCTGTCTCTGTGTATATTCTCTCTGATACATTACGCGAAAAACATCAATAATGTGCTTAATGGATTCGTTAGTATGTCCACATAATTGATACTGGTTAACCTCGTCTTAAAATTTAAGAAATTTAAATTCGATTAAAGTCAAATTCCAAATCCTATTTATGGTACAATAATCAAGTTAATGTATAGAATTCCTAAAAATAAAACCAAGAACACCTCTTCCTGTTATAACATGTGTTTGCTACAATTTCTGGTGCTTTCAACGTTGTTCTAAATCGCAATGACGTCGTGGATGTGTTTGTCTCAATTGCGTTTCTAATTCCTCTATGGTGTTCTTCTGTGATATGAATCCCAAGGCCTCCTCTGAGGAAAAATTCAAGGGCATGAAATCGAAGCGCAACATCTCTGCGCTGTTAAAATAGTCTCGAAACTGTATAACTTGTGACTTGCACAGTTCCTTGGCATCTAAAACGCCCTCTATATTGTGGTAGAACTTCCCTTTCAATCACCGAATTACTGTATATTTATACGCGGATGGCTCTGTTTAACCCTCTACTGTCCACAGTGACATATATGTAACGTTCGGTAGCCTTGGCATTTTATAAATATTACTTCAAGATGAATGGCATTTTTTATAGCATCTATTTATATGTTAGTCAGAAGGCTAATGAGCTGAAATTTTTTTTTTATATACACTGCACCTTAGTATAACATTCCTAAAAAACTCAAAGTAAACAAATAAAAAAAAATGTTAAGGGCGGTAGAGGGTTAACCTTTCAAGGTCGGTGTTACCATTTGATGAGCCCTAAGGAATGCATGAGGACACACTGAAGAAAATGGTTAGTTGGGTCAACAATTTAGCTTGTGAGATGAGGTGCTGCAATTTCATTAGTTAGCACAATAATTTCATTAGTTGCAGTGACTATTCAATTAGCACCAGCAACTGATAAAATGTTTGTTTCAACTAATGAAATTGTAGTACCATCTCTTACAAACAAAATAGTTGACCCAACTAACTTTTTTTCAGTGTAGGGTTAGCATAGGTGTTGATTCTCCTGATCTTGTTTGCCGCGTTAAAAGAACTCTTCAGAACCAATCTGGGTCTTGTAGTGAAGGCTTTTCTTAACTATCGTATGCTGAATACCCTTCTATTGACTATGTCATTATCGTGTTTGTTCTCTAGCTCTGCGGATCTTAATTCTTCTATGGTTAAGTACTGTCAATACTATGGTTTCATTTAAAATTAAGCATAATTTTTTTTGCTTCCTTTTATAATATCGAATCTTCGTTTTTTGAAGCCATTGTTCGTACTATCTTAACTTGATAACTTCAGATTGAAAACTGTTACGTATTAGCAAACTAAAATTATGCACAGAAAGTATTATTTTAATTGCTTGCAACTTCATGCTTAAAATAAACAGAAAACATTTGAAACAGACAACATTTTATTCTCACTTCGGTCCTGTTTTGATCCAAAAAAATGTTTACTAAAACGTCGTTTAGTGACATCAAAATAAAGTGGCATTAGAATGGAGGTATCCGAGACTATATTTTTGGAGGACTGTTTCAATACTGAAAAATAGCCTTGAAATGAGACTTTTTCTTTATAGTGATGCACTGTTCTGCATTTATCTAGTCCAAACTTTATGTTGGATATCATTAGAAAATTGCTTTGTGACATCGATCACTTCCTGCGATTTATGGTCTGAACTACCATATAGCTTTAGGTCATTCATGTATAAAAGATGGATCAGTTGATGACCATCCTCATTATCACGTATTTTTAGCCCATGAAACATGCTATTTAGTGTTTTGCTCAATCGATTCATTACTCATCAGAGCCATAATGCATTTGAAAGGACTTTGAACCGTTCAAATATATTTACGGATTTCAAAGATTTAAAAATGGCGTGCACACGAGATTTCAAAACATTCACACAAATATTTCAAAACTTTCAAAAGATTTAAATGTTTTCAAAGATTTTAAACGATTTCAGACGATTTCAGACGGTTCCAGCAAATTTGAAAAGATTTAAAAAGATTTCGATAATTTCAAACGAACACCAAAAATTTCACAAACAAAGACTAAAGTAAGATTGCACTCTAAATAATTCAAAACAATTCAACAAATTCACAAAGATTTCATAGCTTTCAAGAATTTCAAATACTTCACAAAGATTTAAAAATGTTTCTAAAGATTTCACAAAGACGACTTATGTTCGTTAAAATTCAAGAATTTATTTATGGTTCTGCTTCCTTTAGAATCTGTTGACCAAGAAAAACTGAAATGGCGCAATTTTTACATGCATAAAAATCAGTTATTTCATTATTTGAACTAAAAAAAAGCAGACCTGGAAAAACTTGATTTCTTGACCTAGACAACCTAGAGAAGACCTTGAATTTTGTCCTTAAGAATCGCTGAACACCTTGTGAATTAGCCCTATGGAAAACTCCATAATGGTAGACAGTTTTTTTTATTATGTTTACTTGACACTTTTAAAACACTTTTTTCTTTTTCCAGGCAATTTTATGTCTGGAGAAAAAGAAAGTTCTCTGTAATGTGTGGTCTCATGGAGGCTTTGTTTGCATATATCAACACAGAAATAAAATATAAAATGTCGACCTGACGTGTAAACAAATAGACTAGAGGAATAAGAATAGACTGAAAAGAAAAAGTGAAAGCATCTACCACTCTTTTTTTTTCAAAATGACCTGTGTTGACAACTAAATGAATGCGCGCGAGTTGGGAAATCCATTAATATGAATTATGCATGCCTTTGCGAAGGTAATAATGTGATTGATTGGAAATTTTTGAATCTGAGGAAAAAAATTGTTGGGTTTTCATCAGAAGAAAGCGAACTTTCATTTAAATCGGTTGGAATTTCAGGTTATCTTTTTCGACTAAAAAAATTTGCAAAATGTTGCTATTGGTTCAGAAGTTATGATGCATTTTTTATACGCACAGTTTTTTATTAGCTGCCAATAATAAACAAATTAGAAACTCAACAAACAAAATTTTTCTTAATTTAGAATGTTTTTTAAATGTGCAAAGAACATTTTTTCTGGATTAAGTCATACAAACACATTTAAAAATAATTGAATATATCAAATATGAAATTTCTTAAGTTTAAATTAAGAAACAGGTTGTAATTTTGCTGTTTCGAAAAAAATAGTGATTTAGAAATTTTAAGGTTTCTAATCTTTTTTGCGATTATGAAACGTTCTAAATACTGCGAATAAATTTGTGTAATGCAAAAATAAAAAAATGTTTCTTTGGTTCAAGCTGATGAATTTTTAGCGTAAACTGATTCAACTTTTTCTAAAAAAAGTGTGCATTTCACTTAATTCAAAAAATAGATTTTTTTGCATATTTCCAAAAAAATTCTAAATTAGGACAAATGTTTTTATTTTTGTTTCACTAGAAAAAACTAGGTGTGAAAAATTCGCAATAATTAAAGAAATTTTGAAATAAAAATGGTGAATTTTTTGTAACTAGATTTTTTGTTAGTAAAAAATATTATAAATTTACAGATTAAAAATAACTATTTTAAACTAGAACTTTTTTAAATACGCAAAAAACATATTTGTTGGGTTTCATTAGATAATCATTTAAAACAATTAAAAATGTAGTACCTGAAATTTCACAAATTCAAATAAAAAAAACCTTTCATTTTCTTGTTATCATTCAAAAAATTGACTTCATGATTTTTAAAGCACGAGCATCGCTCAAAAAAGGCAAAAATCCTCATTTAATATGAGGGAAAAAAAATTGAATATTTTTTTCGAGATAACTGAATAATTAAATGTTTTTTGGCTTAACTTCAAAAATTTTGAAGTCTGAGGTCAATTTTGTTCAAAGAAATATACAATTAGTAAAATCCAAAAGTATTCATTTTTGTGCATTTTCAAATCCTTTATGGTTTTAATTTATAGACGATAATTTTTTGGTCCAGTTGGAAAAATTGCCAAACAGTATGTTTAAAATTAAAACTTTTATTCCAATGCACGAGGTTATCACGCTCTTTCTGTAATTTGCGTGGTCATTTTCATAAATGCTTAATTAGCAGCCTCGTTATATCCTTGATGGCTTAGGCCTATATTTATAATATAGGTCAAGAAATGCCTTCCGGCAAATATACCTGATTTTTATTATGTGGCATATTTTACCGGATTGTAATTTTCTATTCCCGCATATTTTATCATCAGTGTAATTAAACTATAATGAATTTCAAAAAATTAAAGGTTAATTCCAGCAATTTTGAAAATTCATCTCCGGTAGAATTTTCCTGAGTTAAAAAAAAATTTAATACACAAAAAATTGCAATCATTTGTCACTGAAAAGTGCAACTGTTGTTGACTCGTTTCGCACATTTATCAAGGCTAAAGGTCAGGAATTCCGATTTGAATAATCCAATCATAGCTACATTAGATTTATGACTCGTCTAATTTGATTAAAAACAGCAATGTGGTACATTTTTTCTAGACGATTGAACTTTCGAACGACACAGTCTACAAATCCACTTTTTTTCTCGAAAATCTGATGAACTTTTGACCTGGAATCGTGTGACTCTTATTGTAGATAATTTATAATCAAGTGTCAGCAAATTGTCATCGTAGAAAATAATGGAAAATGATAAAATTGTTAAAGATTACTATGCATAAGTCTAGAATTTTACTTTGAAAACAATGAATGATAGATAGAACACTTTTTATGGATGATTTATTTTTTATGGCTATGTCGAGGTGTCTTCTGAATATCAAAGATGACCCACTGTTTTGCTGGATTTTTTTCTCATTCCTTATACGTCCGCTCACAGCCAAGTTTGTACTACTGTAAATTCACATCAGTAGTCTCTACAATAGGTTGGTCGAGAAGTCCTTTTTTTTCTGTAAAACCCCTAAAAAATTTTTCTTTTGGTGTCAAAATGATCCCTAATTTTTGGCAGAATTTGGGAAAAAATGTAGCATTTTATTTAGTAAAACCGGCTTGAAGGACCCCTAAATATTTTTTTAAATTCTTCCTGTAGGGGTTATTTTGCCTATAAAAGGAACGCTTTGAAGAGGTACCATTTTTAAAACCAAATTTTTTTGGACCACCCTACTATACAGACTGTAATATTGTACTGTAGAATTCGGCAATCAGTACAATTCACCGACTCGTGGCGACAGACAGAGCAGACAGAGCAGACAGAGCAAGCATGTAACCTCACTTTCTCCTTTTAAACACAACTGTACTGGACTTTAACTCAACGTTTCAACTTGACTTCTTGTTTGATCCACTCACCTTTATTTTTCAATGTTCTCATAAGAATTTAATTTGGTATAAATGCTCCACGTGCCAAGGATTAATACTTTCTTCGCGAAGGAGAAAGCAAATTCTAGATTTTTCACGTGTGTCTCAATTGTGCGAATATAATAGATTATTGTTTCAAGATTTGTTGTAGTTCTTGCAACTATAGAGAAAATGCATGAACTATTATATTTTTTAATCACTTGCAAGCGAATACAGTAAATATCAAACATTATTATCTCAAGTAAGATAACAGCGACAGATAGTTGACAACTGAATTAATAGAACTCAAAAAACAATTAAATCATAATTTATAATATTAACCAGTAATTATAAATATGATAGACTTTGAACATTTTCCTAATGCTTTTTTAAAGACTTTCAGGCCTCAAACTCACGAGACTATTGAAATTATTCGACACTTCTAATGAGCGATGCCACTATTTTTATGTAGCCTCACTTTTTTTCGAAATGTATTTTTTAAATTCAAAATTTAACTGTTCTATGTTTGTTGAAAAATTGATAATTTTTATTTGAAAATACAAGTATTCGATGGAAAATCCACTTATTTGGTTGGAAATTCATTCTTTTTGGTAGAAAATTTATCGTTTAACTTGAAAATTTAGCAGTTTGCAATTTATTTTCTTTTTTGATTCATCGAAAATTAGACTCATGTTGAAAGTTCGTCTTTTTTTTTTGGTTAGATTGAACTGTTTTTTATTAAAAATTAAATTTTTGGTAGTTCGAGATATCAATTACCGCATTTTTCGTTCAGCATTCATCCTATTAAATTTAAGATTAAAAAATTATCCTTTTTAGTTGAAAATTCATCTTTTTAGTTAAAAATTCAAGCATTCCATTTTTATTTGAAAATTAAATTTTGCAATAAAAATTTAATTATTCTCTTTTTCGATGAAAATTTATGCATTTTGTTGAAAAATCGTCTTTTTTGGTGAACAATGAATCTTATTTAAAAATTCATATTTTTGGTTGAAAATTCATATATCTTCTTGAGAATCATGTATTTTCTTGAAAAATCTTATTTTTTGGTAACACATTTTTTTTCTATTAAAAAATTAATTTTCTGGTTTGGAAATTCGTCTTTTTATTGAAAGTTGAACTATTTTGAACTATTTCATTTAAAGGTTCATCATTGAAATTGAAAATTAATTAGTTTGGTTAAAAATGATTTTTTTTAAAATAAATTTAACGATTCCATTTTTGGTTGAAATTTTTTTTTTGCTGAAAATTTCATTATTCTATTCTTGGTTGAAAGTTGATTTTTTTTAGTTCGAAATTCAAATATTTGGTTGCAAAGTTATATTTTTTAGTTGAAAAATCAACTATTTCATTAAAAATTCATGTATTTTGTTTAAAAAATGTATTTTTTGATAATAAATTAATTTATTTCTATATAAATTAATCTTTTTGTTTGAATTTTCAACTATTCGAGTTTAATATTCTTTTATTGTTGCAAAAAATGCATCGATTTCGGTTGAAGATTCATTTTAGTTGAAAATTGATCTTTTTAGGGTTGGAAAATTCAACTATTCCAGTTGAACATTTATCAGTTTATTTGAAAATTAATCTTTTCAGTTAAAAGTTCCTTTTTTAGTCGAAAATTTATCTTACTGGTTTAAATTAAAACTACTTGGACGAAAGTTCAACTTTTTTTTACAAATTCTTCTTCTTGACTTAAAATTAATCTATTACAACTGAAGATTCATCCTCTTAGTTTAAAATTTAACGATTTGGTTAAGAATTCATGTATTTCGTTGAAAAATCGTCTTTTTGGTAGAAAATTAATTTTTTTAGTCGAAAATTTAACCATTTGGTTATAAATTTAACTTATTTGTTGATAATGCAATATTTTACTTGAAAAATTGGGAATTTGAAGCGGTTTAAATTTAACTTGATATAGTACTCACATTAATTTTATCTAAATATGCACTGAATTTCTAGGATAGAAAGGTAAAATAAAAAATTGTTAAAATTATCATTGAAATTAACGGCCTTTAGCAACAAATTCAAGAAATGATCAATTATATTTTTATTATTATTTTATTCATTCAAATTGATGGACTTGAAGAACTAAATTCTAGAAATGATTAAATCATGTTTTGATTAGTTTTTAATTATTTATTATTCATTATTTCTAAATTAAACATAATAATTAAATCCCTGGAAACTGCAAATCGTAGGTTGTACACCAAAGCAGCGAAAAGAGTCTTTTTACAGCCGAGCTCGAGATTACAAAAAAGAGTTGTAGCCGAGGCCAACTCTGGGCGTAGACAAGGTTTTGTAAACACGCGAGAAAGTAAAAACTTTTTGCTGCCTCCCTATATACGGTATTTCATGTAATAAGAGTATGGTTTCTGATTTTTCTCATCATTTTACGTCTCAGGTTTGAGGTTAGTGTAAAGGGACAAGTACAGCGCAGAACAGTGCTCCTGGGTCGAAGTAACAAACGCGCATGCGCCCGGACCTAATTTGTGTTTCCCGCGGATGGTAAAGTCTCCCACCACCAGCAAAGACCTACTCTGCGGCTCCAAACGATGCTGAGAAAACGAGGAATACTCTATAAATAATCCGAGCCGATTGTTTTAAAAAGTGCAAAATATTATGAAAAAATTATGAATAAAATATAATCTGAAAAATAAAACCTAGAGAAAAATTTAGGAGTCCAGAAGAAACCTGAAATTGTCAGGAAATATTTTCCAGGATCCAATGGGTTTTCGTAATTTAAATAAAAAATTCTGTAATACTCTTTTGGTTCTCTGAAGTGAGTCCGAAGCCTGTGAATACTAATTTTTTGCCCATGTGCAAATCTTGAAGTTTTGAATAATGAAGAGATCAAAATTTTTCTTTTGCTTCCGAGGAAAACCTTTGCCCTGGAAGTAACGAGCATAGTTACATAGTTCTCTGTGTCCATTTCATTAGCTCAGGCATGTGTGACTCGAGTTGTTGCGACAGAGCACTTCCACTAGGCATGCAAGTTTGTTGCGAAATCTATCGTACTTCTTTGGATCGTCTACGTCGTAATGGACCCCCTCGTACTTCTCGAAGGACGACTTTCCGCTGCACATTATTATTTATATATATATATTTTTTTTTTTTCAATATCCACAAGACATGGGTAGCCGTATAGGTTAAAGGCCCATTTCAACAGACCACAATTTACAAAGATAATATGTGGGTAAATACTTGCTTGCTTTGATTGTTACTTGCTGTACAGTCCACATTCTTAAATATCGTTGCAAGGTCGTTTAGTTAATTCTATAAATGAAACTTGTTTAAACTGAGAGTTTCCAAGCTGTTCTTCACACATTTTTCGTACCGTGTGCAAATTACGTAAATTTTTTTTCTGAACTTCTGAACCACGCTCCCTTTGTTTAACCATTTTACATAATTTTTGATTTCTTAAGACAAAAATGCAAAACCTTTATCAAAAAGTTAATTTTTCCGACGAGCAGTTGATTTTTTAAGAAAATAATTAAATTTTTAGTTTAAAAATTCATTTTTATCCAATTTTTTTCCATTTATAACCAAAAAAATAAATTTTCTACTGAAATTGTGCATCTTAAAAAAAAAATGAAGAAACCAGATCTATTTTCAAACAAAGAGTTAAATTTGTAATCTAAAAACATGATTTCTTAGCAAATAGTTAATATTTTAACCAAGAAAAGAATTTTGTTTTAAACAAAAAAGCATTTGATTGAACCAAAATAGATGAAAATAAATATAAAATTTGTGGTTAAAAAATGATGTCTTTTAGAGGAAAATTCGTCTTTTTTGGTTTAAATTAATTTTCTTGGTCCTAGATTCATCGTTTTTATTAAAAATTCAACTATTACAGTGGAAGTTTCATCATTTTAGTTGAAAATTAATTCTTTTCAACTTGAAATTTGATTACCCCATTTTTCGTTGAAAATTGATCTTTTTAGTTCGAACTTGAACTATTTGGTTGAAAATTTGCCTTTTTTAGTTCCAAATTCTAACTATTTCATTGAAAACTCATGTATTTTCTTAAATATTTTTCCTTTTGTTATAAAATGAATCTTCTTGTCTGAAGATGTATCTTTTTGGTTTAAAATTCATCAATTTAGTTGAAAATTGAACTCTTGAAAATTGAATTTTTTTGGATTGAAATTTATTATTTTTTAACTGAAAATTTAACTAGCTATTCCGATTAAATATTTCATCATTGTAGTTGAAAATGTATGTATCTTATTGAAAATTTGTTTTTCAAAAAGATTATTTTTTACTAAAAATTACGAGTTCTCAACAAAACAGATGCATTTTTTATCAATTAGTTGAAATTTCAACCAAGGAGAATCATTTTCTGCACACAAAAAACAACTAATTTTCAACAAATTGCATCAATTTTTAAGGAAATAATTAAATTTTGAATCTAAAAAAGATCGATCATTAACCAAAAATAGAAGTTACATTTTTAAATAAAAAAATGCTACCAAATTGTCGAAATTTTGAGACAAAAAAAGCAAACTTTCTACAAAACAGTTAAATTTTCAACCAAACAGTTGAATTTTAAACCAAATAGTCAAATTTTCGGTTAGGAAAAATTAATTTTTGAAAAAAGAAATAATTTTTATCAAACTAGTTTCATTTTCATCCAAAGGGATGAATTTGTCAATAAAATTATGAATCTTCAATAGAAAAAATTAGTTTTTAAGAAAGCAGTTCGAATTGCAACCAAAAAGTTGAACTTTTAAACAAAAAGATGCATTTATAACCAAGAAGATTAATTTTCTACTAAAAAATAAATATTGTGTTAAAGTCATATTTTTTGTTTCGAGTTGCGATAACTAAATAACAATTAAACAATTATTAATTTAAAACGACCTAAAAAAATCATCTAATTTAAAATGTGTTAATTAAAAAAAATTAATTTGTTCGATTTAGAAAAGTTTAAAATTATTGAGTGTTTGATTTAAAAATTTCTGAATAGATAAATACGTAAGCTTCAATTTTAATGTGTAAACTTCATAATAGTTGCACTTTGAGTATTTTAATTTTAAGTCCAGTTTAAATTTCTTTAAATGTAAACAATTTTAGCTCTAAGAAATTTTGAATTTTTAAATTGCAATGTCCGTGAAAAAAACACACTTATAACGAAATGGTTAGGAAACAATTTTTGATTCCATTTTTATTTTTTCCGAAATCTTTATAAGTTTTGGGATGTACGTCCCAAAAAAGTAATGCTGAAATAGGACCAAATTACCAAATATTTTCAAAATACGTTCCTTTTCACTAGGACTTTTTTAGGGCAAAAGTACCGGAAAACTACTGAATTGTTTAAAAATGTTTACGAGTTCTAAATCATTGTTTGAAAAAGTACCTAAAAGTTCTCTATAATTATTTTTAATTAAATTATTATCATTCGGGATTTGTAAAATTTTAAAAACAAATTAATCATACTTTTCCGGTACTTTTGTCGGGAAAAAGTTCTGGTAAAAAATTAATTAAAAATGGAACTTTTCTTTTATGTACCTGTGTTTTAGTACTTTTGTTCCTATTTGAACTTTCAAAAATTTGTAAGAAAAGTTGGTACTGATTTGTATTACACTTTTCGATGTTAAAATAAGCATTTTGTTTCAATCAAATTCATGAGTAAGAAATATCAAATTGGAAGCAATCAAACTTGAATAATTATTGCATTCAAACATTAAAAATAAATAGTTTTAGATTAAACCTTAAAAAATGAACAATTTAGAAAAAAATTAAGTTGAACAATATTTGTATGTAAATTCAAGGAAATACCACAATCCGCTTTCTTTTTTTGTACAAACTTATTACGAAATGGTAAACAAAAACTTTTTAGCTACGCAACAGTTATATAAAAATTTCAAGAAGAGTTATGTCGATATATTAAGTTATTCGGATATTTAGGCTCATCGAATTCCAAACCGAATCTCTAAATAAAAATTGGGATAAAATGTAAATCGCCAGGTGTGCATCCAGTCTAAAGGTTAAACGTTCAGAGTGGCTAGATTTCAAGTTTAGACAAATTTTCTATTCCGGGATAATAAAAAAACATGCCAGCAATCGAATATACGGTTTTAGGCTTGCATCGATATTCTGCTCTCAAATTTGCATGCATTTTTATTCATCTTTAAATTCTCTGTATAATATCTACATATTTTATTTACTTTATTTTTAGACATATGGTTGAGTTTTGTATTATTAGGTGCGTGTTTTCTCCTTAAAAAAAGTTAGCGAATCTTACTGATTATGCCAATGAAGAAATGAATATTTATTACTTAACTTTATTATATATTCCCGGTACATGAATCTATTGACTTTAACGTCTGCCCACGCATTTGTGTCTCCAGAAATTCCTTTGGCGGCTAGAAGAAGAGTTATTCATGCTATTTTATTTTTAGACATCCCCTCGGTTATCCCTTAGTACTCAGATTAACAAAACTTAATGAATTTAGTCAAGTAATCCTAAAACTCAATAAATTTAAGTGCGATTAAAATCAAATTTAAAATCCTATTTAACGTACAATAATCAAGTTAATGGGGAGAATTCTTGAAAATAAAAACAAGAATCTAGTAACCACATTTGAACAACCGCTATAAAATGTTCTTATTGCAATTGGAAAAAAAGTCGTAAAAAAGAAAAGAAATTATTTTTTTTGACAAAAATAAAAAGAGGAAAGAAACGTGAGAAGGGAACCAACCAAATCACCTTCCATTTTTATTATTATCAACGTTTCGGCACTTATAGACTACCCTTATTATGAAAAAAGTGAAAAAAAATTGAGTAGGCAAGAACAGCAACGAAACTACGATGCTCTCTTCCTGATACCCGGGAACTAAGACTTGATTCTCATGTGATGAAGTGATGATGATCAAGGAAAAAAAAATAAAAATATTTAAACAGGCAATAACAGCAACGAAACCACGATGCTGTTCTTGCCTGCTCAAATATTTAATTATTTTAGTTTTTTCCCCTTGATAATGGTACTGTATGAGTGTCGAAACGTTGGTCATTATTTTGTACAAATGTTTTTTTTATCATTGTGATTTTATGGTAAAAATAAAAAAGACCAAATTTTTGTCGAAAAAAAAAGAATTTTTTTCTTTTCTTTTTTAGGAAATTTTTTATTTTTTTTTTTCATCTTGCAACAGAAACATTTTATGTCGGTTGGCTAAATTTTGTCGTTAGATGCTTGGTTTTATTTTCAGTGGTTGTTTTCAGTTTCTTTTGAATTTTCTGGAATATTTTTGATTGAAATTTACGAATGAGGAATTTTAATTTCAAAAACTTATGTTTAAAAGTGAAAATTTAAATTGTAAATGATTCTTCAATAATTTCCTTTTTTCCTTTTTCTCATTTTTCTCGCTTAAATGTGAACTGAATTAATAGAGCCCATTAAGAAAATGCAACTGATTTTGCTTGAAAAGTCTACTATTGTATTTTTTATTCAGAATTCATGTAGTTTGGCTCAACATTTTATTTGGTTAAAAATTTATTTTTTGATTGAAAATTTAGCTATTTGTTTAGAAATTAATATTTTTATTGGAAATTGTACTACTTTCTTAATTTCTTTACAAGATTTATCTCTTTGCTTGAAAATGTACCTTTCTGGTTGAAAATTTGTTTTTTTTTTGGTTAAAAATTATTTTTTTTATCTGACTACTTAAGTATTACATTTTTAGTTGGAAACTTATACTTTATAATTTACAGCATTAAATATTTGATAGAAAATTCGTCTTTTGAGTTAGAATATTAATCTTGTTTGTTAAAAATTCATCTTTTTTGTTGAAAATTCAACTATTTTGTAAAAAATTCGTTTTTTTTTCATTTAATTCCACTGATTGAAAATACTTTGTTAATTTTTTTTTAAGATTTACCTTTTTGCTTAAATATTTGTGTTAAAAAAATTTTTTTTTATCTGAACATGCAAATGCTCAATTTTTGGCTGGATACTTTACAATTTGAAAATTTAAGTATTTGGTAAAAAATTCTGGTATTTTTATTAAAATTCGTCTTTTGGGTTATAAAATTAAGCTTGCTTGTTGAAAATTCTTCTTTTTCTTAGAACATTCAAATCTTTTGTTAAAAATTCGTTTTTCTTCCTTTAATTCAACGGTTTGAAAATTCGTGTTTTGGTAGATACCTCGCCTTTCGTAGTTGAAAATTTAACGTTGAAAAATTAACTATTTTGTTAAAAATTCATTTCTTTCTGTTTTACTTCAACTGGTTGAAAATTCATCTTTTGTTTGAAAACTCATGTTTCTTGATTGAAGGATTAACTATTTTATAAGAAACTAATATTTTTTGTTCAAAAATTCAACTACTCGCTTAAATTTTTTTAAAGATTTACTTCTTTGCTTGAAAATTAAATTTTGTTGTTGAAAATCAGTGGTTTTTTTTGGGTCAAAGGTTAGTTTTTTGTATCTGACCATTTAAGTATTTTAGTTTTCGTTGTAAATGTATACTTTATTACTTGAAAGTTTAAATAATTGGTAGAAAATTCTTGTACTTTGACGAAAATTTGTCTTTTGGGCTAGTCAAAAAAAAAAGATTTTCTTTTTGTTAATTTTAACTGGTTCAAAATTTGTATTTTTAAAAGGATTTTGTTTAAATTTTAATCTTTCCTTTCTTCAAAAAAATTCGTCTTGTAGCTGAAGAATTCAATAGTATTTGGTTGAATATAATTGTTTTTGTTAAAAGATTCAATCATTTGGTGGAAATTGAATCTTTTTAGATTGAAAGTTCTACTTATTTGATGAAGTAATCTCTTTTGCCTGAAAATGGAACTATTTTGTTAAAAATTAGCTTTTTTGTTGTTGTTTAATTGATGTGGTTTCAAGTTCGCATTTTAGTAGAAAATTCGTCTTTTTGGCTGATTAATTCATCTACGTTCTTGTTATCGTTCTCGGTTGAAAATATTTTTGTTGCTGTTAAAAATTGAATTATTTTCGTTGTCCAAAATTTTGTCTTTTTGGTAAAAAATTAACATTTTGAGTTCAAAATTCACCTCTTTGTTAGTAAAGCTTGGTATTTTAGAAGTTTAAAACCTTACATACTGAATGCAATATGGCATTCACATTAATTTTATTTAAAGGCTTCAATTCACCTATAATTCTCCAATTTTTGTTAAAAATCATTCTATTTTTGTGGGCGATCTCTTAATAATAATTAAGAATTTTCTACGCCATCAATTTATCAAATCAACATTTTTAATGCTTCTAAACGTTATTGATATAAGCGGACATTTCAAGTGTCAATCTTTTTTAATATTGAGAAATAAATCTGTTCCTAACATTTTGCTATCACACTAGAATTTGTGAACTTATTTACGTACTTTCAAAGAGATGAGAAAAATTAAATTATGAGCAAAAGCTTGCAATATATCAATTTTCGAAGAGTACCTGTACTTTGTCCATAATCGGTAATAAAAAAATTACCGATAATGGACAATAGAATATTTGGTGGACCCAACTAAATTTGTTGGTTGTTTGAACCAAATCTTTTGGTAAATCGAGTAATTTTGGTAATTTGATTTGGTCAATCAAATGCTTTGTGAAATCCACAAAAATGTGTTTGATTTGACCAAATTTCGATTTATTTTTCCCAAAAAAGAGATGTTTTGATTCAGAAATTTTTGTTAAAAATGTAGTTAGTGTTGTCCTGTACATCTTTGTCAGCCAGGGCGTGCCTCTCTGATATTTGCGGCTCTTGTATTCGCTTTCTTAAAATACACATTCATGAGACGCAAGATAATTATGAAAAGGAAGCCTCGGGAAATAAGAAACTCGTGTAACCACTTCAACCGCATTACAACTTGCAGATGCTCAGTGCTCGATGCTCAATGCTCATATGCATGCGTCTGATGTTCCTGCTTGAGGCTTGCTGGATTCTTTTTTCGACAGTTTTGTGGCTGACATATTGCCATATTGCCGTATTGCCGTATTGTCATTCATACCCAGGACGATTTCAGGTGCCATAATATATCTCATGCATGTACATGACAAATTTTAATGCAACTTTATGTCACGCTATTTCATTCAAAGGGCTCGTTCCTAGATACATAAACTTCTGCATAAATAAAATAAATACGCCAGTGGGGAAAAAAACAGTATTCCAAGTACTGAACGTTACAAGAATAATTTTTAAATATTCAACATTAAATTAGAATATACGTTACTGTATGTTACACTACTGTCATATATTTTCGATACGACTAGCGCGAGTACAACTAAAAATTATTACTGACTTTGACTGATTATTCGTTTAAAAATGAGCGAGAAACTTTTTTTTTAACATTGGAAAGCTTATGACATTCCGCGTCAAATGACCTCTGATCGAGATAGTTTTGGCCTTTCGAAGGCTATATATCACGTGAGAAGTTTAAAAAAATGCAAGAATTTCTCGAATTTCGCACCTCGACTTTGACCTAGGAAAGTTGTACAAAAAAACTGAAATTCATACCACACCTTCTTCGAAGTCTTATCTTTAATTTAAGCCTATAAAACTTTTAAAATCTTGACGGGTTCCCGAGATATGACTGAAAATGTCCAAGCGTGTCTGCGTCGAGTTTTGGTTTCTTAAGCAGCCAGGCTAGGGAATCCGTGAATATTTTTCAAGTTTTATTGACTTAAATTAAAGATAAGGTTTCAAAGATTGCGTCGTCTGAATTTCATTTTTTTCCTTCAGTTTTCTAAATCACAGCAATAGTTAAAGTTCAGGAACAAAATCTGAGAAATGCTCGAAGTTCACCGCTATCGGCCAACTTGGCTGCCGGAGGGTCCGAAACTTGACGCAGACACGCTTGGACATTTTCAGTCATATCTCGGGAATCCGTCATGATTCTTTAAGTTTTATTGGCTTAATTAAAGATAAGACTTCGGAGAATATGTAGTATGAATTTCACATTTTTCATCCAACTTTCCTAGGTAATTTCATAAGATAAAGTCGATTAAAAAAATTCGAGAAATTTTTGCATTTTCCTTTAACTCCTCATGTGATTATTTTCTAAGCTAAACTTCTATTTTTCTAATCTAATATTTGAAAATGGTTAAAAATGAACTGTAGTATTTATTAAAACTGTTATTCTTTATTCTATAAATGATCAAAATTCCAATCAATAGCGTGGTCTTTCGCCCTTTTTCCGTTTTTCGATCATTGAAAATTCAAATTGAAAGTTAATTTTTTTGGTTAAGAGTCTACTTTTAAATTTCAGTTAAGAATTCATGTCTTTTTTTGTTCAAACTGATATTTGAATCGAAATTTGATTATTTGGTTAAAAATGCAACCAATTTTTAAAAACTAATCCTTTTTAGTTGAACAATTTTCTTCAATATAAATTTGTTGCTGTTGAAAATTAAACTATTTTGTTAAACATTTGTCCTTTCGGTTTGAAAATTCATCTCTTTTTGTAAAACTTTTATCTTTTTCAGTTGAAAATGCAAATATTTGGTTAAAAATCACCTGTTTTCGTGTAAATTTAACTTTTTCAATTCAAAATTTAACTATTTGGTTGAAAATGCATGTAGCTTGCTAAAAATTCATATTTATTGGTAAAAACTCATATTTCTCGGTTGAAAAGTTAACTATTTGTTAAAAAATTTATGTGTTGTGTTAAAAATTCATCTTTTTTGGTAGAAAATCATTTTTTCATAGAAATGCAACTACTATTTGGTTGAAATTTAATCTACTTTAGTAGAAGATCCAAGTATTCTGTTGAAAATTTGTTGTTTTTTTATGGGTTAAATTTAACTGGTTTTAATTTAAATATAACATATTTGGCTGAACATTGAACTATTCTGATAAAAATATATATTTTTTATGCAAACAATTTTTTTTTAAGTAAATATGTATTAAATTGATTGAAAATTCAACTGTTTTATAAAAAATTGGTTCTCCATTAAAAATTTGTCTCATTTGGTAGGAAATTAATCTCCATGGATAGAAATTCAACTAATTTGTTAAAAATGCGTTTTTTAAGCAGAAAACTCATGTTTGCGGTTGAAAATGTAATTTTGTCTTTTAAAATTCAACATTTTGGATTAAATTTATTGTCTTTCTTGAATGAAAAATCTTTCTGGGTTGAAAATTTAACTTTTTTAAAAAATTCGCCTTTTTCATTAGAAAATTGATCTCTTTTTGTACTAATTTAATCTTTTTTGGTTGAATTCAACGGGTTTTTGTTCAAAATGAAACTCTTTTCTTAAATGAACTATCATTTATTACATACAACTTTTATTTAAATGCATCTTGTAGGGTTGAAAATTTAGCTCTTAGATTGAAAGTGGAACCGCTTTCTTAAAAATTAATTTTTTTTCTTAAAAAAATTATAATTTTAGTGGAAATTTGTATTTTGTATTCTTTGATTGAAAGGAAAATATTCATGGACTCTCAGTTTATAAAAAGTTTCTTTAAGTTTAATAATATGAGAATTTTACAGTGGGAAGCTCTTGAATTTTAAAGATTTAAAAATACAAATTCTTAAATTTTAATAATTTTGAAAATAAAAAGTCAAGACTTTTCAAATCTAAATTATCCAAATTTCCAAATTTGTATCATAAGAATTTCGGAAATTTAAATAAAAAATTTTTAAATTAAAAGGTTCGAAATATGTATAATTTACACTTTTTTTAAATACTTTAATTTTAAAGATTCACAAGTGAAAAATGTTCAATTTTGATGATTTGCAATTTAAGATTTTCCAATTTTGAAGATTTACAGTTGAAGAATCATTAATTTGGAATTTGAATAATAGAAAGTTATGTAATCTTGAATGTCTTTTTTATTACTTAATTTTGAAAATTTCAAATTAAAATTTATTCAATTTTATAGATTACTCTTTGGAACTGTTTCAGTTGCTAACAGTAAAAATGACAGCGTTGATTATAAAGAAAATAAATGAATAAATAAATCATGATCCACATAATGAATAATAAACATAATAGATAAATCTCTCGTAAACAATCAAATCTATACTTATGTAAAAAGTTGAAGTTTTTTATTACTAACATAACATAGAATTTCCAATTGTTGTGATATACAAAAATTATTTAGTATTTTCACACTTTATCACATTATAAATCCAGAATAAATTATAAGAGAAAGTTCGATGCTTGGTCACGTGTCATGAAAATCTAAATTTGCTGCTCCCACGTTAGAGGAGGAAAGCAGAATAAATTAATGAGAAACATCATTTTAAGGTAAAATTAATGTGATTCATCGCACTGTCTAATGTAATAAAAATTTCTTTTTCCTCATTCCTCGAGCAGAAAACATTTGTCCACTTTTTTCATTCAATGAAATTTGAATATTTTATTTTGTCATAAAACTATAAACTTGAAAGCTTTTGTGAATGAATCGAAGAATAAATTTGATGGCACATACTGAATGAAGAAATTCCGGCTTTGAATTTTGTATTTCACTCACCTACTGAATATTCTTAATTTGTATGCCTGAATTGTCATTCATAATTATTTTTCTTTTTGTCATACTCCCTTTTCAAACTCAGAAAACGATTTTATTTAATGAAAGACATTTTTGTTGGTTCAACCATAGACTATGGTTGTTTTATAGAAAAAAATTTGGTTGACCCATCTACAATTTTTGGTTGTTTTAATCAATTATTTTGTTAGATGAAGTATTTAGTTTTGATCCAACAAAAAATTTGGGGTTGGCCAATAAAATATTTTGTTGAATCAATCCAAAATTTGGTTGCTTCAACCAAATTGCCATCCATATCCAAGAAAAGTGTTTTTTGGTTTGACGGTTTAAGTAAAGTCATTATTCAAATTGATCTCTTTTGGTTGTAAATTAATTTCAATAGTCCTAAAATTAACCATTTTGTTGAAAATTCATTTTTTGATTAAAAATTCATTTTGTTAACTGTAAATTTAACTATTCCGTTCTTTATTGAAGCTGTGCCTTTTTTAATTGAAAATTTGTCTTTTTTGTTAGGAATTATATCTTCTTGATTGAAAATTGTTCTGTTTGTAAATTCAAGCATTTTGTTAAAAATGCATCCTTTTTGGTAGAAAGTTTATCTTCTGGGTTGGCAATTGATCTTTTTTTATTAAAATTAAAATTAAAATTTTTTTAACTAAAATTTTAACTATTCAAATTTTTGTTGAAAATTCATCTCTTTTGGTTGGAAGTACATTTCTTTGTTTCAGAATAGAACTATTTTAATGGAACTTTGTTTTTATCTTTTTTAGTTCAAAATTCATATTTTATTATAGAAATTTAATCTTCGAGATTGAAAATCTTTTTCTTTTTATATTTAAGTATTTTATATAAAATTATATAAATAAATATAAACATTTAAATTATTATTCATTATTATATATAAAATTCATTTCATTGCTTGAAAATCATACTATTTTTTTTTAAATTAGTTTTTTCTAGTAAAATTAAATCATCTTGGTGAAAAATTCATCCATTTGGTTCTTTAAAGTAAACTATTTTGTCTGAAAATCGTTTTGTTTGGTTAAAAATTCATGTTCTTTGTTAAAAATTCATTTTTTTAACTGGAAATTTAATGCATTCATTTTTTCTTGAAATTTTATATTTTTAGTTGATTTTGGTTGATAAGTATTTTTTTTCTTTTTGGTTAAAGATTCATTATTTTAATTAAAACTTTATTTCTTTGATTGAAAATTAATTTTTTTATCCGTAAATTCAATTTTTGCTTAAAATTGGATGTTTTTCGTTAAAAATTCATATTTTCTTTTTGAAATCTCAACTGTTTTGTAGAAATTAAGAATATTTTTTGGTTGAAATAATATCTATTACACTTTTAATCCAGATTCTATTTTGGTTGGTTCTACATTAATTTCTTCGGTTGAAAAAAATGCTTTAAACTACAAATCTAATTATTACATTTATGGTGAAAAATGTATCTTTTTGAGTTCAAAACTTAACTATTTGATAGAAAATTCATGTATTTTGTTCAAAATTCCTCTTTTTTAGTAGAAAATTAATCCCTTTGGTTGAAAATTGATCTCTTTAAACTAAATTTGGGAATTTCACGATTAATATTTTGTAAGAACCCCAATAAATAAATAGAACAGTATTAGGGGACGAATAATAAAACAGAAAAACCATTGGCTAGATATTCTTTAGAAATGTGAAAAAAATTTCCCTCTTACTAATTAATTATTTTTCATAAAGCTCAATACATCCCTAAAAATCAAAACAATAACAAAAATACAAATAATAATGACTTAATGCTGCAAATGATCTGCACCTTTCAAATCGTGACTGGAAATTTTGCAAAAAAAAATTTGTTTTTGTTTTCTTTCCTAGAGAAAATCAATTGCATATTTTTAATTCCGACCCAGCTCGCTTTTCATGTCCGCGCCCGTGATTGCGTGGTGTAACTTGGGTGTGGTCGTTATCTGTGATCAAAAGCAGGTTAACAATCTAATCTCAAATAAATAACTGAAGGTTATTCTAAATTTGCTGTTTTACTTGTGCAAAGTATTTATAATTATAAAATAATTTTTTGAATTATGACTTCCCTATCTTTTGTCGTCTGACATTTTTTTACTTTTACACATGAATGATATCACTGATGTGGATTGCATGACCTATTGGATCTTTGATGCGTCAACACCTTGAAAAATTTGAACTTATAAATAAATATAGACAGAACCTAATAATTACGAGATCTTCCAGACTAATAGATAATAGGCTAATTAGTTAATAACTAAATTAAGATGTAATTATTGGGTTCTGCCTATATTTATTGATAAATTAATAAGACTTGTTTATTTCCATTTAAATGTTGATTACTGCAATAAAATGACAGGTGTCTACTCACCTGGAACTGTGTCAGGGAATTCTCGTTAGCAATTTATTAGACACTGGGGTGTCCAAAAAATGGGTGATTTTGAATTTTTAAAACAGTGACTTCTAAATTTTTCCTTTTTGATGAAAAAATACTGTTAAATATGTATTTTTTATTTAAAAAAATTGTTTCGAGATTCCTTTAAGCCATTTCAAATCTGAAAATGAATTTGCTTGGTTTACAAAATTTGAAAAATACGAATTAAAAGTTAAACAATCCTGTCACCCTTAAAAGTATTTATTATTTATTGAGGAATAGGCTCTACATTTTTTGAAACAAAAAATTTCTTCCTGGAATAATATCCACAGGATTTCTTCTATAATTTAAAGGTACTATTTTCCATTGATTTTTTTTTGTTTTGTAAAATTGAAGACTTATTCCTCAATGAATAACAAATACTTTCTAGGGGTGAAAAAATTTGTTAGCCTGCAAGTTGTATTTACAAAAAATTTAGTAGTAAAATTTTAGTTGAAATTGTTTATTTAGAATTTTATATGCGTTTTAGTGTTTCTACTTCAACTTTCGTTAAAAGTTACAATTTTCATTCAATAATATGATCAAGAGCTTATTTTAACCAATTTTGGCATAATAAGAATATCCAAATGTTTTTGATTGAAAGTTGATTATTTTGCTTTGGAAATTCGACCATTTGGTTGAAAATAGATCCTTCTTGGTTTAAAATTCAATTGTTTTTTTAAAAGACATTTTTTTTGGTCAAAAATTCAGATTATCTTTTTAGATAGAAAATTAATCTTTTTTTTCTTAAACATTCATCTGTTTTTGAAAAAAGTCATCTTTATGGGTTAAAAATGAAAATTTTTGTTCAAAATTTAACTTTTTGGGTTGAAAATGTATCTGATTAAAAATTTTATTATTTGATTGGACATTTAATTATTTTGTTGGAAGTTCGTCTTGGGGTGGAAAATTAATCTTTTTGGTTGGGAATTTACTTTTATTGGTTAAAATCTTTTTTTATGTATAAATAACAATCGAGTAATCAATTTAAAATGACTTAAAATTTAAAAAGGTTCATCTTGTAATTTAAAAAGTGTTCATGACAACATTTAATTTGTTCGTTTTTAGAATTTAAAAATTCGTAAATTTCAATTAAAAATGTTTAAACTTCAAAATAATTACACTTCAATTTTTTAATTTAAAGTTCAGTTAATATTAGTTAAAATGAGGAAAATTTAGGTTTTTTGCAACTGTCGTTTTGGATTCCAAAGACATCTTTTTTGGAAGAAAAGGCATCTTTCGAATTTTTAGCTTGAAAACCTAACTCTTTTATTTAAAATTGATCTTTTTAGTAAAAAATCCTTTTGGTTGAAAATTGGTCGATTTAACATTAAAATAATTTAGGGAAGAAACATCAACTATTATATTTCCAATTGAGAATTCATATTTTTGGTTACAAATTTAACTACATGGTTGAAATTTGATATACTTTGTTAAAAATTCATTTTGTTGGTTGAAGATTCAAATCATTCTTTAAAAAATGAAACTAATTTTTTGGAATTTTTTTGGTAAAAAACTTATTTTTTTTCACTGAAATTTGAACTATTCGAATTATTGAAAATTCGTCTTTTGTTGGAAATTAGAACTAATTTGTTGATATTTAAAAATGTCTATTTTGAACATTAATTTTTTAAACTGAAAACCCAAATACATATTTCTGGTTGAAAGTTATTATAATTAATTAAAAATGTTTTTTTTATTGAAGATTTATCTCTTTCGTTACAAAACTTAATTGCCAAAAATTAATTTTTTGTTGTTCAAAATTCATCCCTTCTGGTTAAAATTTTTACTATTTGGTTTAAACTTTAATTATTTCTCTAAAAATGTATCTGTTTTTGCCGAAAATTCGTTGTTTTGAATAGAAAATTCGTCTGTTTGTCTTGGAAATTCAACTCGAATTCACTAATTTCACTAATTTTTTTCAAATTTATTTCTTTTTGTATAAAATGAAATTTTTTAAATTAGAATGAAACTATTTTAAAAAATTTAATATACATTAGTTTTATTTACAATAATTTATTCTTCTGTTATTATCCTATTTTCTAGTCAATTAAAATGAATGAAATAATCAAGTGTGATGGATATTTTAAAAAGTAGCACAAAGAAACAGGATGATGGTATAATAAGAATAATTGTAAACAAGTGAGAAAAAATTATAATTTTGCTCTTGCACCATAACAACTAGAAATATTCTTATTCCCTTTTCCCATTGACAGTATGTAATCACATGTAATCTACAATTACGCAGTTTCCCTTCATATCCCATGTTTTCCATAATGCGACCATTAGCACTGTGACCTCGATCATTGTAGATAAAAAAAGGAGAAAAATCGTCTGATAATTGCGACATATCTTGTGGAATCACTTTCCTTGTTTATCGACAAAAAATAATCGAATATGTATTTTTTACTCGTATAATGAGCTAGACTCAGAATGAAAGTTTAAAAAACACGTTTCGGTCAAATGTGCCCATTACTTGGTCAGATTTGAATTTTTTCCTCATCCTCTTCTCAGGCCCAGAACTCACCAGATTATTTACGGTATTCCAGACTTTTTTTTAGCGAGGACACTACTAAAAAAATGAAATATATTTGTTCACTTTTTAGCCAATTGACTAAAATAATATGACGGACATATCGACAAATCACAACTAATGTGAAAAACGAATTTTCAACTAAATTTATGAATCTTCAACCAAAAACTTAACTCCTGAGAAATTAGTTCATCTTTCAACTAAGTAGTAGAATTTGCAATAAATAAATAGATGCATTTTCAACAAAAATGTAATAGTTGATATTTCAACGAAAAAGATGATGATTTAAAATTTAAAAAAAAAAAACAGTTTAGTTGTACGGGTTTCACAAACAAAAACAAAATTGCATTCAATTACAGATGAATTCTGTATAAAATGCATAGATTTTTAACCAAATAATTGAATTTTCAACAAATTACGTAAATTTTCGACTAAATAGTTTGAGCAATGGATTTAATTCTAGTCGAAATTTTATTGTATTAATTTTTAGTTTATATATTTAACTAAAAATGGATTAATGTTCAATAATAAAAAATAAACATAAAAATTTTCGACAAAGCATTTTAATTTTGTACCGAAATGTTGAATTTTCAAGTTAAAAAGACGAATTTTCTGCAAAATACCTAAATTTTCAACCAAATGATTAAATTTTTTACGTAAATGCGCAATTTTCGAGCTGAAAATACGAATTTTCTACAAAAAAGTTGAACCTTTATTAAACAAGCTGATTTAAAACCGAAATAAAATAATTTTTAACCAGATAATTTCATTTTTAACAAAACACAGTTGAGATTTCTACAGAATAAGGCAAATTTACAAACCTGAAAGACGAATTTTCCACAAAATTGTTAAATTTTTGACCAAGAAGTATGAATTTTTTAAACAAAATTGGGTTCTCTTAACTTCGTCTCGCATTTAAGTGGCGAAACAAGACAAAAAGGAGAACTAGGAAACGATTGCGAAGCCTGCGATAAATAAATGGGAATTTTGATAATTAATAGATAAAAAATAACACTTTAAATAAAGATTAGATTTTATTTTTAATAATTTAAAAATATTAGTCAAGAAAAATGGAAGTTTTGCCTAAAACATAAATTTTATTTTGCATTTCACAAACTTTTATTTCAGACTATACACTTTCAAATTCAAACTCCATGTAAGTTTAATACTTAAAACATTTTATGGCACTATTTTTCCTCTGTTTTTTTTTAAATTTGTGACACTATTTACACTATTTTTTATCTGAATTAAATCCGAGGCCTGTCTTCTCATCTTAGAATATTTGTTTGTATTCAATTTATTGTATTATTATTTCTAATTTATTTATAGTGACATTTTGAATTTCTATTATTTGTAGATAATAAGATTGTTCGAGATGATAAAGACAGAAATACATTAGCAAGAGAAAAATAAATTAAAAGTTGCAATCATCGGTGCGAGTGTAAGTTTAAGTAGTACAAGTCAGGCTTCGTCAGGCACGATTCGTCAGTAGTAAAACTTGCATCCCACCTTATTCGCTTTAAAACCCAGGAATCCATAATAACTTTTTTTAGTGTTTAGAATATTAATCTGCTTTATTACGTTTAGATGATAAGGTTTATTATTATAATATTCAGCCTTTGCACTCACGCCACTATTGATACTTTTTGACAGTTTATTTTAAGATGCAATTATTTTGTGACTATTTTGAAACAAAAAACTGATGATTCTATTTTCTAAAATTTATCGCAAATATATTTCAAATATGTTTCAAATCCTTAAAGGTATTATAAATTTTTTTTAGAAAATTTCAAAGATTCCAAAAAAAATGTCAAATATACCAGATTTCAACGAACTTTAAGGGAAATTTCTTGGAATTTCCAAGCTTTCAAGAATTGTCACGTGATTTTAGAAGATATTAATGTTTTCAAAATTTTGGAAAAAATGTTAAGAGATATTAATAATTTATTAATTTGAAGATAATTTACAGGCTATTCAAGACATAAAAAACTTTGAAAATATTTTAAGTGATTTCTAAAAATTTCACGAGATTAAACATTTTTTTTTTTAATATTTCAAATAATTTCAGAGAATTTCATATATTTTAAAAAATTTCAAAGATTTTCTCTCAATTCCTCGAGATTCAAACAGATTTTAAAGAATTTTAACTGATTCATAGAATTCGAAAGAGTATGTTAAAAAATCCAAGGGATTTTATAGAATTTGAAAGATTTTAAAGATATCAACAATTTTCAAAACATTTCAAAGGATTTCTACAAATTTCATAATATTTTAAACTTTTGAAGAAGTTTCATCTTATTTTAGATGGTTTTAAAGTTTGCAACATATTCTAAACGATTTTAAGAGATATAACATATTTTAAAATAATTTAGGAGAATTAAAAAAATATACAAAATTTTTTAAACATTTGAAGAGATTTCTACGAGATTTTAAAGATTTAAAGGGTTCTTAATTCATCTTTGGCATTCTTAAGAATTTTATAAAGTTTCAAATTTTTAAAGGTAATATTAAGATACAACAAAATTTCAGAGAATTCCAAAGGTTTAAAAAAAATTCAACTGATTCCGAATGTTTTTATAGAATTTCAAAGATTTTGAAAAATATGAGGGATTTCAAGAAGTTTAATCCGATTTTAGAGGATTCCAAAGTTTTCAAATTTTTTGAACATATTTCACAAATTTCATTTGATTTAAAAGTTTTTTTTAAATATGAGAGACATTTTATACTCTAAATATTTAAAAAAATGCAATGGATTTGAAACATATTAGGTATTTAACAAGCTTTCAAGAAATTTCGAGAGGCTTATACAATTTTTACGGATTTTAAAACGCTATCAGGGATTACGAGCAATTTTGAAGAATTTCAAAGATATTAATAGGATTATAGGCAATTTCTATAGATTGAAAAATTTCGAAGGAATTTTACAATATTTGAATAATTTATGGGATTTCAGAAAATTTTAAAGGATTTTAAAAAGGTATCCAGAATATCAATTATATTTAATTATTTTATGGTATTATAACGGTTTTTTAAAGAGAATTTCAGTGTAAATTAAATTTTAAGAGTCTTCTAGAAATTTCTAAAGATTTCAAAGATTTCAGAGATTTCAATGGATTTTACCTTATTTAAGGGATTCATAGGATTTCAAAAGAATTATAAGATTTCTAAGGAATTCAACGGATGTCCAGGGATTTTAAAGATTTTAAGAGCATTAAAAATATTGACAAGTTTTCTAGGAATTTTTAGAGGATTTTAACAAATTTCACGGATTCTTAAAGGATTTCAGCTGAGTTTAAAGCTTATAGAGGTTTTCAAAAAGATTAGAAAATATATTCTGATGAGAAAGTCGATCTGACTTAGTCATTCAGTCCGGATATAAGTTTATGAGGACGAATCTATTTTGTATTCGATATGCATTTACTTTTCAGATTCATTTTGTACAGTGAATTTCAAGGTATTTTCGTCGATTTAGTTCCTGTTATGCAATTATTATTATTCTTTCTTTGATCTTAAGGTCATTTATCAGCGATACGAAAAAAATTTATAGCTCAATCAACGACATATATCCTTAATCGATCCACGAATATTATTCTTCATGAATCACATTTTTAAAAATTGTTAAAAAAAGATATTTTATAACTGAAATCGAAATATTGGAAGTCTTAATATAGCGCTAATTAAGGTGAAACTTTTTGTTAATACAGAAAGAAATATTTGAGCTGCTTACTAGGATGATTTTTCGTATTAAGAATTAATCTTTATTTATGATACAATCTTTAAAATGGATGCTTAAAATTCATTGTGATATTTATTTGGCATTACGATTATTCAATTGATTTAATTTTTCAGTATTTTTTTGTTTGAACAATATATTTTTTTTTCTTGTGGATAACACACATAAACAAATCGAATTGAGCTCTCATAGCAGATAAACACAAAGCAAATAAGGAGGAAAAATAAAATGTATTTATATATCTGGATTGAAAAAAGCCCATTTTAATTGTTAGTTTTTAAATGTCGTTGTAAAACACAATTTCTTATAAACCAGAAACTGAGTCTTTACTAGAATTTGCCTGCAATGCCGTAAAACCAGAAAGAATCCTTTTCAGGACCTGATTTTGGTATTAAAACGAAACGCGAAAAAAACCATCTCAGATAGTAATAAATCAATTCAACCTAATTAAGTCTTGAAAGGAGAAAATTGGTCGATTCCGCGCAACCGTTTCTCTTACTTTAAAACTGATAGCATAAGGTCTATCTCTAAATTTGAATCAGTAGACATTAACTTTTTTTATGATTGAATTTTAATATCCCGCAAAAGTCGACCACCCATACCAATTATTCAACAGAAAAACTTTTTTTTTGTTACAACATTACCTTGTCTTGTCTTTGAATAATAAATTTAAAAAAAGTATTTCCTGAGTGATTGAGAATGAAAACAAATTTTTTTAGGTACCGTCGTTGATAGTCGAGAGTAATGAAAAATGAAAAATAGAAGAAAATATTTTTTTCCCCCAAGATTGGCTTTAGAAATATCTTCATAATTTTTTATAGTATTATGGAGACCTATGGAGAGTTATTTCAATTTTTCTGAGACATCCAAATTTGATGTTTTTTTTGCAATATCATTTGATAAAATTGAAATTTTGCTTTTAACTTGCGCTCATGAGAAGCAGAATTTTATTACCTTTTGTTCCTAAGCTTTTGTTCCTAAGTCTAGACTGGACAAATTAATTTGTTGCCCTAAATACCAAGGTGTTACTTTTTGATTAAAAAATGAAATCTTTGGATGTTTAGTGTGCAATTTCTAATGCATCTTGGCTAATGAACATCTGAATATATATTTGTTTCAGAAGGAAACATGTTCACGCAATCGCAGAATGGGAGTGGCAAGAGCGATGAGTTCCATACAAACGCAACAACCGGGATCTTTGCCCGATTATCAAGTTGATCCTTACCGGCTTCTCGATGACGACCTCAAGTACTTGTACAACGACATACGCGATGTGAGCCTTTTACTATTTTCCTCTCACAATTCATCAGAATTTTCCACCATCAATATTACTATTACTTATTTTAAGAGCTGACGAGATAAATTGTTTAGCATTTCTTATTGAAGGTCATTAGCATCATCAGTCGAGCACGAGTAGTTTTTCTATTTGCGGGTAAAAATAATGTTCAAAACAAAATAATATTTTAGGAATACATGATCATTCTATACTGTTAAAAATTTCTGTTGGAAATTTCCACTACTTGTATGGGAAGTTTATTTCCAAAAACGTAAGGTAGTTTCCAAATTCTGGCATTGGTACAGTACCTCACATGTAATGGAATTTTATAATATATGTCCAGTAGCCAGTAAGTCGACACCTGTGGAAGCAAAAAATTAAAAAAAAATGTAAATCATTTCTCAGAAGACATATTCCTAGCAAACAAAAATTTATCGATTTCAAATCGTAGATTTCAAATTATTTATGTCTTACGGTCCAATCGTAAATCGAAAAAATAAATATGAGTCAAAAAAACATGTTCTTCGAAACTCAGATATTCAGATCAGTTTTTTCTATTAAATAAATATCTGAGTTTCGAAGAACATGTTTTTTTGACTCATATATATTTTTTCGATTTACGATTGGACCGTAAGACATAAATAATTTGAAATCTACGATTTGAAATCAATAAATATTAACGGTCGGAGAAAGGATTGATTTGTTTCATCAAATCATTTTACAAACAAAAATTTGTTGATGGAGCCAAAGCTTTTGTTAATGTATAGTATATAACTTGTGTCCTCTTAGAATTCAAGGAATTCATGAAATTTAGGTGATTCGTAAATTTTATAGAATTTATGGAATGAAAGGAATTCACGGAGTTCATATAAAGCCAGGAATTCACGGATGACATGGAATTAACAGGATTCATGGAATTTACGGAATGCCCGGAATGCAAGGGATTCACGAGATTCAATGAACTCATGGAATTTAACGAATTTACGGATTTCATGGAATTTACGGAATTTAAAGTATTTACGAAATTCACAGAATTCATGGAATTCACGAAATTCAATGAATTCATGGAATTGACTAAATTCTCAGAAATGCTGGAATTCACGGCAATCATGGAATACCCGAAATTCATGGAAATCACGGAATTTATGGATTTCACGGAATTCATGGAATATACGGAATTCATGGAAATCACGGAATTGGTGGATTTCGCGGAATTCATGGAATTCTAAAACATAAGATGATCAATTACATTGCCATATTTTGGTTTTGAATTTGATGCAGTTCTAAAACATAAGACGATAAATCGCATTTTCACTTGTTTATGAATTTCGTACAGTTATAAAATATAAGTTGAAC
>NC_046659.1:150324417-150333013 GCF_010883055.1 Belonocnema kinseyi | reverse complement strand
GTTCATGAATTTCATTCAGTTCTAAAACCTATTACGATCACTCACATTGTCATATTTTGGTTTTGAATTTGATGCAGTTCTAAAACATAAGACGATAAATCGTATTTTCACTTCTTTATGAATTTCGTACAGTTATAAAATATAAGTTGAACAATTACATTGTCCATTTTTTCTCAATTTCATGCAGTTCTCAAACATAAGATGATCAATCACATGGTTATTTGCTTCTGAATTTCATGCAGTTCTAAAACATAAGACGATCAATCGCATTATTATTCATCTATGCTTTTCAGGCAGTTCTAAAACATAAGACGATTATTCAGATTGTTACTCGTTCATGAATTTCATTCAGTTCTAAAACCTATTACGATCACTCACATTGTCATATTTTGGTTTTGAATTTGATGCAGTTCTAAAACATAAGACGATAAATCGCATTTTTACTACTTTATGAATTTCATACAGTTTTAAAACATAAGACGATCACTCACATTGTCTTATTTTATTTCTGAATGTCATGCACTTATAAAACATAAGATCATCATTCACATTGTAACTCGTTTATGAATTTTATATAGTTCTAAAACATAAGACGATCCCTCACATTGTTATTTGTTTCTAAATCGATCATCTTATGATTTAGAACTGTATGAAATTTATAAACAAGTAGCAATGCGATTAATCTTCTTATGTTTAACAACTGTATGAAATTCAAATAAAAAAAATGGTTCGCCCTTTGAAAACTGGTTAAACAATTTTATATTGTAAATTTTAATTGCAAATACCTATTAAACTAGACCTAATAAAAACAAACGGAAGCCAGATTCGTGTTCAGCATTGCTAAGTACTTGGGAAATGTGTTTTCAGTATCAGTATGGTAAGAATAAAATAAATAAATATTTATATGTAAAGAGTTAAAGACTGATCACTATGTGGTTTCTGGGGCGGAGTCGGAGGCAAGGCGAGCGATTTGCTTTCGAAGGAAAGCCATAGAAGCATGCCAGGCTATGCCATGCGATGGATTCAGCTTCACGTGACGGTCTGCATATGGGCGAAAACTTTTACTCACGGCCGTCCGTCTGTCCGTTCAATCCTGTACGGTGCACGGTGCGTACGCATTTTAACGCGTATAGAAAGCATCGGAAGAATTTTACTTTTACTATCTTTACTTCGTAGTACGATCATCGATTGCAATATGCACTGTGCAGACATAAAATAAAGTCTCGGGAAAAATGAGAAAATCATCTTAAATTCATTAAACATTCATTAATCCTTGGAGGATACATATGCAATGATCATTGTAATTAGTTTATTACATTTAATTATTACGCATGTAGTTGCAATAGTACAGGGATAAAAAATCGTGAATTCTCCAATTTTTTCACATTTTTTTTCAACTCTTAACTCGTTTTTTAAGAATCATAAATAGAAATTTTAAGACATTAGATAGCGAATAAATGGTTAACTATTAGCCTTCTGAGTGTATACCAGATTTAAAAAATTTCAGACGTTTTTAAAAATTTCAGAAAGATTTCACAGACTTCAAAAAGATTTCAAAGATTTCAAAAGGTTTCAATAATTGCTCAAACAGTTCAAAGGATTTTCAAATGACCTTGTTTCTCTATTTTTCAATCCTTGATTTTCTGCATTTTTTCTAATGCATTTTTATCATTAGAAAGTGCTGAAGTGTTTAACAAATTTTTCAAAGCTAGATGAAATAAATTTGTAAAATAAAACAAAAACTACTATATTTATTTAATTTTAATCACTTAAAAATAACGTGTAATTTGAATGCATACATATGCGTATACAATATATATGTATGTGTATTTTGGTGAAACTTAATTGTGAATACTTGTTTGGAAGTTGAATTTCTCTTTCCAAGCCATGAGAAGGACGCGAGAAATCAAAAGTTTATACAAAGATTTCGCAAAGATTTTATAAAGATTTCAGAAAGATTTAAAGGAATTTAATAAATTAATAAAGATTCCAAATATTTCAGAAATATTTAAAGGATTTAAAAACATTCACAACGATTTCAAAGGATTAAAAGATTTCAGAAAGATTGCAATGTCTCCACAAAGATTTTGAATATATCAATAGATAAAAAACATTTTGTAAAGATTTCAAAAAGATTTTAAAAATTTCAAAAGATTTCAGAAAAAGTACACTGATGTTATAAAAATTTCACTGTTTTCACAAATATTTTAAAGATTTAAAAAATATTTCCAAGTATTTCAGGGATTTCAGAAATATTACAAGGATTAACATTATTCCACAGATTTTACAAGAATTACAAAAATTGAACATGTCGAAAACGAATCGTAATGATTTTAAAACAATTTTTTTTTGACTACTGCAGGATGTTTGAAATCTTTCAAGTATTTTGAAAGATATTTTGAAACTTAAAAAGTTTTAAAAATATTGAAGCATAATTTGAAAAGATTTCAACAAATTCAAATAAAACTGAGAGCTCTGAAGATTTTGAACAAAAAATTTAGAAGCTACATTATATTCCGAAGTTAAGATTTGAACTTTTGCTCCATGAGTCAAAAAATCCTAAATATCTTTTAATTTGACTAAAATTTTTCGTAAAAGGTTTGAAAATCCTGTACAAAAATTTCTTCGACATTTTGCAAGATAAAATATCATATCTGAAATCTTCAAAAATTTCATTGAATTTTGTCGAAAAAGCTAGGAAAATTAAAAAAAATTGGAAAATAGTCATTCGCAATTTTTATTTGTAAACAATTATTATATCCTTCAAATTATAATTTTTTGAACAATTTTCTCTTTCTTGATTGAAAAATCTGTTTTGGCCGAAAATTTTTAAATTTCTTTTTGGGTTGAAAATTCATCTTCTTTGGCAGGAATTTCATCTGTTTTTATTGATTCATATAATAATTTTAATTTTAAATTCATCGCTGTGTTGTTCAAAATATTTGGTTAAAAAAATCTCCTTTTTTTGAAGAAAAGTAATCTTCTTGTTTGAAAATTCATTTTTTTGTTCAATGATTCAGCTATTTTGTTAAAAATTCCCTGTTTCATTGATTCAACTGATTTTTATTTAAACTTAAAATCGTTTCGGATTCAAATATCAATTTTGCGTTGAATTCAACTACTTTGTTGACAAATAAAAAGTTAAAAAGTTCTTTTTTCAGTTGAAAATGAATTTTTTTGATAAAAATACATATTTTCGAGTTAAAAATCAAACTGGTTAATTTATCTCTTTTGAAAAATATTTGATCTTTATTTTTAAAAAAATACAACTGCTTAAAAATCAATCTTTTTTGGTTGAGGATTCTTTCCAAAATACGTGGGACATTGGTCTTCATCGAAAAACTGCATGCTTGATGATGCTAGTATTAAAAAAAAATCAAGGCATTAACGCAACAGTATATTTTGGTGAAACTTAATTAGGAATACTTGTTTGGAAGGAGATTTTCTCTTTGTGAGCCGCGTGAAGGACGAAGTGGAAGAAAAACAACAACAAAAAAAGTAAAAAAAAAACGATGAGGTAATTGAATATGAAAAGAAAGACGAGTGCGGGCGCTATTAGTGCGGAAAGGGAAACAAATGTGAGAAAAGATTACGACGGGAATCGGTGAATGAATGAATAGTCAGACAGACACCTGTAATGAATCCAGGCAGCTATAAAAGCAGGCGTTCCTTTCGACTTTGGCCGAATTCCAGCGCGGACTTTCAGCTCAAGCTGCGACTGGAATTCCAACTACGCTGATTCTCCAGCGTTTCTTCTCCAACTGTTGCAATAAGTAAAACGTTGCGTGTCACGTACCAGGGCCGTTCGATCATTCAAATCGTCTTTCGGTATCGAAAAGAAACTCGATACATTATACCCACCCACCTACCTTCCTACCTACCTACCCACTTATATTTGATTTGGTTAGAAACTTATATGAAATGTGCACCTAGTAGTATACCTACTTTGCTTTGCAATGTGCTTTTATCCGATTCCTACTTAACCGACATTTTAGTAGTATGCCTACTTTGCTTTTCTCTTCTTTGCACTCATTTTTTTATTTTCTTGTAACACACAAATTGTATACCATACGTCAATCTTTACAAACAGAAGAAATTTGTACTTAAGGGCATGTGACTCTACCCGATTCCTACTTTACCGACATTTTAGTAGTACACCTACTTTTCTTTGCATTGCACTCGTTGGTTTATTTTCTCATAATGCACAAATTGTATGATATACGTCAATCTTTATACACGGAAAAAATTGTACTTAATAGGTACACTTACTTTACTTTGCTCTGCTTTTCACTCGTTTCTTTATTTTCTTATGATGCACAAATTGCATGATATACGCGGAAAAAATGTATAATTAAGGGGATATGACATGTATTAGATTCCTACTTCAACGTCACTTTTTTATCATACGATTTCTTCTCGAGTTGAGATATCGAGCTAAAAGTTTGGGAAAATAAAGAAAAGGGACTAAGGGACGTCTATTTACGTTTTTACAAATACAAAGAAAAAATGTTTGGAATTTTTGTTTGTATCTGTGAAAATTTATTAGCACATAAATTTTCCTTAGTCCATTTTTTATTTTCCCAAGTTTCCAGCTCAATATCTCATTTCGTGTGCAATTGGTATGATAAAAAAGAATATCGGTAAAGTATGAATCGGATAAGTGTTATATGCCCTTAAGGAATTACCTGAGCCTGTATGGAAGAATCTTCTGACCCTTACGCCTAAAGCCTAGGGCTAGACGGTCCAGCCAGGTGCTAGTTAGCTCCTGGTCAGCCGGTATTTAGACACTCCAGTCAGACATAATAAGTAAATAAATAGTACATAATATATGATAAACAAATAACCTTGTTTAATCCCTAGTTATCTTGTGAAATCCATAGTAATCTTTTGTAATACCTGATGTAATCTGTTGAAGTCTCGTTGAATCAGGTGCAATCCTATATAATCTCTTGTAATACCTAGTAATCTGAAGCAATCCCATTTCAATATTGTGCTATCCCTAGTAATCTTTCGTAATACTCTACGCAATTTTTGGAAATTCCGCTTAATCTGTTGTAATCCAATGTAATCTCGTGTAATCCCTGGTAATCTTGTGTAATCCCTAGTAATATCTCGTAAACCTACATGCAAACTTTTGAAATCCCATGTAATATGATGTAATCCCGTGTAATCTCGGGTTATCTCTGGTAATCGTGGGCAATCCCTCGTAATATTGTGTAATCCTTAGTAATCCCTCGTAATCCTATATTTAATCTCTGAAAAGTCAGGAAATAATAAACTGATCGGAAAAAGTCGAGAATTTTAGAGGTAATCTGAAAGTCAGGGAATTTTCAATAAGCCAGAGTTAATTTGATTATTTTTTAAAAATTCAAAAGCTCTCGCCTGAGAAGATTATTCTTTTTGTTTGAAAATGCATCTGTTTTTGTTAGAAATTCGCCTTTTTGGGCTGAAAATTCAATATTTTGATAAAAGATGGAAAAATTTCGTATTTTTTGCATGAACTCTTTGGTTAAAAATTATTCGGTTTTGGTTAAAGAAGCAACTATTTTGCTAAAAATTGGTCTCTTATGGATAATTTGAAGTATTTTTTGTTTAAATTTAAATATTTTGTCGTTGATACAACAACTATTACATTCTTCGGTCATATTTGATCGTTTTAGGTAAAAATTCAACTTCTTAGTTGAAAATGGAACAAATTTGTTAAAAACTCAAATTTTTTATGTTAATTTATAACTTAAGTTGAACCTTTTTTTATTTATTTTTTTAAACTGCAAATGTAACTCGTCCATGTTTGATTTGAAAAGTACCTTCTTTAGTTTAAGAAAAACTATTTAGTTGAAAATGCATGTATTTTGTAGTAGAATATAAATCTTCTTGGTGAGTCCTATTTAGCTTTCTTCGCTGAAAATTCGTCTTTAGGGTTTAAGAATACTTCTCTTATTTTATAGAAATTTATATTTTTTGCTAAAAAAGCATCTGTTTAGCTGGAAATTAATCTGCGTTGGTTGACGATTAAACTATTTTTTTAGATTCACACTTTTTTGTCGAATTCATCCTTTTTTGATTGAAGTTAATTTTTTGAAAATTTAACTATTCTATTTTTTATTGCCATTTTATCTGTTTGATTGAAAATTCACGTACTTTATTAAAAATTGATCTTTTTTGGTAGAAAATTCACTTCTTGATTGAAAATTCAACTATTTGATTAAAAATTCATTCTTGTATTTACGATTAATTATTTTAATTAAAAACTCATTTCTTTGGTTAAAAATGTAACCATTTAGTTGACACTTTTTTACTGAATACGTGACAATTCCATGTTTTTCGAAATTTTATTATTTTGAATACTCGTATTTTTTGGGTTGCAAATTCAATCATATTTTGGTAGACAATTCATATTTTTGTCTTCCAAAGTCCATATTGTTAGAAAATTTTTTTTTTGCTTTAGAATTTGACAATTTTGTTAGGAATTAACTTCTTAAAAATTAAAAATTCACATTTTCGGGTTGAAAACTCAAATGTTTTGTACAAAATTCGTCTTTTTGACTTGAAAGTTCAACATTTTTAATGATTTATTGTTTTTTGTCGGCTGAAAAACTTTTTTTCATTGAAAATTTAAATCTTTTATTTAACATTTTTTATTGGTTTAAAATTAACGATTTTTACTTTAAATTTATCTTTTTTAATTAAAACCTTTTTTTATTTCCTTTTTGATGTTTATTATTATTTTTTAATAGTTATCAAATTGCTTTAAATATTTTGTTTAAACAAAGAATCTAGCCCTTTAAAAAACTAAAATCTGATTAAGTTCTTACAAAAATATCTAATAGAGATATTTTCGATCCTTTACAAAGAAGGTACCATATGAGAAGTTTTTCAAAAATATCCAGAGTTTCACAAATTTTCTACCGTGACTTCAATCCTATTACAGCCTCGCAAAGTTGTAGAAAAAATCTCAAATTTATACCACACAGTTTTTTAAGTCTTATCTTCAATTGAGACCAATGAAATTTAAAAAGTCTTCACGGATTCCTAAGATATGACAAAAAATGTCCAAACGTGTCTGCGTCGAGTTTCAGTCAGCGATTACCGCTGTCGGCCAGCCTGGTTGCTTCAAGCACCCAAACTCGACGCAAAGACGCTTGGACATTTTCATTGATATCTCAGGGCGTGCCACCTGTTAAAGCCGAGGTGCAAAATTCGAGAAATTAAAATTATTTTTTTTAAACTACTCATGTGGTATATTCTTTTCGAAGTGTCAAAAATATCTCTATTAAAGGTCATTCGACACAAAATTTCGTAAGCTTTCGAACAGTTTTTTAAAAAACAATGTCAGTAATGATTTTATAGTACTCGCCGTAGTCGCATCGTAAAAAAAATTCCAGTAGAAAATTACTCGATTTCTTTTTTTTATATTGAAGTCTCCAAGACTATGAATTCGCCTTTGGTACTGAAGTTTAATATTATCATACGAATATTTAAAACACAAAGACGTGTTGAGTTTGCAAAAATTAATTTGAATAAAAAAAATCGTGAATATCATAAAATCGAAAATGTATTTTAGAAATTGATATGGTGAATTTGAAGTTGACAGCAATCTGAGACGAGTAGCAAACTATGAAATCATTATTCTTGATTTTTCATATAGTTTCGTTTGAGAATGCTCCTCGATTGTTTCCGCCATTTTACGATCGAGCCGAAAGGTTATGATTCACAACATTTTAAATAAAATTTAACTCTTTCTATTTTAAATTCATTCATTTACTATGGTATTTAAAACATTAGGAATTTTTTCTCACGAAATGTATACACTAAGGTAATAAGATTTAATTCAATGAGTACAATTAATAAAATATTACATCTAAATACACACAAGTTTATTACACGGTAAAAAAAAATGAGCTGTGACAGGGATATTATTCCTTATTATAGCCAAACATTAGGCTGAAAACGAACGAAGGAATTTAGAAAGATCCCTGGATCAGCGAAAATGGATATCCTTGACCATTTTACAAATACCAGGGATATCGTATAGTCAAACCCCTAATAAGTATTGCTATAATAGGGATATTTAAGAATAGTTGTCTGAAGGAATTATGGGAAGAGCGCCGGTGCATTGTGGGAGCAGCGAAATAAAATGGCGACGGTCTAGTCGGGAGCAGTGACAGTTGAGATTTACTTTGGACAATTAAACGCTTTTTACCACTTAAAATGTGCGCGATTGTTAATATTAAATGGAGTTTATGATGCAGTAATAATAATTTACATTTGTTTCGATTGTAGGCGATAACTATATTGAAATATCAAGAAACTTGATAAAAACAACAAACTTGACCTTCAAATGCATTACACGGATTTCAGGGAAATTCATTTTCGCGATACCAGACGAAAGATTGGCTACTGTAAGTTAATATATTTCTATAACAAATAAATTTTTTTTCTAATCTGAAGATAATACAATTATACACAATCTGTCGAAAATAATAAACTTTCGAACTTAGCAATTGTGGGTCCGGATGCAATAAGGGCACATAAAATTTTTTCGTGCGAAAACGAAGTCCCCTGGAGGCTTTAGAAAAAATTTTCGAATTTTAAT
>NC_046659.1:150319273-150324317 GCF_010883055.1 Belonocnema kinseyi | reverse complement strand
AAAATTAAAATTCGAAAATTTTTTCTAAAGCCTCCAGGGGACTTCGTTTTCGCACGAAAAAATTTTATGTGCCCTTATTGCATCCGGACCCACAATTTGTCCCAAATTCCTGATTTACGCGAACAATTTACATAAAGTAAGTAAATGTGTAACTCTTCTAATTAAACGTTTTACCTAATCCAAGCATACACTTTCTTTGAGTTTAATATATTCTCGATTCACTCGTTCGCCTCAAGAATTTTTTTTCCGTATATAATGAGTTACTGAGACATCAAATTAGAAAATGTTATTGATACAAGAATATTATCATTTCCGTTAAAAAATCTATTTTATAAAAATAAATGTAATCATTAAAAGTGATAAAATGTTTAACCCATCTATTAACACAATAACTTAAGCAACAAATCACTCGTGAGAAAATTCCCAGATAGTTGTCATACTGCCCTCAGTTGTCAAGCGACGTCGCTTAGCCGAGATTTTCGCCAAATTTTCAATAATGTAAGTTAGCCGTGGGGTTTAGTTGTTAGGGAATGCGTTAGTGCTTTAGGTAAGCTAGGTTCGAATCTCACCGCAGCCGTTCCAATTTTTCATAGCGATTAAGCGTGCGATTATGTATATAGTGAACAAATTAAGTATATAATAATAAAGATAATAATTTCACGCGTGTTTCTGTATTTAATTGTATTTAATTTGTGTATTTAGTTCCTCCTTTTGAAGGAAAAATCTTTTGGTGGAGTGAGTTATTTCTCATATAGTCGTTTGATGTTCTCACAAGTTATGTATGGAAACTTCAAAATATGTTTTCGCTCTTTCAAATCAAATCTATGACTACCGTTTTAACTTCGCTCGTTAACTTTGATATAGTGAATTTTAAATTCTCACAAGTTTCATACGAGTCAATGCAACATCCTTTTCATTTGTTCAGACAAAGAGTCTCTGAGTGTACATTTTCTATAAAGAAAAATTGTCTTTAACAAAATTTAGGTTGAAAATGGGTACATGGAACACTTTCGATATAATAAATTTTTGTATTCGTCTGTTTGTTTCAATTTTGATGACTAATTATGTGTATTTGAATAATTTGAATGGAGGTCGCGATGATCGTGTGTTTCAGGAACTTAAAGAGAACACGACATTGGAAGAGCTGAGGACCATAGCGTCGTACTACTTTGGCGGTCAGGGAAAAGCTTTGCGGCCGATGGTAGCGATCCTCATGGCACGGGCCATCAATTACCATAAGGAAAGAAAGTGAGTCGTACGGGCATTGCCTTCAATTGATATTCCACGAATCCCTGCTTATAAACTTGAGCCACATAAACCTTGGAGAAATATCGACGGGAAATTTATACATTTCCCATAGTAAGTTATTAATTATAAATATAATTGGTGAATTAGAAATTCACCATAATGAGGGAGAATGAGGTGGCAAAAAAAGCCAGAAATTTCTAATTTTTTAGCGCCCCTCTCCTTGTATCTTAGGTTCCCAAAAAAGTGCCGAAAAAGTAAACAGGGATTTTTATTTTTTATATTAATATTAAGAGAACCACCCATCCTCTTGAAGTTTTCTATAAGAATGAAATGGAAGGAAAATCCCGTCTTAAAAGTGAAAAAATATGATAAAGTTTGGATAACACTTTGATCATCTCATGAAAACCCTTCAAGGAATACGAATTTGCCATTAATTTTTTACTTTAACCCTTCTTCTTGAGTTTAAAAAGAAAAATTTATTATTTTAAGTAAGGTCAGTTTTTCTTGCATAGTTCTGAATTTCACAAAACATTATTGCTTACTGAAAGAACGTTTTAAAGTAGATATTTTCAAAAGTTTTCGATTTTTTATAGCGAAAAATAAAAGCAACAATATTTTCAAATTAAAAAGCAAACTGTTTTAGAGAAAAAACTTCTTTTTTGTTATTATTGAATTCAACTGTTCTTGATTAAAATTTCATCGGTTGAAGTTTCTTCTCTTTGGTTGAAAATTTAACTATTTTGTTGATAATTTGACTTTTATTTGTTTTCGTTTTATTTTTTGTTAAAAATTGTTTGTTTTTTTTTTATTTGAAAAAGTACATGCTTCGTTCAAAATATATCCTTTTTGGTTGAATTCAATAGCTTTTAATTAAAAATATTTTTTGGTTGTAATATCAACTATTACATTTTACGTTGTTTGTTGAAGATTCATCTCTTTCGTTTAAAATAAAATATTTTGGTGAAAATCATTTGTTTTTTTTTTCATTACAAATTGATTAACTAAACGTTCAGCTTGTTCCATTTTAGTTAAAAATTCGTCTCTTTTAGTTTAAAAAACCAACCATTTAAATAAATTTTCTATTTCATTGAAAATTGATCTTTTTTGGATAAAAATTAATCTTGATGCTCAACAATTAATGTTTTTTGTTGAAAAATTATTTTTGGGTTGACAATTTTACTAATTTTTTAAAATTCGTTTTTCTTTTCTGGAACATTGATATTTTTAGTTGAAAATTGACCTTTTTTCAACTATTTTGTTGAATTTTTGTTAAGAATTCAGCTGTTTTGTTACAAACAAATATTTGATTGACAATTCGACTGTTTTGGTAAAAAATGTATTTTCTTGGTCGAAATTTCAACAATATTGTTGAAAGCTCGTTTTTTTAGGTATAAAAATTTAACTATTTCTTGAAAGTTCGTTTTGTTGGTTAAAAAATAATGTTTGAAGTGATAATCTAGCTATTTCATTTTTGGTGAAATTATCTTTCTTAGTTGAAAGTTTATTTATTTTGTTAAAATTTCGTTTCTTTTTTGTAGAAAAGTATTAGTTTGGCTTTAAAATTTATGTAAAAAATGTGCTTTATTTGTGCAAAATTAATTTTCTTGCTTGAAAATTCATTTCAACTGTTTCTTCTTGGATGAGAATTGACCTCTTTTGATGAAAAATTCATCTTTTTTGATGACATAACCTGTTTTTGATTTGAAATTAAAATCAGTTTTGATCGAAGATTCTATATTTTACTTGAAAATTCATCTATTTGGCCAAACATTTAACTAAATCTTTGATTGAAGATTGAATTAAAATTGTAGAAAATTAATTTTCTTGCTTAAAAATTAATCTTTTTGGTTCAAAATTGAACTATTTTGGTGAAAAGTTGAACTTTTTTGTTGAAAATTCTTTTTTTGTTGATTAAAATTTATTTTTTGAACTGAAAATTTGTCTATTACATTTTTTATTGTAAATTTATCTTTCTTAGTTAAAAATTGAATTGTATGATTGAACATTCATGTATTTTTTTAAACATTAATCTTCTTGCATAAAAATTCATATCTGTTTAAAGAAATTAAACATTTTTGTTAACATTAAACTAATTTTGCTTGAAATATCAACTATTACATTTTTGATTGAAAATTCATATCGGTTTGTTAAACATTATTCTACTTTATAAAGAATTAGTTTTGAATTCATCCGTTTGATTGAAAATTTAATCAGGTTGTTGAAAATTAATTTTTTAACTAAAAAATGTAACTGTTTCATTTTTGGCTGAAAATCGATCTTTTTTAGTTGAAAATTCAAATGTTTGTTTGAAAATTCGTGTTTCTCTGGATAAAACTAATCTTGTTGCTTGAAATTTCATCTGTTTGGCGGATATTTGAAGTATTTTGATGAAAAGTTGATCTATTTTGTTGAAAATTCTTTTTTTTTGGCTTCAAATTTTTTTTGTGAACTAAGAATTAAACTATTTGATATTTGTTTCAAATTGATATTTTTTAGTTGAAAATTAATTTCTTCGAATGCAAATTTAACTACTTTATTCTTGTTGGAAAATTGATCTTTTTTAGCTGAAAATTCAACTCCTTCGTTGAAAAATGACTATATTGATAAAATTTTTAATATTTTGTTAAAAATTGTGTGTTTTTTTTTAAATTTCAAATTAATTTTTTAACAAAAATGTGAACTATTCCATATTTAATTCACACTGAGTGAAATGTCCTCTTGTGACAAAAGGAATTTTTTTTTGACGTAAATGGAATTTCCTTTTAAATTTAAGGTTGAAAGGATTTTCATTTGCCTCGACAGGAATCCTTTTGCCGCAAAAAATTTCCTGACGCGACTAACTTCTTGCAGCCAAAGAATTGTATTTGTGTAAAAAATATATTCACGTCGATCAAAACAAAACAGGCAAGAGAATGATGCTTTTGTTCAAAGGCAACATTTTCTCTGAATGTATATTCACAATTTTTAGTTGAAAATTGAACGATAATATCCTTGGTTAAAAATTCGACTATTTGATTAAGAGTTCGTCTATTTTCTTGAAAATTCAAAAATGTTCTCAAAAATCCACCTCAATTTTTTTAAATTCAGAGTAATCCAATGCAATCCGAAGTAATCCATCTCAGTTGGGCTGCATGTTTTTTTTTATTGTTTTTAATTCAAGAGAAATATTTCTTGAAGTGTCTTTTGTTGTTGTTATTGTTGTTGAACGTGTTCATGACTCTTAGAGAATGAGAAAGACCGGTTGAAGTGAAAGGGAGACCAGAATCTCTCGTCACAGTGTTAATAGATGTTCAAGTGTCAAGTTTGAGCCTTTACTAGGACTAGTTGAAGAATGGGATTACGTAGAAATTTTATGATAGTGAGTATGTATTCATAATTTATGATTGACATGAAGCTGTTACCGAATATATATAGCTCATAATATATAATGTGTTCTCAGTGAATGGAAATTAAAGTATTTTAAATTACATAAGTCCACTGTAATTGATATCAGCGATGTGAAATAAGTACAGGGTATAAATTCTATCCTCTATGAGTCTGTGGACTATTCCCCTGCGTTTCCCCTTTTTCAAATTCTCCTTTTTTCTCTATTCTCGAAAAACTTCCCCTTTTATTTTTAAATTTAGGATATTTAAAAATACAGTTGTTCTATTGAAATTTGCATAATTATTCCATTCAAAACTAGAATGCAACTAGTGGATAACACAGGCCGACAAAATTTGACAAAGGTCCGGAACCAGAGACCAGACCTAGTATACCCGAAGGTTTTTGCTGCGCTGAATCCGAATCCGACCTC
>NC_046659.1:150299625-150319173 GCF_010883055.1 Belonocnema kinseyi | reverse complement strand
GTGATGGAATTTTTCTGAGGTCAGATTCGGATTTAGCGCAGCAAAAACCTTCGGGTATAGTAGGTCTGGTCTCTGGTTCTGAGAATTGTTGGCCTGTGTAATTATTAATTAAGATCACAAATAAAAGATAAACAATTAATTTTAATTTATGAAAAAGTATAGTGTATTAAATAGTAATTAGACTAAATTAATTATTTGACATATATTATTATTTTCAAATAATGATTATCTATACTGTAAGGAGGTTTCCTCTATGCTACTAATTTTAAACTTCATTATTTAGGATTTAAATAAAACTTTAAAGGTGAAATATTTGTTGTTTGTGCAAATTAAATATTTTTGCAATCAACTATAAGCAGGCACAATGTTATCTCTGTTTTATTGGCGATTCTGTAGTTTAAATTTGAAATAAAAATTGCCATTGTGCTAGACACATTATAACCATTATTTTTCTATTATACCAAAATTCGAAAAAGACTTACAAAATGCACTATTGATCTTAATAATATTTTTCGATTGAGCACAACTTTGATCATTCTAGAACTCAAACTATAGTCAAAAACAACCGAAAACGAGCTTTTAACAGTTTTTCAAAAAGCACGGTCCTTCGTAGATGTTAAATATTTTTTCTTTAAGTATGCATTACACATAATATTTAATTAATGTAAAGATTTATCAAAATTCAACAAACTTTTTTCTCTTACCTTTTCTTAAATAAAAATAGGTTACTCGGTACAATGTTTTACCACTCCCCAATTAATGTTCACTTTAATTAAATATGTTTATAAGAAAGCACACTCAGAAATAAAACTATTAATAAATATTGTCTGATTGTTGAAAGTTATTATTTTTTCAATAGTTACAATCAATTGAACTGAAAACTTAAGGATTTTTATTTAATCCTTAAAATTATATCTCTATATAGATAAAAAGGTGGCGAATTATTGTTATCGTGAATTTAAGTGGAAGCATAATGATTGGCCACAATGTCTTAAAAGCAAATGAATAACATCTTTGCAAAAATTACCTCAAAATTGTTTAAACTTTTAATAGACTATGTGTATAATTGTTTGTCACTTTGAAATCATCTCAAGAACAGTTTTTGGCTTCGGCCAATCATTGTACAATTTAGTGGCTAATCACTGTGATTTCAAAACCAGTAATTTGTAATAATCTGATGTGTTTAACGAGGTGGCAAATGACTGTATTTCACCACATTTCAATGACCAATCATACAATAATTATTGGTCTATGTATGCTAATCAAAATGTCGTCATGGCCAGTCATTTTTTCTGCATTATTGGTAATTTCTTTGAATATAAATTGTCTACTACTTTTAACGCTTAAATTACCATGGTGATTAAAATCCTCATAAAATTAATAATTCACCTGTGTATTTTAGAATTTCGTTTGCCTGTAGTGTTCTTATTAATTGTTAAACTGAAACAATTCCTTAAGTGGCCAATCTTTGAACGGATTACCCTACCTAAGATTTTCTTTGAGACAAAAGTAAAACAAAAAATGTTTATTTTTTTGTTTAAAAATTTAAAAATTAATACAATTTTATATTTAAAATTGTTTTATATCTTCGGGTATACTTTGAAGATGTTCACAGTTAAGCCTTTTAGGGTTGCTTCGTAAATTTAAAGTTTTTTTAAATAGGCACTGTAATTTTGTAATATTATAGATAATTTTTAGAAGTTTTAATACAGTTCGAAAAAAATAGTTGCATTTTTAACCAAAGAAATTAATTTTTAATTAAGATGATGAATCTTTAACCAAAAAAATGAATGTCCAGCAACAAAAATACACGAATTTCGAACAAGAGTTGACTTTTTAACAAAGTAGGGTAATCTATAATTATAATGCTACTTTGAAAAATAAAGAAACATTGTTAATTAATTCTGTACTACAATTTTAAGAAGTTTAAGCACGTTGAAAGAATTGTTGGTTGAAAATTTGTCTTCTTTAGTAGAAAGTTTATCTTTTTGCTTAAAGATTGTTCTTTTTATATGGAAATTCAATTCTTCCAGTAAAAAATCTATCATTTTAGTTGATAATTCATCTTTTGTTTTGACATTAAATTATTCTAGTAGAAAGCTGACATTAATCTGTTTGGTTGATAATTTATCTTTATAATGGAAAATTTAACTATTCCAGTTAAAAATTCATTGCTTTCGTTGAAATATAATTTTTTGGTTTAGTATTCATCTATTACTGTAGATGATTCATAATTTTAGATGAAAAGTCATCACTAATTGAAAATTTAATTGTCTTGTTAAAAATTCATTTTTTTGTTGTTGAAATATCGTTTTTTTTAAATTAAACATTAATTTTTGAACTGAAAATTTAACTAAACCATTTTTAGTTGAAAAGTTACTATATTCTTTACTCAAACCTTCAAGTATAGGGTTGAAATCATATATTTCTTAGTTGTAAATTCAATTACAAATTCATACTTTTTGTTGAAAATTTCTCTTTTGGTAGAAAATTAATTTTCTTTGTTAAAAACTCATAATTTTGGTTGAAAATTTATATTTTTATTCTTAACAGGGTATTATTTCAATAGAAGATTAACAATTTCAGTTGAAAAATCATGATTCTTCTTGTTTAAATAAAAAAAATTTCATCTAAAAATTTAACTGTTACATTTTTGGTTGAAAACTTATCTTTTTCAGTTGACAATTAAACTATTTTGTTGAAAATTCGTACGTTTTGATGAAAATTCGTCCTTTTTGGCAGAAACTTAATTTTTTTCATTGAAAATTTATCTTCTAAGTTAAAAAATCAACTATTCCAGTAAAAAATTCATAATTTTAATTGAAAATTCATGACTGTGATTGAAAATATAAGTATTTTGTGGAAAATTAGTTTTTTTTTAATTAACTTTTTTAGCTGAAAGTTTAATTGTTCCGTTTTTGTTTGAAATTGTTTATCACTTAAAAATTCAACGATATGGTTAAAAACTTATAATTTCTAGCTGAAGCTTCAATTATTTGGTTAAAAGCTCATGTTTATTTGTTGAAAAATCGCCTTTTTTGTAACAAATGAATCTCCTTGATTAAATATAAAAATTTTCTATGCTTTGTTCTGAAAATTTCTCTTTTTTCAAAGAAAATTAAATTTGTTAATTGAAAATTTATCTTTTTAGTTGAAAATTCAACTATTCCTGTTAAAAAATTCGTCTTTTAGTTGAAAATTAATCTTTTTGTTTTGAACAGTCAAATTTGCTTGAAAATTCGTTTTTATTTTGGGTGGAAAATTCATTTTTTCTATTTACTTGCAAATTCAACTGTTTCATTTTTTCTCGAAAAAGGATATCTTTTACTTAAAAATGCAATGATATGTTTGAAAACTTTGTTTGTAGTTGCAAATTCAACTATTCTAGTTAAAATTTTATCATTTTAGTTGAAAATTCATCTTTTTGGTTTAACATTCAACTATTCCAGTATGAGATTTATATTTTAATTTGAAAATTCACCAGATCGTTGAAAATTATTTGTTTTAAATGAAACTTTAACTATTACATTTGCGTTAGGAATTGATCTTTTTTGGTTAGAAATGAAAGTGCTTGCTTTTATTTTTTAAACTGAAAATTAAAGTATGGAGTTTGTGATTGAAAGATTTTTTTTAAATTTGAAAATTCAACTACATGTTTCAAAATTGATCATTTTCAGTTTAAAATCCAACTATTTGTTTTAAAGTTGATGTTTTTTGTCGGAAGTTCGTCTGTTTTGTTTAAAATTTATATATTTGATAATCTTCTGGGTTTTCTCTGAAAATTCATCTATCTTCTTAAAAATTACAATATTTTTACTTCAAAAGTTCGGTATTTGAAACATTTTAAATTTAATTTAATATATAGTACTCGCACTCAAATTCATCGTTCAAATTCATGGACTTAAGGAATAAATTCAAAAAAGAATTAATTATTTTTTTAGTCCTAATAATATACTTAATTATTCGATTCTGATAAATATATTTGGTCAAAGTATTTTAAATTAAACATATCAATTAAATCCCTAGAAACCTCTATACCGTTAAGATGTTACTTACTTAGCCTTTAATAAAGTTACTTTCACAAATAAAGAAACATTTATTTAATTGTAAAGACGGTACTCTTTTTAAAGAAAATTTTTATTGTAACGTTTCATCTGTAAAAATGTTTTTTTATTTATTTTTTTATTCTATTTTTTATTATTATTTTTGAGATGTATGATTATGGGTTCCGCGGCTCTCTTTCAGAAAAGTGAAAGTTTTTTATAACTATCCTTCGACTCAATTTCATTGATGAAGATGGACATAAGTCAAAGAATTGAATGGATCTCGATATATTTTTGCGACTCTCAGGCCCCACTGTCAATAAAGATTAGGAGAAAGTAAAGTTGTTGTCAAATCCGATGATTAAAAGCTATAATAGTTCTTTTCCTTTATTTTAAATTTCATTTTCTAGAGAAACCTGACTCGAATTATATAATTTGACTGAATTTTTGCTGATTCTATGTTGCAATGATGATTTTTTTCTTTATTTTAGTGATATCTTGACATCGCAGCGACAGGTGGCAATGATAGCTGAGATGATCCACAGCGCATCCCTCATTCATGACGACGTGATCGATCAATCGGACTTTCGCCGCGGAAAGCCTTCCGTCAACGCCCTCTGGAGTCAAAAGAAGGTGAGTTCTCTTCCGGTTGTGCTAAATCCGCTCGATGTGTTAAATTAACTAACAGAGGGAATCTACACCCTTCCGAATTTTAGACTATTTATATTTTTATAACAAAAGAAAGAACAAAAGCCGCAGTGCGCGAGTACTCACTCGAGTATATTGCCCAATATTATGCATTCCAATTAGAAACAGTTCAGGTGGACCAGACTGCTTACGGTTGGATCCCACCGAATTGTGACCAAACCTATTTGCAGGTAACCCCCGACACTGGACTGAAAGCGAGATTTTGGTGTATATTCAAACTGGAAATTCTTAAAATTCTGATTCCTTTATATAAAATTTATTTTATGTATTATAATGGTGGCATTTTGCTCTTCTAATTTGTAATAGAGAAGTTAATCTAGTGAAAAAATGTTTATTTCATTAAAAATTTAATTAATCCGAGAATAAATCGTGTTTGTTTTGTATTTTTGATACTTGTAGGGGAATACTTTTAAATATATTCTCCAGACCCTTTTTTTATTTGAGAACATTGATATAATTTAAATATTAACTTAGATGGCAGGTTAACTTAAAATGTTAGGGACTGCCGATAAAATCTCCCCCCCCCCTTTTTTTTTGATATTCTTATATTTCTTTGTTTTTAAAAAGTTTCCCATTTTTCTGATTTGCTGCTTGAATTCCAGCCGAATTCATAGAACCCGAGAAGAAAATTCAACTATTCTTGGTTAAAAATTCATTTCTTATTTTGAAAATACATCTATTTAATGAAAAATTAATTTTTTTGTTGAAGACTCATCTCACTGGTTGAAAATTTAACTGTTTTGTTGAAAAATCGTTTCATTTTTGGTTTAGAGTTAATTTTTTTAGCTGAAAATTTAACTAGCAAATTCTTGATATTTTGTTAATAATTCAGGTTTTTTTAGAAAAAACTAAACTTCTTGAATAAAAAATTAGGTTTTTGGTTGAAAAGTCAACTCTTTAGTTGAATGTTGAACTCTTTTTTTAAGAATTTCCTTTTTTTAAACATACGTAAATTTAGTTGCAAATTCATTTCTTAGTTACAATTCCGTTTTTTTGCCGAAAATTAATTTTCTTTACTGAAAATGTAACTTCCATTTTTGGTTGCAAATTTATATTTTAAATTAAAAAGTAACCTTTTCTGGTTGAAAATTTATTTATTCTTTGAAAATTTGCATTTTTGGTAGAATATTGACATTCTTGGTTGAAAATTTATCATTTTTAGTCGAAAATTCAGTTACTGAGTTGAAATTTGATCTACTATTTTAAAAATTCTCTTTTTTGATGAAGATTCATCTTTTTGGCTAAAAATGTGACTATCTTGTTGAAAATTCGCTTAATTTTTGGTCGTAAGTGTAGCTTTTTTAGTTTAAAGAGTCAAATTTTTGGTTATATATAAAGTAATCTTATTTTTTACTAAAAAATGAACTTTTTGGTAGAAAAATCAAACCTTACGTTGAAAATTTAACAATTTTTCTAAAAATTAGTTTTTTTTTTAGGTAAGCATTAATTTTCTTCAACTATGTTCTTAAACATTCGTTTTCTTGTCGAATTTAATTGTTTTTTATTTAAAATGAAATTTCTTTTAGTCTGTTAAAATTATTGCCTATTACATGTTTCGTTGAAAATTGAGGTATTTTTTGTGGAAAAATCAAATACTTGGCTTAAGGTTGAACAACTTTGAAAAAAATTAATTTTTTTAAGATTCACAATTTTAGATGAAAATTGAACAATTTGGCCGTAAATGAAAGTTTTTATTAATAATACAACTGCTTTGTAGAAAATTCGTATTTCTGGCTTGAAAATTCATATTAGTGGTTGAAAATGAAACAACTTTGTTAAAAAATTTAACTTTTTGGTTTGAAATTAAACTGTTTCTGAAAATTTAAGTATTTGGTAGAAAAGTTATATATATTTTTTTAATTCGCCTTTTGTATTTGAATTGATCTGGTTGGAAACTTGTTTAAAGAAAATGAAAATTAGTTTTTTAACTGAAAATTTACCTTTCAAATTATTTTATTGAAAATGATTATTACGTTTATTTGAATCAATCACTTCCAAAGTCAATATTTCAAGGATAAATTAGTGCCACGACATCCTGGAAAAATTGTGCTTCGTTATACATTTTTTAAAAACAATATAGAGGTTATAATAATAATAGAAAATATCTTTTATTTATATTCTATTTTTTAAATAATTTTTGTACTATTAATTTATATTTGGACATTTATTATAATCTCCTACTATATTTATATCTTATATTTTTATCTCATATGGTAACAATAAAACGCAAAATATAAATTTTCAATTCAATGAAAAAGAAGATTTTTCTATAAAAAAAACTTTTATTGTAATAAAAGTGCTAAATGCACCAATTTTTCCATACGAAAAAATGTTTTAAAAATAGTATTTGAGCTGCATTTAAATAAGTTTAATACACAAATGAAATTTTAAAAAACTTAAAATTGCGGCAGCAGGAAGCGAGCCCGAACTTTTTTGTTCGAAACTCGGAGCGCTACCGCCTGACCTAACCGAGACTTAATCGTGATCCATATAACCTGCGTGTATTTTTTAAAGCTGTTTTTCTCAATAATAGTTAAAAAGCATATCTTATTACCTTAGCATATTACAAATTTGTTAATGACCTATTACTAAATTTAAAAGAAAAATGTTAATAAATTAAATTAAATTAAAAAATTAAAAAATCGATCTCGAATTGAATGTATGAAAGCTTAGGTCAAATTCAACTAAAAAGAAATGCGAATCGCGAACTCTCGCTCGTCTGGAATGCGACGAAAGAAGGAGGTTAATGCGATTCGCATACATGCGAATCATTGGAAACCGAATGAAACCGAGTCAAACCGAACGTTCGGTGAATTACGGTCGTGGCGAACTAAAGAATGAAATTCTCGCGCGCACTTTCTTTCTGGATCCGGAAGTGAATGGTAGCTTGATAGTAGGCACTTGACTCGCGAATCGTCTCCTTTGCATTTTGAGCCCCCCCCCTCCCCCCACACACATATGCAGACGCGCACATTCTACATGTACCATCAACATTTTATCTTAAGACCATTAAAATGAAAAAAAGTAAGTTTGACTAAAAATCACTAGATGTTTCAAATTTACAGGAGATAAACTTTAAAATATTGTCTTTAATTGAAGCCACGAAAACTTAAAAAAGCATCGCGGGTTTTTCAGATATGCTTAAAAATGTCCAAGCGTGTCCGCTTGAGAGACCAAAACTCGATGCAGAGACGCTTGGACATTTTGAGTCATATCTCAAAAACAAATTAAGATTTTTTAAGTTTACTTGGCTTAAATTAAAGCTAAGGTATCAAACGTTGCGTCCTCTAAATTTCAGATGTTTTTGCTGCAATTTTAGTAAGTCATGACGCAAGTTGAATTTGAGGTAGAAAATTCGATAAATTCTTTTCAAAACATTTTAAACCTTTCACGTGATATATCCTCTTCAACAAGTCAGAAATGTCTCCACGAGGGGTCATTGGACGTGGAATTTTATAATCTTTCTGAATTTCAACTATTAATTAAGTTTGCGCACATACGCAAAAGATCTCTCACAGATTGCCTGATTTCCATAGCTACTGTTTACTGATGAGAATGCATGAATCGGAATTGATTTTCTTGTCGATAAATACTTTCAGTTTTCTTTTGCAATATCTTCTCAAGTAGACATTTAATATAGCTATAAATAAATTAATTAATATTCTGCTATTGTGAAAGTAGGCAATTTTGTAGAACTACAAGTTGCATCTACAAGAACATGTGTTGCATCTTAATTAGTCAAGTTTAATGGCGTGCTTTGAGCAGAGTATTATTCTAGGATATCAAGTATTACAATTTAATTAACAAATTGCTGCTCTGATCATAAAATTATATTTAAATCCGGTTCAATACATTAAAGACCAATATTATCGAAGTGCAGAATTTAATAGTTGTATTTTCTACCAAAGAATTGAATTTGGAAAGTTAAAAAATATAAGTTTTTAATAAAAAATGGAACACTTAAATCCTCAGTTAATAAAACTAATTTTCGTTAAAAAAGGAATTATCAATCAGTTGAATTCAACGAGAAAAGACGAATTTTTAATAAAATGGTTAAATCCTAAAAAACAACGAGAAAGTTAATTTAGAACAATGAAAGATGTATTTTTAACTAAATGCACGAATTTTCTCCTGAATAATTAAATTTTCTAATCATAAAGAATACATTTTCAACTAAACATGTAATAGCTACGTTTTCAGATGAAAAATATCATTTCTACCACCAAAACAAAGATGAATTCTGAACTAAATAGGAAAATTTTCAAATAAATAGTTTATTTTGTAACTAAATAGTTTAACTTCTACCAAAGTAGTTTATTTTTCAATCAAAAATATGAATTTTCAACAAAAAAGAACATTTTTGACCAAATGGTGTAATTTTACACCAAATTGATGAATTTTCAAGACAAAAAGATAAATTTTCTATAAAACAGCTGAATTTTTGGCTAAAAATAAGAATTTTTTAATAAAAAAGTAAACTTACGACTAAATATTCGAATTTTCAATTAAAATCATGAATCTACAAGAATAAAAAAAATTATTTCTCACAGCGTAATTTAACTTTAAACCAAGTAGTTGATTTTTCAACCAAAATAATTAATTTTTAACAAAAAATATAATAGTTAATATTCAAATAAAAAAGAGTTTAATTAAAATTGTTTAAAAACAGTGAATTTAATCAAAAAGCACGAATTTTCAGTCAAAAAAAGTTGAATACTTAACCAAAAATAAAAATTTTAACCAAAGAGATGAATTTTCAAATAAATTTATAAAACTTAAAAAAATTAATTTTCAAGAAATGAATTTAAGATTCAATCAAGTTGTTGTATTTTATACCAAAAAGTGGATTTTTTAACAAAGGAGATTAATTTTCTATAAAAAAGTTTATGCATTTTTAGCAAAATTATAACATTTTTTACCAAAGAGATGAAATTTCAACAAAGTTTACGAATCTTGAAGAAAATTAGTTTTCAAGAAAAGAGTTTAACATTCAAATAAAAAGTGTAATTTTTAACCAAAAATTTGATTTTTTTAACAAAAAAGATTTAATTTCTACAAAAAGGATGAATTATGAATAAAATACATGAGTGTTCAACCCATTAATTCAATTTTTAACCAGATAGGCGAATTTTGAACTAGAAAAAATATATTTTTAACTAAAAACGGATTATTTAAATTTTTAGTTAAAAACATCAATTTTTACCAAAAATGAAACAAATTTTCAAAAAAACTTATTAAATTTCGTACCAAGGAGATGAATCGTCAGCCAAACGTATGATTTTTTAACCAAGCAGTTCAAAATCCAACTAAGTAGTTTAATTTTTAGCCTAAATAGATTACTGTTTGACAAAATAGTTGCATTTTCCACAAAATACTTAATTTTTCAACAAAAAAGTACAATTTTTAACCAAAAGAAAAAAATTCCGGAAAAAATAAATAATAATAGTATACTTTTCAATAAAAGAAGATTAACTCTTAACCAAGAATAGTTGGATTTTCTTATCGGGTTCGATTAATTCATCTCAAATTTAAGCAAAAAATCGAGAAGAGGGGGAAGTTTCTTGAAAACAGCGGAAAAAAGTATTCTCTAATAATGGGGAAGATGGTTAAGTTTCCATCGACAATTTTTTTGTGTGCATCAAATAGCTTAAACTCATTATTATTTATTGTTTTATTGAGGATTATAAAAAATTACATTTTTATTTTATATTTAAAAAACGAAGGGGGTTCAGCATCAGTGTAACATAAAATTTCAAGGGAACTAAGGTAGGTAAGCAATTTTTCAATAAGGGTTTTAATAATGAATCTACAATGGCAATGGCGAAGAGAAAAAGAAAAATGAATGACCCTCACTTTCATTGAGGGACTCGATGAACACAAACATGTAATAAATAAACTTGACCACCGCTTCTTAACGACATTGCGTGTTGGACAGAAATTGTCCTCGTACGTGTGATACAGATATAATGTATACAACCACGATAAGTATGCACATGTCCATGCATACTCATGCACGAAATCGCGCAAGTGAAAGGTAGTACATTCAGACGCTAGGTCAAGTACGTACGCTACAACAGCTATACGCTAGACGACTAGAGTTCGTGCACAGACTCATGTCCACATTTTGTCAGTTTTATTTGTTCTAATTATTATTAACTCGTTATAGTCTGGGAATATGCTATAGATTAAAATTTAAGAAATTGAAATTAGATTAAAATTCTATTTAATGTCCTATTGTAATTTGAAAAGAGATAACATTTGTCCCAAAAAAGAAGGCAACAAATCAAATCTTTTTATTAATTATTTTTTTCGTCTTTTTTATTTTTATTATTATTAAATCACAACAAAAAAACATTTTTAAAAATAATCATCAACGTTTCAGCACTCATACATCACCTTTATCAAGGAAAGAAAAATTTGAGCAGGTACGAGCAGCAACGAAATCACGATTCTCTCTCTACGATATCAGGGAGAGAGCATCGTTGTTTCGTTACTGTTCTTACCTACTCAAATTTGTCTTGCCTTGATAAGGGTGCTGTATGAGGGCCGACACGTTTGTAATTATTTTTTACAAATGTTTTTTTCTTCTTTTGATTCGATAATAATAAAAATATAAAAGACGAAAGAAATAAATAAGAGAAAGAAAACGATTTTATTTGTACCCTTCTTATTTTTCTTTTCTCTTTATTTGTCAAAAAAATTTTCTTTTCTTTTTTAGGACAATATTGATCTTCTTTTAAAATACAATAGGAACTTTTTATGGTGATTGTCAACGAGTGCTTCCAGGCAGCTTGCATGAAAGCTGTCGTCGACCCTGGTCGCCACTTTCATCTATAAATTTACGGCAGAATGTTAATCTAATTTTTAGGCTATTTTAAATTTATCATTAATTTTTAATAGACATTACCAGGCTTCACATTCTTTTTTAAAGAATTCCCTTTTTTCCCTGTTTTGAAGAAACTTCCCCTGTTTTCTCGTTTCTTCCTTTGAATAAGAAGTAAATTAATAAACTCATCAAGAAAATCGAATTATTTTTCGTAAAAAATTAATTCTTTTTGGTTAAGAGACCGTACTTAAATTACGTAAGAGATTATAGGCCTTCTCGAAGACCCCCTCCCTCTCTTATTGTACGTAATTTTTAGTATTTTTTCTTTTTTAAATTTAATCTTCTAATATTTCTAACATAGAATTTTTTATTGACGGAATAAAACAGTATGTCCTATACAAATTTTAAAATGTTGTATTTATTAATTTATTTCAAACAAACAAAGAGTTTTTTCCACTATAAAAGATGGCCTTCTAACAAAATACTTGCATTTTCAACAAAATAATTAAATTTGTAACAAAACAATTACATTTTCTACTTAAAAGACAAATTTCTAATAAAAAAGTGTCACAGTTTATAATTTAAAAAGAGAAGAAAGCAACTCTCTATAAAAATTGAATTTAAAAAAAAAGTGACCTTTCAGCAAAAAATTATTTTTCCACGTAGCCTCTGCATTTTTACCCAACAAAATAAAAATGTCAATCCAAGAAAATGATTTTTTTAAACAAAAATGAGGAAAATTCTCAAGTAAAAAAAATCAATTTAAAAAAAGGGAGTTAAATTTTTAGTTAAAAATTAAATTTTAAACAAAAAAAAAAGACTTTTCCATTAAACAATTAAATTTTCAATCAAAGATATAAGCCTTCAATCAAAAAAATTAATTTTAACAATGTAGTTTAACTTGTACCCAAGTAGTTGAATTTCCAATTAAAAAAGATTAATTTTCAACAAAATAGTTCAACTTTCAACCAAAGGGATGAATTTTAAATTAAAAATGTAAATCATGCACAAAAAAATTTTTTCTTTACTAATGATTCAACCAATTTTTTCAAGTAAAATACTTCACTACTCATGCATAGAAGAAAAATTTCTAACCAAGAAGTTGCATTGTCTCAAAAAAATTAATATCCCACTAAAATGGATGAATTCTTAAATTCACGAAGATAAATTTTTAATGAAATAGTTGAATTTTCTATTAAAAAATATTCCAGTTGACTTTTCACGAACAAATGCATTTTTCGACAAGAAATAAATTTCTACGAACAAAAAATTTAATTTTCAATCCAAGAAGACGAATTTTGAACTAAAAAGGATGACTTTTTAACAAAATTGATGAATTCTCTACCAAGCGGTTGCATTTTTATCCAGAAAAGATAACATTTCTCTTAAAACAGATGAATTTTTATTAAAACAAAAATAGTTGAATTTTCATCCAGGAAAGATCCCAGTTCTATTTTCAAGGTCAAAGTATGCATTTTTAACGAAAAATAAGTTTATAAAAAAAATTGAATTTCCAATCCAAAAAGCCGAATTTTTTTAATCAAAAAGGATGAATTTTTAACAAAATAGTTGAATTCTCCTACAAATAGTTGTATTTTTATCCAAGAAAGTTGAAATTTCTCTTGAAACGGATGAATTTTCAAATTAAAAAAAAATAAATTTGCAAAATAAATAGTTAAATTTTCATCCTCAAAAGATTTCAGTTTTTTTTCAAGACCAAAATATGAAATTTAAACAATAAGTATATTTTATACGAAATATTTAAACTTCCAACAAAACAGTAGAATTTTGAACAAAAAATTATGACTTTTCAACTGTAAACAATAAGTCAATTTTTTTGCTAAATTGTCTAATTTTTAACCAAAAGTATGACCTTTTAATAAGATTGTTTATTTCATCCAAGCATATGCAGTTTTGTCCAAGAAGAATGCAAATTTTACTAAAACAGGTGGATTTTTTAGTCAAAAATACAAATTTTTAGAAAAAATATTTATCATCCAAAAAGATTTCGGGTGACTTATTAGCGAAAATATGAATTTTAAACAAAAGGTGAATATTCTACGAAAGAAGTTGAGATATTTAATTCAAAAACACGAATTTTTAACTAAAGATTCGAATTTGCAACCAAAAAGGATGTCTTTTAAGAAATTTGTTATTTTTTCAAAGAAATAATAAAATTTATATCTAAAAAAGATAATCTTATGGAGAACATTTTTGTAAATTTGCAACAATTACGTCCTTAAGGTAGTGGGAAACTGTTTTTGTTTGTATTTTGGAAAGATCATAAATTATAGCTAGTTTATATTGGTTGTAATAAAATCTCTGTTGATATTAGGATTGAGATATTTATTAATTCTCTAACCAATCAGAATATTTTTATTGTTTTTAAGCAGTTAGTAAATTTAATATTCTTAGCGACAATTCTGTTAGAATCCGATTTTTTTAGGTTTCTTTTATGTAAATAGAAGCTAAGTAGAAAAATAAAGTAATAACCATATGCAAATAAAATAAAATAAATAAAATTCAAACCTGTTTTTGTATAAATTGATTTTATTAGTACTGTTTTCCATTAATAAATTGCAAAGTTACTTGTTAAATTCAATTCTCTGATGATTATATTTATAATTATAGATTAAATTTTCTCGGAATTTGACAGCATTTTTTATAAGAAAGGCTGGAGTTAAACGCGTTAATGTAGATCTTATTCTTTAAGAAAGTGAAGATAGAAATTTAAATGGTTGTGGATGTCCTGGATATCTAATTTTCTCAACTGCCTTTTAGCATTTTTAGAGATATAATTAACAACAAAAATATTATTTTAAATGAAAAAATTGTAAAACCTACAAACAAATTTATTTTCATAATTTGTAATAATTAAGTGCTGATTTTTTCGGGGAAAATATTCCCGATAAATGTACTGTTTTGAATTTAAAAAATAAATTTTTCTATGCAAAAATCGTCGAAACAATGAAAAAAAATCATTAAAAAAATTATTATATTTAAAGATTAATGACTTATTCAAAAAATTTAAAACAATAAAGTTTTAGGAAATATTTTTCCAGAAAAAACAAGCCATGATTTTTTTAAATTAAATTTTTTTTAAATTGACAAGAAGCGTCAGTAAAAAGAATTTCAATTTCAAACATTATTCTTAAAATAATAATTTTTGCTAGTTTTACATCTTGTCATAAAAAGTAGTGTTTTTTCATAAAACATGACTGATAATATCATTTTAATTCTTAAAATCATAGAAGACTTTTTCATCCATATATCTGATTTTGACACGAAAACTATCTTAAAAAAATTTCGTGTACATGCATCCATCTAAAATTAAAATTTATATTACTAAATTTAACTATTTAGTTGATAATTCGTCCTTGTCTTGGTTGATAATAATTTATTTAACTGAAAATTTAACAATTCTATTTTTAGTAGAAAGTTATATTTTTTAATAGAAAATTCAACTATTTCGTTGAAAATTAATCTTTTCGGTTGAAAAATGACCTTTTTGCTTCAAAATTCAACAGCTTGGATGAATTTTCTTTCGCTTTTGACTAAAAAATCTTTTTTAGTTGCGAATTCAACTTTTGTTTAAATTTTGCTTTTTTACGTTGAATTCATCTGTTTTTTATATCAAATCAAAATCTTTTTGGTAGGAATATTAATAATTTTTTTTGTAGATTCATAATTTGAATCGAAAATTTATTTCTTTGGTTACAAATTTAATTATTTTGGTAGAAAATTAATTTGTTTTGTTTCAGGATTAAATTTTTTAGTCGAAAATTCGTCCTTGTTGACTGAATTTAACTTCCTTTCATTTTAAATAAAAATATTTTTCGGAACTATTATACTTTTCTTTGAGAATTCATTTCTTTATTTATAATTTAAATATTTGTTGTAAAATTTGGTTTAAATGACAATTAAACTATTACATTGAAAGATTCATAATTGTAATTGTAAATTTATCATCTTGGTTGGAAATTTAACTATTTTTCTGAAAATTCGTTTTTATTTCTTACTGAAAATTGAACAGTTACTATATTTTGGTGGAAAAATGATCTTTTTTAGCACAAATTTGGTCTATTTCGTCAAAACTGCAGCTGGGTTTGTAGAAAATTCATTTTTTTTTAAAATGCTACTTGTAAGTTAATGATTGAATAATGATAGTGAATTAATTTTAAAATTTATATTTGTTGATTGAATTAAACAGTTTTTATTTTAATTGAATATGTCTTTTTTGATATATCAACTGTTATACATTTTTCGTTGACAATTCGTATCTTTGGAAATTTTGACTATTTTGTTGAACATTTTTTTGGTTCAAATTTATTTTTTTTAACTTAAGCCTTAACTAAGCCAGTCGAATAATGTCGTCCATCTTTCGATGTCTTTCGATGTCTCGTCCATCTTTCTAGTTGAAAATTTATCTTTAATAGTTGGAAAATTATTTATTTTGTTGAAAATTCATATTTTTTGATAGAAAATTAATCTTGTGGGTTGAAAATTAAAATATTCCATTGAAATATTCACACCATTTTACTTGAAAATTAATATTTTTTGTTTAAATGCCATTATTCCTGTTAAAGATTCATATTTTTAGTGACAAATTCATTACTGGTTCAAAATTAAAGTATTTTGTTGAAAATTCGTTCTTGTTTTTAGTTCGAAATTAATTTTTTAACTGGAATTCGATTTTTTGTTTGAAAATTGATATTTTTATTTGACATTTCAAAAAGGATGAATTTGATATTGCATTCACATTAATTTTACTGGCAAGAATATATTTCCCTATTTTCATGAGAAGTGTGCTGATTTTCCCTGTTTTTACGGGATTTCTAATCACCCGGAAAATATTTTTCATTCAAAATAATATCTTAAATATGTATACATATTCCAAATCGTTCGGTTAAAAAAATGTGACGTACACCCTGTATTCAAAATAAATTCAAATAAATAATAAAATGAATCATACTACTATAAATTTTAATACATATATCAAGTTGCTACTTTGTTACCCAATCATTATATGCAAGTCAATAATGATCCTTTATATGGTGTAATATGGTATAATTATATAATTATGTTAAAAAGGAAACACCACTTTTATTGCATATGTGGTATGGACGAAGATAAAAACTTAAATTAATAGAAAGGCTAAACTATCTTGCAATAGCAGTCACTTAATAAATAGCAAAAAATGTATATAATATAAAAATAGAAAGGCTAAATAATTATGATGCAATAATGATTCGCTTACTGAGATGCATAAAAAAGTTCTTCTTTTACCAGCTTTACTAGAATTTTTTGGGTAAAATAAAAATATTAACTAAGGATGGTTTATTTTAATTAAAGTTAACATGCATAAGATTTTGATTTGATTTATACTTAGTTTTTTAACCAATGAACCAATTTATACTTTGGTTGAGAAATAAAATAATAATATCAAATTCAAATTAAGTTAATAATAATTAAATTAAAATTAAATTATTTTTTATGAAAGTTCATTATTTTTGGTTCGAAAATCTATTATTAAATTTTAGATTTAGAATCCATCTCTTTTGGTTAAAAATTATTAAATTATTTTTATGAAAATCGTTCTATTTTGTTGAAGATTTAATTATATTGTTTTATATTTAACTATCTTGTTAAGAAATCATGTTTTTTGGTCGAAATTCAACTGTTTTGTTGAAAATTAAATTTTTGAATTGAAAATACAAATTCCTTTAAAAAATTTGCGTTTTGCCTTAAAAATGCAACTATTTGATTTTTAGTCAAAGTTTAATCATTTTTTTTCTTAATTTGACCATTTAATTGACAATTGCTTTAATTTTTGCTAAAAAATTGAACTATGTGATTCAAAATGACTCTATTTTTTGCAGATTTAATTATTTCATTGAAAATCTATATTTTTGGTAGAATATTCAATTATTTGATTAAAAGTTAACTTTTTTGTTAAAAATTGAACTTTTCTTGTTAAAATTAAACTCTCTTGTACAAAAATTCGAATTTTGCTTTCGTAATTCAACTGCTTGGTTTATGGAAAAAGTTTGACCTTTTTTGGTAGAAAATTCGACTATATTTTGTTAAAAATTAATTCTTTTTCGGCTTTAAAATGCAACTATTTAATTAAAAATCCATCTATTTTGTTGACGTTCAAATTATTTTGTTGAAAATTCAAATGTCTTTAAAAAAATCTCGTTTTTCCTTTAAAATTCAACTGTTTGGTTTTTAGATGAAGTTTAATCTATTTTAGTAGAAAATTCGACTGTTTGGTTGAAAAATCAATTTTTTGGCTTTCAAATTCAACTGCTTGGTTAAAAAATTCAATTTCTTTGTTAAAAATCCATCTTTTTTGTCTTTATAATTCTAAATATCAGTAGAAAATCCATCTACCCTGTTGAAGTTTGAACTATTTTGATGAAAGGTTATCTTTTTTTATTGAAAATTCAATTAACTTTTGAAAAATTCATATTTTTGGCTTCAAATGTTTGCAAATTAAAAGTCATGTATTTTTTTTTGAAAATTTGTCTTTTAATAGGAAATTAGTTGTTTGTTTGTATGTTAAAATTCAATTGTTTTGTAGAACATTTTTCTTTATTCGATAAAGAGGCCTTTTTTTGGTCGAAGTTTCAAGTATTTTGTTAAAAAATCAACTCATTTGGTAGAAAATCTTTTTTTGGTTGAGAATTCAAGTATTTGGTTGAAAATTCCTACTTTGTGCTTGATTTTAACTGTTTTTTATTTCAAATTTAAATGTTTTGTAAAAATTAATTTTAGACTATAATTTAAACTATCTGGTTGAAACTTCGTCTTCTTTGGTTGAAATAAACTTTTTCTGATTAAAAATTTTAATCTTTTTCGGTTGCAATATCAACTATTATATTTCTCTTTAAGAGTTGATGTTTTTTGGATTAATAATAAAGTTGTTCCTGTTGAAAATTCGACTATTTAGACATTTGGATAAAAATTAATGTTTTTCAGTTACTTAACTATTCTGTTGAAAATAAAATACATTTCGACTAAAAATCTTAGGAATTTAACAGGTTTTCATATTGTATTTTAAATGGTACATAGAATGATTTTTTGAAAGGAATTTTTTCCCCTAGTTTCGTAAAGAATCACTCCGTTTCCCCAATTTTCAAATGATTTTAGACCGTCAAGTCTGGATGGTAGTTAATTAAACCTAGAAATTTATAATTGCAAGGTGAAAGAAAAAAAGTCCTTGAATTTGAGTTAGCAGTTTACGAAAGCGAATGAACCATTATACATTGCAATGGGAATGTAAAAAAAGATGTACGTAACTTGGGATGATCAAACAATATGCTCACTAATCAATTGTGTAACATTAACGCTGCATTAACGCGTCGCTAAACGAAGACCTACCTCTTGCTCAACTATAATACCTACCTTGTTAACCACTCACCAAACAAGGCCAGTAGCACTTTGGAAAATAGCAGGGAATTTTATGTGAAGACTAGGGTGGTCCAATAATCCATTGGATTTTTTTTCTTTGAATTTCCATACATATCGTCTCCAAATTTCTTTGAATCCATGAAAAAGTAAATTAAACAAAAATTACATTTAGAGGTTCCGCAAACTCCATGAATTTTATTATGTCCTTCCCACAAGAAAAGAAGCAGTTTTTGTACATTTTATTCAGAATTGACAATATTAAAGTCGGGTCCAAAAGTCAAGGCAAAACATTCTTTAATTTTGCAATGCTTGATTCTTTTGAAAATTTTGAAATATTTAGTAATTTACGTTTTACGATGATGCGAGTGCAGTGAAATAAATAAATTTATAATAAGTTTATTAAAATTATTTCTTGAAAAAAAGATCCTACTCCATCTTCACTCCATTGGGAATCGAACCACAAAACTTCTTCTTCTTAATTGGAAAAGGACCTGACCGGAAATCAGAAGTTTTGTGGTTCGATTCCGAATGGAGTGAAGATGGAGTAGGATCTTTTTT
>NC_046659.1:150288334-150299525 GCF_010883055.1 Belonocnema kinseyi | reverse complement strand
AGAGAGATTGATCAGCAACCTGGGTCGGAGCAGTTTTGCGGAACGAACGTGTTATTTACATAAATAGCACGAGAATTCTGGATCAATCTGAAAAATCTCTATTCCATCCACACACTACTCCTTTCCCTTGCCGAGTGAGTCACGCCTACCCCGAAAGGGAAATGGCTTAATGGTATAATAATAGTCTTATTAAGGGCATGTTGTTCGGTGATCACGTGACCAAACTAGTCCGCGGTTGTGAGCATTTTTTTGGTGTTCACTGTGTCCACACGGAATGAGATATCGTGTTTAAAATCTGACAGATTAAATAAAAGGCACTAAAGAACGTTTGTACACATCAATATGTTTATAATTTTAAAGAAAGTTTATTTATAATTTGATGAAATAGGATATTGCCATTCGAGTTATAGCACTTTGTAGATAATGTTTGGTTTGATGCATTTCAGATTTTTTTGATTCGCGTATACACAAATTTTGGACTAAATCGTCTATACCTCAAAAAAATTAATATAAGCAATAAAATTCGCACATTCGTTGCAAATAAAAAATTTAGCATCTGCGCACACGTAATCTATCATTATTTCTGGAGCATTTTTAGCGATTTCTAGCAGAGAAAAAAAACTTTGAACGTCGATAAAGTCGAGATTACGTGACTAAGTTCGTTCATGCAATTTTTGTGTAGTGAATGAAATGATTTTCATTTTTTTTTGGTCCTCACTACGTCCACAGGGATTGAGGTATCGTGTTCAGGATTTAGGAAGTTATACAGAAAGCACTAAGGAACGTTTGTATACATCAAAATGTTTATAATTACGAAGAAAGTTTTCTAGTAAAATACCATAGTAATAGGAAATAAACTATTAACGTCGATAAAGTAGATGCTTCGATTTAAAAAAAATCAAGGAACATCTTAGAATGTGATACTTGAAAATCCGTCCAAGTCCCACCTTGAGAAATGTGTATCTTCAGAAAATAATTAAAACTTTCTAATGGCTATATATTCTTGTGGATTTTTCGTACTGGTGTAAAACAATTCTAGTAAAAATAAAATTTTGCGCGAGGGCGAAAGACAATACGAGTCCAACGCTGAGCCCCGCTGGTTGGTTCACTGTCAACAATACTTATCAGCTGATCGATTCAACGTCAAGAATAATTATGGAAGTTGGTTGGAAAACTCCGACGAGTAAATTTTAGCACATGGCTGGTGTTGCTCTGTTTCCAATTTGAAATTTGCCTTTTATTTTTAGGACCAAAAAAATGAAAATCATTTTACACAAAAATTTCATGAACGCAGTCACTTGATCTCGACTTTATCGACGTTCAAAGTTTCTTTTTTCTCCGCATCAAACCAAAAATGATCTGCAAAGTGCTATAACTCGAATGGTAATATCCTATTCCATCAATTTATAAATAAACTTTCTTTAAAATTACCAATATATTGATGTATACAAACGTTCTTTAGTGCTTTTTATTTTATCTGTCAAAGTTTAAACACGATATCTCAATCCGTGTGGACACAGTGAACACCAAAAAAAAGTTCGTAACCAGGGACTAGTTTGGTCACGTGGTCACTGAAGAGCATGCCCTTAAGACGTTAAGCATTTTCTGTTATTGAAGATTCTTGACTTGATCGATATTGTGTAGATTTTCTGCCTTCATGGCGGCTAAGCGAGACAAGTGGTTGTAAAAAGTAACCTTTTGATAACAATAGTAACTCTGTTGTCACATCTATTCTTTGGAATCGGCTTGCTTCTAGAGTTAACTATTGTTATCGAAAGGGTACGTTTTAATACCACTTGTCCCAATTTGCCGCACACGTGCCAACATTGATAAAGTCAGAAGTAAATTTAATTATTGCAATTCATTCGCATCACAGAATTGCTCACTTAGAGTCATTAAACCATTTGAGCCATTTATTATTGAATATTTCAGAATTTTGAAAAATGAATTGCATTAACCCGTTGTGGTAAAACCTCCGAAAAATAACGGGGCAGTCACAGAGGGTCCAATGGACCCCGACATAGACAAACTGTTACCACTTCCCCCCTTTTTAAAGTATCGACTTGATCCTTGCGCGAGACTTTAGTTTAAGGTCTTTTGTTTGCAATCCAATAGGTTTTATTGTTTATTTAAAATTCTTCATGTTGAAAAAATGTAAGGAAAGAAATTGAAAAATTTTACTTGTTTCATGAAAAAATGCATACAAAATTGAATTTTTGAAATAAAGAAAAAGAGCCTACGCGTTTGTACTCTCAAAACAGTATACTCTTAAGGTAAAATTAGTTTCATAGCGAGCTTTGCAAAAAGTGTATTTATTTTAAAGATTGAATTGAAAGATTTAGACGAAAGTATGAATGAGATAAGTTTGAGCATGCAAAATAAAGTGACAAAACTGTTTCTTTTTAAAAAATTTATTTAATGCATAATCATAATAAGAAAGTTAAAAAATCTTATTTTACAGTATACAAATATTTTTTAATCGCCTCCGACACCGCAGTCATTGCAAATTGGCATGCGACGTTCATCGCACATAGTTCGAAGACAAGACTTACATTGGGTTTTTTTTTATGCTTCTTACTCTTACAGAGCAGACACCTTTTTCTGTTGAAAATTCAATATAAGTGCGCATCTACTGTTATTTACATTTTAAAATACACTTTTACACAGAAAAAAATTATATTTTTAATTTTTTAATTCAACATGGGGTCTGCTAGACCCCGAAAAAAACGTCCGCACTATTAGATGCCTACAGGGAGACGAGTTAAAGAATGGTGATAGAATATCTGAATTTGTTGAGATTTTTCCTAACATCGACCGCTTTCTGGGAACAGGTGAAAGTCGACGCTTTATTTTTGATTTGTTATTGATATTGTTGACGCTTATATTGCTGAACAAGGAAAACTTTAGGCTTTCAGATGATTTTTAATAAACAATTTAGAGATTGTTTTTGAGCGAGTTGCAATCAAAAGAAGTAATAAAGGAATAATTAGTTTTTAAGTATCACCCTCAAAAGTATGTTTTTTGGGGTCCTAAAAAACCCCCGACAGTGAAAAATTGGATTTTGCGAGTTTTTGACACTAATTATGATTTTTTGCTATTTTCTAAAGTACAAATTGTATCAATTGAGTAAACAAATACATTTGACTGATAATTTGATGTTTACAGAAATTATTTAAACAATTAAAAAAACATTTCTTTTAGAAAAGTTGGAAAATCGCGACTTTTCTGATTTTTGGATTTATTTTCAACTTTTCAGTCAGACAGAGGCAATAAATATTTGAATTTAAGGAAAATAATTGGGTAAACAATTTACCATGACTTAAAATAATATTCTTTGAGAATAACTGTTGTTAAGGCTGTTGTTAAGGCTGTGTTGTTAAGGCTGTTGCTCTTGGTGGTTCGGAACCCACCTTAAACTGTAGGTCCCCCTTCCACCACCAAGTAAGTGTGTGGAGGGTGTGTAAAGGAATAGAGAAGGTGTAAGAAAAATGTAAACCCTTAGGGGACACATTAGAAGCTTCCACTACTACAAGGTGATTCAGTTAAAATCTGAAGTAGTCCCATTATAATTTAAAGTAATGCAATCGAAGTTATGCACGTATAATCCTGTGTATTCTAGAATCCTCTTGTATTACAGATAATTCTGAGTAATTTAGGTAATCCAGATCTAATCTGGAGTAATCCGTTTGTAATCCGGAGTAATTCGATTGATTCGTATTAATCAACATGTAATCTGGAGTAATCTATCATAGTTCAATTCTAATTAGGAGTAATTCTCAGTAATCCACTTGTAAATCGAAGTAATATCCTTGAAATTCTAAGTTATCTACTTGTAATCTGGAGTAATGTAGATTGATATTTTTGTAATCTACACAATTCGAAGTAATTTCGGCGTTCCAGTCATAATTCGGCGTAATGTAATTGTAATCTAGATTATTTTAGAGTCATCCCCTTGAAATCCTGATAATTCGAAGAAATTCGGGTAATCCAGTTCTAGCGTGGCGTAATTCTTTATATCCAGAAGTAATTTATTATTCGTATAGTAATCTACTTGTTCCGAATTAATCCACTTGTGATCTGGGGTAATCCAATTGTAATCTATATTCATCTCCTTGCAATCAAAATAATTCGGATTATTTAAGATAATCTTGTTTTAATCCAGCGTAATCCACTTTTAATCCGGTATCAGTCAATTAATTCGGAGTGATGCTCTGGCAAGCTGGAGTAATCCACTCGTAGCCTGTAATTTTGGTAATTCTGTTCTAATCTGGAGTAATTTACTTATGAGACTAATCCACTAATAATCCAACATAATCCACTCATAATCCAGTTATTTCGAAGTAATTTAGATAATCCGAGTAATCAACTTGTAATCCGCAGTAATTCGGTTAACTCGGAGTAATTTTCACAGATAATTCAAGCAGTGTTTATGAATTTGATTAAAAATTGTTTTTGTTTTGAAAATTAATTTTACTAGCTGAAAATTGAACTATTCCATTTTTTGTTTAAAATGGATACTTATTATTTGGAAATTCGTCTTTTTGGTTGAAACAACATTTTTATTGAAAATTCATGATTTTTGTTTTGTTTCGAAAATTCAACTATATGGTAAAAAGTTAATCCAGTTTGTAGGAAATTCAACTAATTTGTTACAAGTAATTGTTTTCATAAAAATGTAAATTTTTTTTTTTGAAAACTTCTATTTAGGTTGAAAATTTTACTATTATCGTAAACCATTCGTGTTTTTTTTCAATTCATATCTTTCTCAAAACTTTTTCCAGTTTTGGTTGATGCAAATTGATATTTTTTAGTTAAAAATTCAACTATTTCGTTGAAAGTTGAACTAATACTAAAATTCGTTCTTTTTTCTTGTTTACTTCAATTATTTTTTATTTAAAATTAAAATCTGTTATGGTTAAAACAGCAACTATTAAATCATTCGTCTAGTTTTTGGTAGTAGATTCTTCATTTTAGTTAAAAGTTCAACTGTTTAGTTAAAAGTTAATATTTTAATTGAAAATTTAACTATTTTATTTTTGTTGGAAAAAATCCTATGAAATCCAGTGTAATCTTTGATAATCTAGAATAATTGTGTATAAACGTAATCCAGGTTAATCTTTTGCAATATTATTATAAAAATTCTCAATTAAAGATGTAAAAAATATTGCTATTTAAAATGTAACAATGTGTGACTAACAATATTTATGGAAACAATTAAGGCGCTGCAAAAGAGTCTGTTTCGCTTGATCCACTATACGTCTAAAAGGATAAATTGTTAAACGTAATATTATTAGCACATAATTAAAAGGCAATTATACCCGTTTGGACAAAGAGATTTTTCCGGAAAATGTTTTTGTTTTTTTTGAATAAATTGAAAATGGATTATCTTTTGGCGCCTGAAACCGACAACAACGGCAGCTCAGCGTACTCAGCAGTCATTATGTTGCCAGTTTCAGGGGCAGAAATACATTCCGTTTTCATTTATAAACAAAAAAAAACATTTTTCAGAAAAAACTCTCTATCCATAACGATATAATTGCCTTAAGATTATGAGGTAAAATATTACTTTCAAAAATTCATCCTTGTAGAAGCGTAGTGGAAATGTTATAATATTGACTTTTGAATGTTATTCAAATTAATTAAATAAATTTTAATGTTTAATTAAAACGTAAATGAATAAGTATAATTTATATCCAAGGAATTTACAAATTATTTCTCCTTTCTTTAATGGTTTTTAAAAAAGATTTTCAATGGATTTTAACAAATTTCGACACCCCCCCCCCTGCATGAAATATTTCCCTATTTCTCCTTTTTGAGCTGTTTTTGCGCTGATATTCCTGCTCTTTCAGAAATTTAATTGAAATTGTATTCCTTAGTGAAAATTTTAAAGGGTATGTGGCAATCCCGGTATTTCGCTTCTTGACCACGCACTAACGTGACGAAAAGTTATTATTTTCGAAACTCATCGCGAGTAGAAATCGCGTGTCCATATTTATTTACGCTATGATCACTATTATCTTTTGGTTTTTCTCTTATATAATTGTTTTTCTCTTTCACTTTTTCCCTTTCCTTTATAATCTTTACACGATCATAATTATAGCATCGTTAATCTACACTGAAAAAATGGATTATACCGTTTATGGTCTTGGATTCTACTGTTTTAGAGAGCTTTTCGTAATGGTCTGTTATGTGAGAGGGGGTAGGTGTATTTTGACCCGATTACTTAATATTTTTTATTCATGAATTTGTGGATCAGTAACTTTATATTTCAAAATTTCTAAGAAAATTATTTTAGTTCATCATAAAATTTATTTCTAAATGTTGTAAAACATTATTGATCGAAGGGAATATTTTTTAATAATTTCCTAAGATTAAACAAAAAAGTGTGAAAGATTTTGAAGGAAAATGTTCCAATTTTGCCATATTCTATAATTTAAACAAAAAATTTGAGTAAGTTTCAAACCCGGGCGGAAAATTGTATATACTTTATATATAATGTGAAGTTTTATATATAATATTCATTTGTTTTGAACAAAAATGTGTAAAACAAATGAATATTCTATATAAAACTTCACACTATATATAAATCATATATAATATTTCCGCCTGGGGAGATATTAAGAAGTTTTCAAATGATTTAAAAATAATTAAAACCTGTAAAGAGTTTCTAAAGAATTTTATAAGGTTTTACAAAAATGAAAAAAATGTTTAGATTCCTAGAAAAAAAAATTTATTATTTCGAAAAATTAATGCAGAATTAAAAAAAACTCAGGAAAAAATTAAATAATTTTTAAAGAGTAGAAGGTTTCGAAAGTTCTGGTAAGATTAAAGAAATAATTTTCTTAATTTCCGTGTGGAATTTCTTAATGATTTTTTATTTCGGAAAATTTACTTTAAGAGAAATGGAAAAAGGTTTTTGAATATATCAAATTCTTTCCTAAAATTTCCAAAAAGAGTGTAGTAAATGTTTCCAAAGTTTCAGAAAAATTTGAACCAGTTGAAAATATTTTCAGGAATTTAAGACGTTTTAAATAGATTAGAAATATTTAAAAACCTAGAACATTCACGAAAACTGATCACTCGAAGTTTTCCTAATATTTTGTAAAACCCTATAAAATAAAAAATTTGCTGTAAGATGTTCTACATATTTTTACACATCTGAAAAATTCATTTTTTTCCTATTTTCTCAAGATTCTTATAAAAATTAGATTTATGTAAAATTTAAAAATTAACTCATAATACGTAGTTTTTCCTTCTCAATTGTCAAAATTCAATCTCAAGTCAGATTCAAGTGTTCAAACAGTTTTAATAAATAAATAGTTATTTGAAAATCTGATGTTTTGTCATCATTATTGTTATTTTTTGTTCTTTATGGTGTTGAAAAAACGTTTTAACTTGAATGCAATAATTTACCTTAAAAAAATTTTTTTTATTGAGAAAACATCTGTTATGGTTTGAAATATAATACAAAAAATTTAACGTATGAGCTCTGAGGGGTGCGGGGTCAAAAGGAAAATATTATGGTCCGTTAAATAGAGGAGGGGGAATTAAGAAAGTCCGTATACAACATTTAATTATTATTTAAATATTTCTGTGTTATTTCAAAATAACATATTCGCAAAAAAGAAAGTGATTGTTTAAAAAATGATTTTGATGTTTTCTTAATTTGTTCATAATTAAAAAGCCAAAGCAAATGAGGAAAGTTCGGAAAAACCGCAACTTTCTAGCAATTATTTTACAAACAATTATGTTTGCTAAATTGCATTAATTATTACCCTATCCTAAGTGGAAAATGGAAAAAAGTGGAAAACATCCGAAAAAACTTATTTTTGTAGCATAATTAAAATAGAATATTATTGAACATAATAGTAAAATGTTTAAACAATTATATTTGTTAACTTGAATTAATTACTACCTTACTAAAAAAAATTTTAAAAATTGGAGATAAAACTGAAACTTGTCAGTATTATTATTATTATAAGAAAGTATTGTTATAAATAATACTGAATGATTTGAACAATTATTTATGTAAAATTCAATTGGTTATTGCCTCGCTCTAACTAAACTCATGAAAATAAGTTGAAAAGTTCAGAAAAAGTCGGAAAAATTCTAACTTTATTCAAAAAGAAAAATTGATATAAACAATTATAAATAGTTTTAAAAGTGTGTATACACATCTAATCATCAGTAGAATGTAGTATTTTATGTATTAGAAACTATCTTTTTTAAAAGAGCCGCGAAAAATCATAATCAGGCTCAAAAACTCGCAAAACCCAATTTTTCATTCATGGTTTTTTTGTTGATTAAGGCCATGTGATGAGTGGGTCACGTGACCAGATTCCTACCTTACCGACAGTTTTTTTTATTTCTCAAATTACATGCACACGAAGTGCCACATCGAGTTGAAAATTTGGGATACTAAACAAGAAGCACTCATTGTGGGTTTGGTCCTAAATTTGTATAATTATGAAAAAATTTTGTTGTAAATATTTGTTTGCTTTTTTTAATAATTTTTTAAATTTAGTATCACACCTAAAGTAAGAATCTGATCAGGTGACCCCCTCGCCACATGGTCTTAAGAGTTTGTTGAAACATATCTCATTAACTAGAAATGATAATTTCTGAAATTATTTAATTATTTTAGAACTCCTAATATTAAAAAATTTGATATTATGAATTTTTAAATAGTTTATGTTTTTAATATTACCAACATAAACATCAAGGGGCAGTTTTTGCTTCGAAAACTGCACTCAAATATTATTATCAGCGGAATTTCTGAAAAATATTTAAGGAAATTATATTTATAAATATTTTCATTAATAAAAAATTTTTCCATTTTTCCATTTTTCCTGAAAAAATGACCGACTTTTCCCTTATTTGAGCTCTTTTTTGCGCTGTCATCCCTGTAATAGGCACATACGCAAGAATGTTTCTGCAACTCTCTGACTTTGTTTGAAAGGATGTCCTCTCCAGTGTTTAGTGAAAGGAAACTCAGATTGGAATTGAATAGGTGCACTTGCTTCGTTAACGGTCAATTCATTTAATGACCAGACGGTTAAGTGCAACCAAGGCTCGTAAATTGAAATTCCATTCTTCCTATCGTAACGATATGTTTGCGACTTGGCGCTTCCTTTTCCTTTTCTACTTTTACCGATCTTTTCTTTCGAACATAGGTATAAAACTTGAGAAAAATGTACCATCTGTACTTTAAAAGCAACATAGACAAGAAAGCACTTTTCCGAGAAATACATTAAAAGTTCATAGATAGGCTCAATTTACGATCTTTAAGGGCATTTGACAGACTGTTTTAGCTAGGGCTCTAACGCCTTGTTCTCTCTTACATTTCAAATTAAACATTCATAAAATTGGACTAGTTAAACAAAATATAAACTCAAGTCTGTCAGGCAGATGTGCCCTTATATATTTTGAAATATTTCCCCAAATTTTAGGGCAATATGTTCATTTTTATAATTATAAAGCCGCCGAATATAATAACATGTAATAAAAAATGGATATGTGGCCTTTTTTGAACAAATTTGCACACCACGGAATTGTTTTTTGTGATAGCAAAATAATAGCATGTTCCTTTGATTTAAGATTACGATTTTTTAAAAAGTTCTAGCTTGAACCAAAATGTTTTTTTTTTTTAATTTGAAAATATATAATTTTTAGAATTCAATAATTACTTAAAAGCCCTTGACAAGATTTAAATGTTTAAATCGATACGAATTAATTTTTTACTAATAAAAAATATGCTCATAATAAAAATCATAATATGATTATAATTCCAGAATTTAAAAAAATAATAAGAATAAAAATTGTTTAGTATTCAATAATGATTGAAAAGCCCTTGACTAGTTTTAAATTTCAGAATTAATTCGGATTGATTTTTTACAAATAAAAAGAATATGATTATAATTCCAGATTTATAAGTTTTTTTTAATAATAGTAATAAAAATGGTTTAAAATTCAATAATTATTGAAAACCGCTTTACGAGTTTTAAATTTGCGAATTAATTCGAATTGATTTTTTTACAAACAAAAACACATGGTCACAAATCCAAAATTTTTTTAAATTCTATAATAATATTAATGAATATCGTTTAGAATTCCATAATTATAGAAAATCCATTTCGCAAGTTTTATATTTTAGAAATGATCATTTATTTTTTCATGATATAAATAATGTGATTGTAATTTCAAAAATTTTTTAAATCTTATAATGATATTGATTGTTTAGAATTTAATAATTATTGAAAAGCCCTTTACGTGATTTAAATTTGCGAATTGATACGAATTAATTTTTTGTCAATAAAAATAATATGTCAAAATAATATGTCTATTATTCCAGACGTGTTTAAAATTTTATAATAATATGAATCGAGATTTTAAGAATTTAATAAATTATTGAAAAGCCCTTTAGTAATTTTATATATTCGAATTGATATCATTTTTTTTATTGTTCATTGATGATTTTTTAATTTTCTAATCAAATTAATGAAAATTGTTAAGAATCCAATAAGGATTAAAAAGTCCATTACAAATTTTAAACTTCTGAATTGATATACTAATTAACTTTTTTTACTAAGAAAGGTAGTTCGTCTATTATTCCAAAATTGTATAATAATATCAATAGAAATGGTTAAGAATCCCATATTTATTGAAAATGCCTTTAAAAATTCAACATTTATTAATTAATACGGATTTATTTTATTTTTAAAAAATAATATGATTATAATTCAAGAATTAAAAAAATACTATAATAATATTAGTGAAAATTTTTAATAATTCAGTAATTATTGGAAAGCCCTTTACGAGTTTAAATATTTAAATTGATAGGAATTGATTTTTTACTAATAAAAAAATATGCGTATAATTTCAGAATTAAAAAAAATAGTGTGAATGGAAATGAATTAAAAATGAATCAATATTGTTAGTAAATTAATCTATGACCAGTAGAATGTGTTGAAATTGAATAGAATTGAGTCGATTTTTTTAAAAGTAGACCTGGAATCTTGGAAAAGTCATTGAACTTTCAAACCGAATTTTCCAGAAACTTTGTTGAAATGTTCAATATCATTAAGTTTTAATACGAGGGTAGTTCAATAAGTCCTTAGAATGAAGTATAAAAACAATTTTTTTTATTTTTCAACATAATCTCCTTGGAGCTCTATACACTTGGTCAATCGCT
>NC_046659.1:150284097-150288234 GCF_010883055.1 Belonocnema kinseyi | reverse complement strand
GTGGTTCGTCACTTATTGATGTACGACCATGCTTAAATTCATTTACCCAGGTATAAACCGTTGCTAAGGCAGGGGCAGATGTGCCATGAACTGAGTCCAATTCATTTTTTGTCTCATATGGAGTTAAACCCTTTAAATGAAAATGATTGATTACCGTTCTGAACTCGTTTTTTTCCATTTTTCTTAACGAACAATTTTTTTTTTTCAATTGGTTATAAAAACACGTAAACTCAGAAGATGTGGACTGTGACTGCACCATATATAGTGTCGGGAGTGGTGCTGACTGAAAACAGATGATTTGGAGCGATTCGCGCGCCATCTGTTGGTCATTCTAAGGACTTATTGAACTACCCTCGTATCTTATTTATTTCAGGTGACAATGGCTGGTGATTTTATCCTTGCTGTGGCGTCCATGATGATTGCAAGATTGCGAAACGATGAAGTTACCCTCACCCTCAGTCAGGTGATTACAAAATTTTGTTATTAATTTGTTAATGTTTTTAGCTATTGAGTCATTTTATTCACAATAATAGATAAGGCATTAAAAATAAAATACATCATACCGCATAAATATTAAAAACTATATCAATATTAAATACTCGTTAGAGGTGTTCAAAAATAAAAGAACTCCGTACCCCAACTTGTATTTTCGATCTTTTTGTTCTTTTTGGCTGTTGGCTTTCAAATAATGTTTTTATCCGAAAGATGAATTTTCAAACATGACGATCAATTTTCTAGAAGAATAGACGAGTTTTCAAAAAAAAAAAATACATGAAATTTTAATTCAATCCATTTTTAACATTTGATAGTTAAATTTTGAGTCGAAAAAATTAATTTTTAACAATAAAAAAACGAATTTTGAACAAAATTGTTAAATTTTGTACAAAAGAAATTAATTTTCAGCTAAAATGATGAATCTTCACCAAAAAAAAATATATTTAACAAATTAGTTAAAATTTTAACCGATTAATAGCCCTTTCTATCTAAAAAAAATAATTTTCAAGGAAAAATTGAATAGTTGACATTCCAACCAAAAAATATTAAAAATTAAAAACAGGTGAATTCAACAAAAAAAAAACGAATTTTCAACAAAAAAGTTAAATTTACGATCAAAATGGATTAATTTTTAACCAAGCAGTTGCATTTTTAACCAAATAAGCTTACATTTTTACCAATAGGGATGAATTTTTAAACCACAAAGACGGCTTTTAAAAAAAAAGTTGAATTTTCAAGCAAGAAAGATTTTTCAATAAATGTAGAAAAAATGTCATCCACAGTGTTTAACTACAAAGGCAAAAAATACCAATTTTCTACGAAACAGTTGAATTTTTATGATCTAAAAATTAATCTTCTACAAAAAAGTTAATATTTTAGCAAAACATTGCACAATTTTTAATAAAAAAATATTAATTTTAAATCAAATATTTGAATACTCTGCCAACATAGTTGAATTTTCTTCTAAAAAGGGCAAATTTCTAACAAAATGCACATGAATTAAAAAAAAATAGTCAAGTTTTCGAATAACAAAGATTATAAAATTGTTTTGAACATGAACATGTTCCCATTGTATGGAAAAAATGAATTTTGCACTTGAAATTAAAATGAGTGAATTTCAAAAAGCATGATTTAAGAATACTTCAATTTTAATTGAAATCTGAAATTGTTCTATTTTTAACTCGCCAAGTTTTAATTGATTAATTATCTGAGTTTCTAATTGTGAAATCTACAATTTTTAACGATTTTTAGAATAATTAAATTTCAAATGTTTAAAATAAAACAATAATCTCTCAAATTTAAGTCTTAAAAATGGGAAGATTCTGGTACCAGATATTGAATTTTTTTTTTAAATTTGAAAATGTTCCAAACAATTGAAGATTTCAAACTCATCTTAGAAAAGAACTTTTAAATTTACAATGTTACAGAATTGGAAAATTCCCAACTGAAAATTGCCTAATCATAAAGTATCTAAAATAAAAAATTTCCAAATTTAAACAATGAAATAATTATTTATTTATTAAAAACAAAATAATAAAATATTTTTATTAAAGAAAACATTTTTTCAATGACAAAAGTTTTTAAAAATTATTATTCGAATCTAAAATGAAAATAATTGAAAAAATGTATTTCTGAATGACGAGTTTTCCTAAATGGAGTATTTAATTTTTTGATCATCGTCCATGTTTAAAAACACGTGCACATCAAATTAAAAAAAAATCTTTCTAAATTTTCTATAAACATAATAAAATTTTCCAAAAAAACTTTGCAGGCAAATTAAAATTCGATCTTTGAATTTTTTTTTATAATTAAAAAAAATACTATGCACATTTTCAAACATTATCTTTTATTCAGGAATATGTATTTTTTAATTGGTGCTATTCTAAATTAAGGAAATAATTTTAAAAACTTTCAACATGTAACAAATATTTTTCTTTGATAATAATGTTTGATTATTATATCAGATATTTTAAAATTCGGCAACTTTCTGTCGGGAATTTTATTATTCGGAAATTACCAATTTTTTCCTTTCATAAGTTTTACTTTTGCGATTGGAATTAAAAATTTTGGATTATGAAAAGAATAATTAAGATTTTGAAGATTTTTATTTTTAAGCGATTTAAACTTACTTGAAATAATTGCAATTTCAGAGGGTTTGTGTATAGAAAAGTTTTGATAGTTTAAAGGTATGTAATTGAAAAATTTTCCATTTATTTTAGGCAATAAAAATTTAAAAATTTGGAAGTTCGGGAGCTTTTACTTTGAAAGAATGAAATTAAAAATTATTTAAATTCATAAGTTTCAAATCTTCAATATTTTAGTCCAAATATTTAAATTTTAAGAGCTTCTGGTTTCCAATTTTTCATTTTCAAACTCTTTCTATATCAAATTATTCATTCTAAATACTTTTATTTCCTTTTCATTTTATTCAAAATATTGTCTTTTTTTAAATTTTACCTTATCTGAAATTGTTTAACTTTTATCGTTTTCAATTCAAAAGCCTCCAATACATTTTTATTCAATTTTAAACGATTTCAATTCAAAATGATTTTGTTCTCAATCAATTTTCAAACTTAATGTTTTCATTTTCTCGAAAAATGTATTTTTAAATTATTTATATTTTTAATTTTGGGAAATGAGCATCCAGAGACTTTTAGTACAAACTATAAAAGGTGCGGCTAATTAAAATGATTATTTTTGGTCTTTAATTATTTTTGGGTCTTCAAATTCATTGAAACTCTTTTTATGTTCTTAAGAAAAGAATTCATATAAATGAATTTTTTTAAAAATGGCAATTTTACATGTTTATATAATCAAATTACAAATAAAAAATAAAAAATACGCAATTAGCGACGTTCTAATATTGTCCATTTTATTTCTCCTTGCACGTGGATCAGTTTTAATCCAAAAAGAATAAAAAAAATGGAAAATGCAAGTTAAAATTCCGCCTTTCTCTTTTTTTTTAACAATTTTACTACTTTTTTTTTAGGTAGTGACAGACTTAGTGCAGGGCGAATTTATGCAGCTAGGCTCAAAAGAAACTGAAAACGAAAGATTTGCACACTACCTCACCAAGACGTATCGAAAGACTGCGAGTTTAATTGCTAACTCAGCAAAAGCGGTAAGATTTTATTATTTTACATTAAAAATCGGATTTAGTTGTAACATTTTTTAATAAAACTGAAAAAACACGCTCGTTGCGCGCGTGATTATTATTTTTTTGGTTCCACGTACTTTTTTTTAAAGTTGAAATATAAAATTATTAGAACCAAGTTAGTATTCAAACAAAAAAATGTGTTTATTCTCCAAATTTTTTAAATAGATTATGCAGCAAATCTTATTTAATTTACAAACATTGTGTATGGTTTACAAAAGTTTTTTTATTGTCAAGAGAAATTTCTAGTTAATTTAATATCAATGACACAATTTCTTTTATTTACTTATAATTCTTTAAAACCATTTTTTCCTGGACATATTTTTCAAAAATTATGATCTAAACATTACTCTTAAATATTTAAATTAATCTGAATGCTTTTTAATTATAAACTTTTTAATATTTTGAAGTTAAAAGATTGTTAAATATCTATAACTAACAATTTATATATTAAAGGAAATAATAAAAACTTACACTAGCACCAAAAA
>NC_046659.1:150281923-150283997 GCF_010883055.1 Belonocnema kinseyi | reverse complement strand
AGGAATTTTCTAGCTAATAGTGGAATTTTTCGCCAAAGAATTGAATTTTCAACCAAGAAGATTACATATCTATTAAATGAGATAAATTTTGAGGAAAAAAATTAATTAGTTAAATTTGCAGATACAAAATATTAATTTTCCATGCAAAAAAAAACAACTAATTTGCAACCTAAATGATTAAAAGTCTATAAAAAAGATTGATTTACAACAAAATTCATACATTTTCAACCAACTTTTAAATTTTTAAAGAAATTTTTTACATGATATTTAAATTTCCCATCAAATAAATAAAACATTAAAACTGAATTATTCACCATGATTTCAATAAAATACAAAAATGTTAAAAAAATAGCTGAATTTTCAACTGAAGAATATATATGTTAAACCAAACATAAAATAGTTAAATTTTCATATAAAAAATTAATAATAAATAAAAAAATACAGATTTTCAACCAAACATATGAACTTTCAACCAAACAGATAAATTTTTAACCAATTTTAACATTCATGTATTAAATTATTTTATTTTTCAAGTTCAAAAATAAACAAAATATAACATTTATGTTCATGATGAAACTAAGAAAATTAAAAATCTGTAATTTAATCTTTTGTTTAATAAAGACAGATGCATAAAACAGTATTTAATTGTTATTTGAAGCTAGCGCAATTAATTAACTTTATTGTTAAGTAACGCCTACATGGTATTTTTACAATACATGAAAAATAAACATATTTTATATATTTTTATTGCATTATTCACATTTAAATGATAGTTTTGAAAAGCAAAATTTGCCACAAACGGTTAATTCTGGCTAGTTCTATTCAAAATTTGAGCTTATCTTTTATACCATGATTCTGTAATGCGACTAATTTTACTTCAAAATTTGACACTTTTGAGGAAAAACCTTTTTTGGTTCAAAGTTGAAGTACTTAGTTGGTAGGTGGAACTATTTAGTGAACATTTTTGTGGTTGTTGATGATTAATAATTTTAGTTGAAAACACTTTTTTTTTAATTTGACTATTTGGTTGAAAATTTGTCTTTTTTGGTAAAAAAAATACTAATATTTTCGGTTAAATATTCAACCATTGTTATAAAAATTCATTTTTTGGTTGAAGATAAATTTTAATTTCGTTAAAATTTAATTTCATTACTTAAAAATTTAACTGTTTCACATTTAGTTGAATATTTATATTCTTCATTTGAAAATGCAGCTATAGGGTTGAAAATGTCTGTATTTTGTTAAAACTTTGCATTTTGTGGTAGAATATTAATCTTTTTTGTGACGAATTTTTTATTGTTGTGAAAATTCATTTATTTGGTGGAAAATTTAACTATTAGGTTGAAAACTTTTTTTTAATTAAAAATTTGTTTGAAAATGTATGCATTTGGGTAAAAATCATTCTTTTTTATAGTTATTTGATCTTCTTGATAGAAAATTCATCTTTTTGGTTGAAAATTTATGTATTCTGTTAAAAATCAATCTTTTTAAAAAATATATAATCTTCTTGGTAGAAAATTAATCTTTTTGGTTTAAAATTTAACTGTTTTGTTGGAAATTTGTCTCTTTTTGTAGAAAACTCATCTTTTGGATTAATAATTCAACTATTGGGTTAACAATTCATCTTTTGTTTGTTGAAGATTCATGAGTTAACATTTAATTTCTTTATTTAAAAATTTAGTAATTTGGTTAAAAATGTATGTATTTTGTTGAAATTTTCTCTTTTGTGGTGGAACAGCAATCGTTTTGGTGATTAGTTCATCCTTTTGGTTTAAAATTTATTTATTTGGTGGAAAGTTTTAATATTAAGTTGAAAATTTTCTTGAAAATTTAAAATTCATCTATTTTGATAAGAATAATTTTTTTTGTGTGTAGAAAACTAATCTTTTTCGTTGAAAATTCATTTCTTGAAATGAAAATTAGTTTATTTTTATTGAAAATTAATTTTTTCACCTGAAAATTTTACTAATTCATTTTTTTCCTCAAAATTTATCTCATTTAATAGATATGTAATCTTCTTGGTTGAAAATTCAATTCTTTGGCGAAAAATTCCACTATTAGCTAGAAAATTCCT